>NW_027526340.1:485000-930505 GCF_048455015.1 Haemaphysalis longicornis
TTGTTATTGCATCGGTCAATAAGTAGGGTACTTATTCAGTCAGCTTGTTGGTTCGTTAGATTGTTAGCGTAAAAGTATTTCTTAGACTTGATTACCTGTTAATCTTGCTTGTTTACATACTTGCTTGGTTTTGCTTTGGTGCTTACTTTGTTATATGTGAGTCGGTCAGTTAGCTTTAGTTATTGATTCATTAGTAAGGGTTTCATTTCTTAGCAGCCCATATACTCAGTGAGTAAAAATAAGTATTCAACCCATTATTACTCACTTAAATGGTTAATTATTTACTGGTTAACTTTGTCGCATTTGGGCTGTTCTGATATGCTATTTCAGAAAAGAAACGCCGGTTAGTGACAACCCCCTATAGGCCTGCATGCTCCCTGAAACTACTTACAACTTTTCGAACGCGTTTAGATTGAGTTGCTTTGGCAGTGTCTTTGTTGAGATAAGGGAATGGTTCAAAACTGGCTAATAGGCTCGCAGTAAGCAAGTAGTATTCGAGTATAAGCAGGAATGGAGGAAGGGTGGGGGTGCGTGTTTTTAAAGGGACCCTGCAACATTTTCAATAAGCGCTTTCACTCTTTCCTTCGCGTCTGGAACCACTGCGAAAGCTACAGTCATCGCCAGCACGCAGCGGCATTGCGTGATTTCCTCGTCGCACAAGATACGCCTTCCATTTAGGCTTTATTTTTCTGGCTTTATTTTTAAGTTGGTATCGAAAAGCGTTCTTTGCTGCAACTGAAGGGATACCGACCAGCAGCTGCTACATGGACTTAGTGTCGTAATTCGAGCTGCCGTAGAACGTCAGGGCCGGGAAAGAGAGAAACATCTTTTGAGCGAGTTTACAAGTTCTCTGATGCGCATAGAGCAGTATCTTTTGCCTGAGGTACTTTGCGACCGCCTAATCTAAGTACTGGGTGCGTTTGGTGCCTACGTTCTGCAAGCATTTATGATTTGGAAAACAAGTTGAGGAAAGTGTTGCATGGTCCCTTTAAACTACACTTATCGGTACAGCAGCGAGTTTTTCTTATTATTAATGAGTTAGACGTATATAAGGGAAACAGGCCTTACGTTCGGGGTGAAAAAGCAAGCAATGTCCGAATTTCACGAATACTGTACTTGAAGGAAGCTCTGTCATACAACGTGCAGTGGTTGGGAAGTTTCAACTACGAATCTACATAGTGATGAGATCGCCCTTTAGTCGACTAAGTCCACTGGCGTTCATATACATAAAGGGGTGACGAGAGAACTTGAACGGTACTTTCGCAGCAAGCCCCAATGCAAGAGAATGTTGAATGAGTACATTGTATTGAATGTGCATTGTATTTAAAAAGTAATGTAGTGGGAGTAAAAAGAATACAGAAGTAACTCAAAGTGATTAAAAAGTAATGATCCACAAACCAGCATTGCACGTTTCGTTCTGGATAGCCCAGGTAGCACCCTAATACAAACGAAATCACAACCGCCAAGATGACCGCTATCTTTCCCTTAGGCGAAAGTTTATATTCGTAATAACCAAGCAAGTGCTGTCACCATTCCCGTTGTTAAACAAAATAGGCTACAGCGACCTTCGTGTTAAGCTTGTCCGCGAGCGGAGGGGCGCTTCGGTCAGGAAAAAAAAATTGAAGATACCCATCTACAGTCATAACTCGCTGTAACCGTGCCATCCAAACGGCTGGTGGTGCACTGGGAGGAGCGGCCTGACATTAGGCCCGTCGTTACGTCTTGAGATCAAGCGCCGTCTAACGGTACCCGCAGCTTGCCGTACGATGTGTTTGACGTTGCTTGACGACTGATAATCCTGTCAGGATTATCGGAAGTTAAGCCCAAACACAAACCTAACGAGGGCGAACCTTACAGTCATAGTGACGGCGAGAAGGGAAAGAAAGTGTGAAAAAAAATTTGATGACGGTGCCTGCCTACACACACCTTAAGCCACAGAAGCATAGGTGTCCTCGGCAACTTGGATCAAGCTCGCCGACATGGCCACATACCCGCAGAGGGGTGTTGGACAACGGTTTATGAAACTGTCCATCAACTCAAGCGTTTTCGTTCACTCAACCAGCGCAATCACTCAACAAATCAGTTAACAAACTTTATTAGGGTAAAAACAAGAAATCACGTCGCAGCACGACTTCCGTAAAGAGTTTTGCCTTTGTTCAGAATGATGTGTCACCTCAGCTTCACTGCTGATCCGCCTCCACAGCATGAATGGCTCATTTCTTTTATACTTGCAGTACTATTGTGTAAAATGGTGCTTTGAGCCCCCCTTTTTTTGTTATTATGCATGGTTTTTCTGCGTGCTTGTTGCACACTCAACAACGAATCGTTTCGGTGTTAGTTAATAAATAAATAAATAAATAAATAAATAAATAAATAAATAAATAAATAAATATGCTTTATTTACGAAGTTAGCGGTTGCCACTTAAATGGAAACAAAGTCATGCTGTTTAGACCATTATGCAGTCGCTGCTGTGTCACACAATCTCCTACAAAATAGAGTATAGAGAACATAACATTGGCACCATACTTCAATTCGGGTATTTCTGAACAACGACTCACCAGTCTTTTTTTTTTTTTTTTTTTTGAAGACAAGGTTGTCATGCATGAAGGGAAAAGGTAAGCTGCACGTTCAAAAAGGTATCATGACTTTAATCGTCTCGTGTTATGATGACTGCGAAGCGCCATCATGTAAATATTCCTGACCCTAACGAAGCCCCTAACGAAGAAAAAGCACCCCTGGGATCCAGTTACTCGTGTAATTTGGCCGACGGAATTCCGTGCTTCTATTAAATACAGCCGGAGAGAAGTTTGTTGTGTAACAACAGCCACGTTCTTATGCGATTTGTATTTATCTGTTCGAAATCGCTTGATTTAAGGAGCTTCCTGTATACAGTTTATACGGTTTATGGCAATATGTTAACTAGCACATCCTCTAAAGTTACAGCTAGGTAGATGTGTATAAAATTAGTATGGTGAGATCGACAATGCGACGCTGAAAATAAATGGCAAGGTTGTGTTGTTGTTGTTGTTGTTGTTATAGTAGTAGTAGTAGTAGTAGTAGTAGTAGTAGTAGTGGTGGTGGTGGTGGTGGTGGTGGTGGTGGTGGTGGTAGTAGTAGTCGTAGTAGTAGTGGTAGTAGCAGTAGTAGTAGTGGCGGTGGTGGTGGTGGGGGGGGTGGTGGTGGTAGTAGTAGTAGTAGTGGTAGTAGTAGTGGTAGTAGGAGTAGTAGTAGTAGTAGTAGTAGAAGTAGTAGTAGTAGTAGTAGTAGTAGTAGTAGTAGTAGTAGTAGTAGTAGTAGTAGTAGTAGTAACTTTATTTTACCCAAACGTTGTGGCGATTGCACAACTGAGGTGTTCACTCAGTCATGTAAACAGCGGGGCTCCCGATGTGTTGGGAGCTCGGTGTCTTCAGCCAGCTGGGCGAGGGCCTCTTGCACGAGGGGAGCTGGGCTAGAGATGGCAGCCTGCCACTCTGGGGAGGATTATATGTTATGAAGGATGGGATGATTTCTTCTACGTGATACCAGTATTACTGGGATGACCAAATGATGTGGGGAAGTGAGGCTGGCTCCACAGAACAGAAGGGGCAAGCGTCTTTATATTCCGCAGGATATATGATGGACATCAGATATGGAGTGGGGAAGGGTAATGTTTGAAGCTGCCTGACAAGGACTGTATCCCTTCGACAGAACGGTGGATGCGATGGTGGAAAAAAGGCACGATCTTGGCCCAAATGGTCGAAGATATCACCGAAAGCATGGAGGCGGTCCTTATAAGCAAAAGGTGGCGAGCTATCGTCAGGGGTCCTATGAGGTTCTCGGCGAACCATATCTCGAACAATCTCATTGGCTCTCTCATTTCCCGTTAAGCCAGAGTGTACCCTGCCGTTTAAAAAAATTGGTACGGCCGATTTGGAATCTGTGGCCTAGAGGTATAGTTCTGGGTGCTGGCGCTGTAGGCAAGGTTGTTACCAGACTGAAATCCACGATACAACCACGAATACGCCACAAACGGCAAGCTTGCTTTGCCACAGGCATTGTCTACTTGTGGAGAAGCGCGCTTTAAAACCATTGCGAGATAACTTTTTGTTGTTTCCAGCGGATAAATAGTGCTTCTTTTACTAAAACAGAAAAAAACGTTAACTCGACCAAACAGGAGTCGTCGACTTTTCCAGAACTTCAGGTCTTGCGGTCCGAATAGGTGGCATCATCTAAGAGAAAGGCGCGGCGACAGGCTCAAGTACCATTCGTATCTTCGTTTCCCTTCCTCTGTCGGCATCCGGATGGACGATACGCATTTTGCTGGACCTTTTGCCTACCCCTTCCTCACCCTTGTTGACTTACGCCCTTCCCCAGGGCCTGTTCACCGATACACTGAACTCCTCTAAATAAACACCTCTTATAAATTCGATATGATCGCACTACTCAACTTGAGGTACATGGGAACTGCTGCCTCATGAAACACGTGATTCACTCTTAGAACCCACACAGTCTTGCTGCTTCATAAAAGCTTGTTTTTTTCCCTATCGGTGCGGCACCAATTGTAACGCAGTATGTGCCTGTCAGCTTCGCAGTTATGTTATAGACCGTTATTATATAATATCCTTCCTCAAAGTTGTTCTTTGTTGGGATTTTATTTTCACTTACGAAACCACACGCTATGCAAGCTCGTGGCGCTGCCAACGATACAATCTTTCTGGGTGTATATGAGGCCCACGCATAGGTAGTTTTGTACAACTTTTACCTCCAATGCTGGTCATATATGGCTCTAAGTGGTTCTGTTTCAGGATTTCCAGTCGCTAACAATTCATCCATAGCCGTCACCGTACTTCGGTTGATAAATATCTCTCTCCACTCTCTCGGTGTCTACATTGTAACATAATCTTTGAAAGGGCTTGACACTGGGCAGCAACCAGTTTCCCGTCTGTTCGCTGTCCGAGTTATGCGCAGTTCGTGAGAATATATTACGACTGAAGAGGCGACCTTCGTTGAGTTCCAAGAATGCTTCCGTGGAAGTACAGTCCCCTGCTGGCGGTATCCCGTGACTACTCCTAGCCACTTTCTCAATTAAAATCCCGGCGAAGAGATTGCTGTCTAAGCCACTAATTGCCAGCGTCAGTGCCAGGGAATGAATTCAGCCATCGTTTTTTAATGGAGCCCCCTCCCCCCCCCCCCTTTTGGCTTCTAGAAAACTCAACTGCGCTTCAAAGAACCATACCTTCAACTGCACCAGCGTGAGCGACGTATATTGGGTGTTTATTGGGTGTTTTGCCATGATACTGCCGCCAACCTTACATTGGTTTTGTTTATTTATGTTTTGTTTCTTCCGACCGGCTGCGCCGGGCTGTATTATCTGTGTCATCCGTGGGCCAATTTAAGCGCCTGTTCCACTCTATATGCAGCACGTGTTATCTCCTTTCATAGGGAGAGTGATTCTAACTAACGTCCCTAGCCTAGAATAATCTTCATCGACCTATAGTGTTCTGTATGCAATTTGACGGTTGGAGAAACATTCGCGCCGAGAGATAAATGCCCGCAGAGCAGAGCAGACTCCAGGGTATTCGATTCGCCGACACTCGCCTGCGCACGTCACTTTGTTGACTGCTGCTTCACCGCCTCTGTATTTTTTTAGTTGTTTTAGTTGTTAGGGGATCACAAGTTCGCTCCAATAAACTGTTTTTCCTTCAAGACAACTGCGTCGTTTTTGGCTTCGTGACAATATCTGACATCACCGCACTGTCATTTCGGGGAGCAGATGAGGATGAAAAGTTCACGTGGGATTAAAAGGAAATGCAGCGAACCCGTATAAAGCCCCGGTTCCAAAAAATGTGCGCCCATAGAAACTTTGATTGAAGATTACGTCCATCCGTGGATTGGCGTCCAAGCCTTATAACGAAGTGGTGGAGGGGGGAGGGGGGGTGACCGTGGCGCCTCTTTCCTAATGCCAGAACGAATTGCTTACACCATTAACTGAAACTTTTTGCTATCTAAAGCCCGCTGGTACGGTAGGCTTTCCTAATGTGGTCAGTCGAAGTTTACAAGCTTCGTGCATTTTACAAGCCGTGAAGTTTACAAGCTTCGGCGCATGCCTAAACCTTCCGCGGAATACAGTGGCGGATTTGTGGGTACACCGCAAGGGGGTGCGCTGGGAAGTTATTTCGGGTCCGAATAAGGCGCCATATCAAAATAAACAGGCCCGAAGACCATCTTTGCTTATTCTTTGGGAATTTTTTTTCCAAACGCTGAAAATGATTGGTCTACACTCGGTCTGCCGCCAGCGGCGATCTACTGCATCCTAGGCATAAATAGCTTTGCTGTAGAATTACTAACAATAGTCTCGTTTATTTACGCACCCTAGAACAGTTTATGACTTTATGAGCACCCGAAAAATAGTGATGGGTAATACGTTAATTTCTTTTTCTATTTTGATAAGAAAAAATACGAAGCAGACAATATTCATTAATACTTCAACAAAAACCAAGTGAGAATGCCTGTAGCTACTGCTTTTGTAAAGCAAATCTAAATGAGCAGGGCAAGAGCTATAAAAATTAAGCGTCAAGTCATGCTCGCAGGCATACAAACAATTCAGGTACAAGGATAATCACATGTCTTACATTCAAAACTCTCATAGCTTGAGACTTGCCTTGGCAAGCGGAACTTATTTTCGTACGTTGCTTTTAATTTCTGGACCTGAATTGGCAGTTAGAATTAACACAGATGGCAGAGCAGGCAGTTCAATTTTTGGATTGAATTGACGATACATAATAGTAGAAGGGCCGTAACTGACTTGAAGAATCCGCCGCGCATTACGGGCACCACGGCGCAACTTTGCGGACATTTTTTTTTTTTTTTTTTGCAATTTTGAAAATACATCTCTCTCAGTTGTCGTTGTCGCTCTTGTTGTATCTGTTTATTTCAGGACACTTCAATACAAGCTGTCTTGGGGGAAATAGCTGAAGGCAAAAGAAATATGGCTGACGGCACCTCACCATCCGTAACAATCAAAAGAGGAGCGAGATCACACGGAACATACAAAGCGCTGCAGCTTATACTACTCTTAAGCTCATTCAGCTTTCCTTTGGGGAAGTGTGGCTGAAAATGAATTGAGATTTGTGGAAATCCTGGCGTTCTCTGCCATTGCGTACTCGCTCGGTTCGTACAGTCGCTCAGCGAATTCTCCCCCTTTTCCTAAGGGCCACCTCGCCCCTTCGCTACTGCGTTGGGCGGAGCCAAATATTTCAAATTCCTGCCGAGGTGTATGCGCCAGCGGCCGTTGCTCGATAATGCACTGTCAGCGCGACAGCCGCTCTGCTCTGGTTTGTGGTTAACTCAACTTCATTGGCCCATTTTTACGAGACCCGAAACCCCTCTCGCCGGGTCGCGCAACGCGCGCCCTGCGCGGGGGTTGTCGCCCCTACTCCACCTGCCCAATAGAGGCGGTGATGAGTTGGCGCGGCTAGAGCTCCTGCATATCGCGTAGCGCAAGAGTTGCGTCTGATTGCCACATGCCACGGGTTCCATCTTCCGACAGTGAAGCCCGCTTTCAGTGCCGCGCCAAGGTACCGCTTTCAGTCAGTTCTACCAGAGTCCTTCAATGCTTTACTAAAGCATTGAAGGACTCTGGTTCTACTCAAGTGACCGGCGACGGTTGCGGTGGCGGCAGAAGTGGCGGCCGCTCCCCGCCGCCGTGCTCTCCCGCAGCTGCTGGTACACGCATGCGCCGACTCCTCCTTACCGCTGCTACTGGCGCGGCGGCATAGCGGCGGCTCCTACACGCGTGACGGGTGGCTTTCCCTCACCGCTTTAGAACTCAAGATGGCGGATGGACGCGCAACTCTTCTCCCATAGGGAAGCTATATACAGGAACACTAGGCTCTGCGGCGTTTCAGTCTCGTGAGCGGGCTCAACTACCTCCATCTCACGACGGTTTTTCGCGGTATGCATGACTACATGTCTTGTGTAATGCCTGGGTTATGAATATTATGAGTTAGAGGCCGCAAATTCGTTCTATTACACTTAACCTTTGCCAAGCACAATGTTCTCCGTCATTAGTACCATTTTATGGTGAATTTCTGGGTATCTTATGAAGCTGTGAAGTGACAGGGATCAGCAAACCCATTTCCAACGTATTACTAAACTTTGCACGGGGTGCAATAGCACATGCGTCAATTTGCGCCGCATGTGTTCGAGAACTGTAGGTCCACGTAAAACAAGCGGACGCAGAAAATACAACAGAAAGACGAGAAAATACAAGCGCGAACAGCAAGGTGCCATCTGCCGGTAAGAGATCAACCCGCTGTTCATCACACGAGTTACTTCTATTAGTTAGAGATTGCGGCAGTGGTGTAAAAAATAAATGACACTATCCCTTCTGTTTGCACTTATAGCAGGTTGGTTTTGGACACGTGCGCATAGTCCGCAGCAAGAAAAGATAATGACTGGGCCCATTGTTTCGGAATACAATATTTTGCATCAAAATAGTGTGCCCTGTGAAGCGTTAGTGCAGCCGGCTTGCGTGTCGCGATCGGCCGCCTGAAAACAGCGCCGCATGGGAGGTCGCACTGCTAGGCCCGCCGCACTGGTTTTGCTGCAGCGGCGGGTCATAATAGAGTTCCAACCGATATGAGCGGCTCAGCGTGTTGGCAGCGGTCACGGTAGAGTGCCTCGATGCCCAGGTGATGACGGTGCACTCCGCACCACCTTTCTGAGCATGCATGGTACCGGTTTTAGGTAGTTCGTATCAGGGAAATCTCGTTGTTTTCTTGCTTTCGTAAGCGATCCCCACAACAAAAACTCATTTTCTAACTTCAAAATGAGCGATGAAGGATGTACAGAGGTCAAAACTGTTAACAACAACGCCTGAACCCGTGGCCATCGAAGCATCCAGAGCAGCCTGCTGATAGCCACCGGCGCTAAAACGGCGCTGCGATAGAAAGGCTTGTGAAAGCTAATGTTTCCATAGAGTTTCATACTAGTACGTACTAGAGGGAAATCTGGCGCCACGGTCTAGGGGAGAGAGAGAGAGACAACCTTTAATAGAAAAGGATGACCACTGGTCACGATGGGGGAAAGGAATGGGGAGGGAGGGTAAGAGAAAATAAACAAATTAATGCTGGTCGTTCTCAGTAGACTCAATAACTGGGCCAGTTCTTGGAACCTGCAATTCATGGGCCAGTTCATGGTGATCGCAATAGGGTTTGTGCACGTTCGCCAGTTCGTTCGGGGGAGGACCCGCTCGCCAGACCGCTTTTAATTGAATAAACCGCTATTTCATATAATAGTTGTGCATCAGTTTGTTGTGGATCGGGATGGGGTTGGGGAGATTTAAATGTACGGTGCGTGGCGAAAGCTGGGCACCACCAAACTAGGTGTGTGAGGTCTGATGGAGTGGTGGCACGGCAGTAAGGACATCGAGGGGGCAGGTGAGGGGTATACCACTTGCGAAGTGTTTCAGGTGTGTACGCTGAATTTGCAATATATTTGTTAATAAAAATTTCGCCTGAGCGGTGAATAGGAGGAAGGTCTAGGGGAGCCGCGCTTCGGCGAGCGTTCCGTCATGTACCGAGAATGCACGTTGTACTTGTCCTTGGCATGGCTCATGAACAGGATGAAAAGTTGGCTGTGGCTGCAAAAAGCAACAATATTACTCTAGAAAGTGCATGAAATGTGTTTTGTTATTATAAAATTTAACCTTCAAAAAGATTAATTTGTCAGCGATTATGTAGAAGCTTCATGCACGATGAACAAGGAAAAAATGTTACCCTTTTTTGGTGATCTTGGCTTCGAGACAAAAAAGAAACCATATGGCAGGCTAAACCAAGTAGGCGAGGAACGTCACTAGCGGCAATGGCGCTGCGCACGGCGGCCCGCGACTGCAGCAACATATTTCCCTCTAGTATATACTAGTATAAAACTCTGATTGTTTCTTTTACTTTTTTTCTTGACAGTCAGCGCGCGTCTTGGTAGTGTTTCTGGGTGGGAAAAAATAAGCTAACGCGTGAATAATATCGCGGGTGATTACTCCCTTGAAAATGACGCGCGAAGCGTCGAGCCATAGGCGAATCCTCACCGTTTCTCATGATTGCGCATGCGTGTAAACCTTCACAGTGTTGATAATGAACGTCTGTGCAAGAGAAAGGCGCCAAAAGCGCAACCACAACTTCTCTGATTATCAGCCGAACATAACTTTAAAAAAATGAAGGAAGCTCACACGCACGTGTAAGACTTAAAGGTAGCGAATCAGTACGCAACCTTCACGACCATCACGAAGGCTTAAGTCCACGACTGCAGCCGATTTGCTTCTTCTTCGCTACCGCAACGACCGTTACTCCATCGTTGTTGTTATAAGTGTAAGCTTCCTCCATTTTTTTGGAAGCGATAATGACATCACCTTGGAGGGGCATACAGTATGACGTGTCGTTCTCGTTCCGAGCAAGACTTGTCATGATTACGGTGAACGCAAGGGCCGAATTCGCTAAAAAACGGGCGTCGCTTTGAAACTACGGGGTAGCGCCATGCAAATGAATGTGTTCTGGGGTTGGGGCCGTCGCTTTGGGGTTCTCTGCAGGTAAAATGAGCCGCGGAAATGCGCTGTGGCAAGGGCGCGAAGTGACAAGTAAAACGACGGGGGGGCAGTGGGTGCCGCTTCGCGCCCTTGCCACAGCGCTTTTATGCGGCTCACTCTACCTGCAGAGAACCCCAAAGCGACGGCCCCAACCCCAGAACACATTCATTTGCATGGCGCTACCCCGTAGTTTCAAAGCGACGCCCCGTCGTTTTAGAGAATTCGACCGGAGTCTTTTTCATTTCGAGCAACTGTTTCCACGATTACGGCGAACGCTGGAGGTTTTTTTGTTTTTCTTTTTGACCTATCTTGGCCAATCTTCCTAAGGGGGTATGCTTGGCCTGACAAACGCGCGCCGGCGGCGCTGAGCAGTCACCGCTAGGCACGCACACACAAACGCTCGGCATTTTCTTGTTCTTTTTTTTTTTTTTACTGCCGGGCCGTCGCCGCGAGGCCCGCGCTCACGTGCGCGTGCTCGGCATCCTTTTCGTATTTTTAACTTCGGACACGAAAAATTACAATTTGCTAAACACCTCCCCATTAAAAAAATTGGTCGCTTATCTGCTCCTTTCGTTGCAAATGTCGTCAAAAGACGATAGTCTTTGTAGACATTTGCCGAGAAACTGCCCCCCTTTGCTTTCCCGCTCTCCTCTCATGCTGTTCCTGTACCGTCGCGCTCATCCCAAGGTAAACACACTAAAGGTTTGCGAAAGGCGATTTGAATTTACCGCGTTCCACTCCTACAGGCCCGGCTCCTCGATGCCAGCGCTGCAGTATACGGCGGAGACGCGCGTGAATGGAGGCGGCCGACTACAAGGTATATAGAACCGCGTGGCCGTGCTCCACGTGCGTTCCAAGCAGAACGCAAAACCTAGCTAGTGGAACCTTTCGTTGCTGTTGCCGCGTGATTTTTCATATGCCGCCAGGAGGCGGCGGTTTTCTACAGTAGATGTAGAATATCATTTCCTATGGAAAAACCAAGCATCCTTGATTTTTTTAATAAAGGAACACTGTAAATATCCCTTGTGTACTAATTTCCTGTCTTATATTTGCGTAATGTCTTGTTCTTGTTCAACAAAGTTGACAAGTATGAACATATAAACCGGGCTTAGACGTTTACATTTGGCTGTGAGTATATAAGACTATTGCGCAATATCAATTTTACTTTGGCCTGGTGGCTGAATCAAGTCACAGACAGAATGAACACTTTCAGTCGCTACTTGAATGAATGAGAGGGGGCTCTCGGTTCCATGGGGAACCGACTGCCCCATTTGCACACAACCCGAAACCGGGGAGCATGTTTTAAGTGCAATGCACTTCTTAAGCGACCCTGAACCTGCGTCCACCGGCGATGTCCGCGCACGTGGAGATGGGCGCGCGCAGCCTGGCCGCTGACATAGCACATACCCACGTGGGGGATTGGCCAGGAATCTCCTCGTCTTCCTTGGCAACGGGGGGAGATGGGCGCGCGCTGCCTGGCCGCTGACATGGCACATACCCACGTGGGGGATTGGCCAAGAATCGGGCGTGAGAAGGGCTAATGCACCTGCTCAAAGGAGTACTGACACGAAATTTCAAAGCTGAGATCCGCTCTAGCAATCAAGTACAAAGACAACACAAATAGGTGTCTGTGAATAAATGCATCTTTCTTTCTTTGTAGTTGTGTGTGTGTGTGTGATCTCTCTTTCGCGAACATTACCGAACCGCGCAAATTCAACTCGCGCATTCGCACTTTCACATTCTTCCCCTCGGGGAAATGCGGGGAATTTTTTCTTCATTGTTTGGCCGCAGTGTTCCTTTGGGATGTCCTCCAACGGTCACTCCAGAAAGATTTTTCACTTAGCCCACACGGTATTCGTTTTTTGTGCATTGATAGAGAGGACGGTGTACCATTTGACAGTGTCATGTTGTTAGGTCTGCACAGCATTTGGCGTTCTCGCATGGCTTGGCTGCATTGCGATGTCGACGCGCGACCAACGAGACAGTATTTTAGGGAAAGTGTGTCACAGTTTGTTGAAGTTCAGAGAGCGAAGAACTCTCCACCAGAGTGGTTGTCTAAAATTTGACCCCTGACTACGCTTAGGGAATTTTAAATGACAACACCGGCCCTGGGGGGCATGGCGGCATTACTGTGATGTTTTCTATGCCATTGTACCTGGTACCTGGTGTTGCTGTCCTAGATGGGCAATAAAGAGAAAAAAAAAAGACAGTCAGACAGACAGAAAGACCAAAACTTAAAGACTATCGCCTTTAAAAACAGGCATTAGCCGCTGTCGCGGTGAGGCACTGTTTATTTCGAATCATCGTAATAGCGCTACCACATCAAATAGCTCTACCAGGCGAAGGAGCACCGGGGCCGGACGTTTACTACATATATATATAGGATTGTTCGTTTTAAGGTACAACACGATGTTACCCCATTTTCTAACGCTGAACACGTTTCAGGAGAATCGGTTTAAACCCGATTTCTCCCCGAACGGACCTTTCCAAAGTAGCGATTTGTACAATCATGGGCTGACGGTCCGCCGTTCGTCACCAGCACTGGCTGGAAGCAAGCCCCACAAACACAGCTTTGGAACTCATTCACTATTGGCATGACTCTACCGCTCGCTGCTGCAGGCTGGAAAATGCGACACTGACATTGTTGTGCCTAGCTAATGGGAGCTGGGCTGTGGAGAGAGCTTTCTCCCGGCTGAGATACGTTCAGCGATCGGACGGGTCTCAATGGAGACCGACATCTTGCGCATGCAGATGATAACGTATACATATACAGGGTGTTACGACGATAACTGGAGCACTAAGTTTTTTTTTCCTGAGCGAACCGCTTCTCGGTTCTCGCTCAAACTTCGCACGAAGGTCGCATTTTCTGGTCTATTTTGTTTGACACCAGAAACAACGACGGTACTTACCTGATTATTCTGAAAATGAATGAAGACACACTTTTCGCCTATGGCAGAAGAGCAGCTGATTTGGACGTGCGAGCAGTGCAAGCTGATCTTGGAACGACGACGCTTTCTGGTATGCAGGGCTCAACGGACCTTGATTCCCGCTTTTTCAACGGCTCCTATGGTAGGAAGGAGCCAAATGGGGTAGCAGACGATCAGCAAATGTGAAAGCAGAGGTGAGAAAACAAATCCAACATTTACTGCAATGTTTAACCGTGGTAACATTTAATTATGATTGCTATCAGCTGCTACGCAACTATTTGTGATCCAGAGTTACTTGATATAGGATTTGCGAAACTCCCCATAGGCCCCATGCATCAAAAAGTTTCCCTATGATTGGTCCACTGTTTTGGATTTTGTTTTACAATGGCGCCATCTGTTGGTGACAAAATAAACTATGCAACTTGCTTCGCCGCTCGACGACCTGGGCGAAAAATGGTATTTGAGTGCTTACGTAAATTTGTTATGCCAAAGGAGACCAATGTGTTCACCTACGCAAGTGTTTTATATAGATACGGAGCAAGAGTAGCAAAAAGAAATGCGACCGTGGGGTCAACCGTCGCTTGTGCACTGTCGTCTGCTGCGTGTCCTCTTTGGTCTTCTGGCGGCAAAAAAAAATAAATTAGAAGTCGCCTCTACGGCTTTATGCAAGCTGAAAATGATTACTGAGAGCTGCTTGATCGGGTACTGGATCCGTTTGGCATACAATGTGCTGCAGGCCATACGATAACTGCAAATTTAGTACTTCATGCCGGACCTACGTTGTGCCGGAGTGCCCGCGCAAGCGCTAATTGGTCGAGGCAGTTGCGCGGAAGCAGAAACAATCGCAACCTAAACACCGGAGTTAAGATAGCAATGAATAACTTATGAAAGTACAAAAATAAAGAATTATGCACTTTAAAACAAAATTTAATGTTGAATTTACAGTTTGAATAAATTGCTTGTTCTTTGGATTGTGCGTGCCGCGATCCCAAGAAGGGGGGGGGGGGGTGGAAGGAGGGTCCAGGTGCGGGCCGTTTTTTGAGGCGGAGTTTCGCAACTGCCTACATCGAAGAGCTCTGTTTGTGATCATCGTAAATTAGGGACGAAGGGCATTTTTTGATCGTCTGCTACCCCATTTGGCTCCATTCCACCGTGCACCCCCATTGTCCGTTTCGCTACGGCTACCCCAGGTTGAGCCGTCGTTCCAAGGTCAGCTTGCGCTGCTCGCACGTCCAAATCGGCCGCCATTTTCCCATAAGAGAAAATCGTTTTTGTTTATTTTCTGAATAACTAGGTGAGTACCGACGTTGTTCCCGGTGTCAAACAAAATAGAACACAAAGTGCGACCTTCGTGTGAAGATTAAGCGCAAACCTAGCAGTAGTTCCCTCAGGAAATTTTTTTTAAAGTCTTCCAATTGTCGTCGTAACACCTTGTATGTAAACAAGAACATGTAAAAAATAGATGAGCAGCTTTTCGTGAAAGAAATGCTCCATTTCTGAGAAGTTGTAAATGCTCTTTACTGTCACCTTTACTGATTCATTTAAAAAAACGCATAATTTCGGGGAGTATTTGCTAGAAAACCCTTATGTCCCCCCAATTACCACCTCGAAAAAAAGAAACATCAATTTTAACGCGTCCAAGTTAAGAAGATCGTGATAACTTCTGAAAAAATAAACTGGGTGTATGACTTTTTACATCTCTAGATTTAACCCCAAAAAAACTTGAATTTCGGAATGGTTCTACAAAACAAAAACGATTTATCTCTTATTATCAGTTTTAAAATAGCACCCATTTCTACACCGCGATTTAAAAAATATATAAAACAGAAAACGAACAACCCTACATGAATACCGACACCAGAGATGCGGTAGCCGTCACTCCACACGCCACTTCATTAAAGAGATTGCGAAGAGGCCTGGCCCAAAAGAATGCATTACCGTGCGTGTGGACTGGGTGCCGGGATTCGCGGGCGGCGTCGGAAAAGAGGCCGCCCACGCCTGTGCGAGCGACGAAGAAAGTATCCGCTCCGACTCATCACACCCGGTTCCCCTAGCACGGCACGACCCAGACCCTGTGGACGGCTGACGAAGCTCCGCGCCGCAGCACCCCATGACCCAGGACCCCTGCCAGGAGACTTCCCAGGAGACGTCCTGGTACACAAAATAAGAGCCGGGGCTGCTCTTACGGAGGACGTGTTCGTGGGACTCTAGGTAGGGTTAGCGATGTCTGGTTGTCGAACAGGGCGGGGTAGTGGGGGTGGGGTGTTTGTGCTGGAACTCCCTGTCTGACATCTGCTTGCGTCAAAACTGCGGGCGAGGATTTTCGTAGCGTAGTATAGGTTCGTACGAACTCGTGGAATGCGTATCAGCAAAAGACTAACTCAAATTCTTTTAAATGTAATCGTCAACGCAGTTTATTGGAATGTCCGTATCCCCTGACCCCCTGCTTTCATTGAACACAGGCACATGGGTCAAACATTTTTTCCATGTTGATGGTGAAGGAAGATATCGGTAGCGTATTAAAGGGGCACTGACGCAAAAATTTTGCATCTTGTTTTTTTTTTTTTTGTTGTTGCGATAAGTAGCTAGTGACCTACTTATAACCTGTAGAAACCTCATTTGCTTCAGCGTGCCACGGTTGTTTAATTAGAGGCATTTTCAATGCGGCCAGTCGCAGTTTCGGTTTCAGCGAGTGCCGCTAAACGATGTATTTTGTGAATTTTGTGTGAAAAAAGCTGACCACGTGACCGTCGGAGGGATATCACAGAGCAGAGCCGCCGTAGCACTGGCGAATCCGCATCGACGGTAGTTTCTGCGAATGCCCTCACGTACTGATCTCGTGAGGCGCTTAATTAAAAAGCGACCGTGGATGTGACGCAGGCGCTGCGAGTGCAAATGCTACCGCGGCTAAAGAACGACGCGCGACGCTCGAGACGGTGGGTGGCAAGACGCGCGCTGGGAGCAGCCGGCCGGTCTGCCTACAGGTCCGCCTACAGATGTGTTCGGCTTAGCACTGCGGCGGATATTCGAGTGCCGCTCTCGTAAGCGGTGCAGATGACAATTTTTAATGCAACCCGCCATCGCATCATTAACTCCTTTCTCATGTAAGCCACCATGGTCGGGACTTGGGGACAATTTCGTGCAGCGGTAACAAGCTATCACTCGAGCTACCGGCGCCGGCCTGGGCCACTTCGCGGCCGTGGCCGCCGCCTGCACAGCGACCGTGCGGCTAGCTCAGTGGGCTTTTCGTGCCTCCGGCGCGTTTTCGCGTCCAATGTAAATAAAAAGTAATAGAAACAGAGTGCCTGGAATCGCTGTAGAACTTTGGTCGCGACCAGCTGCCCGATGAGCTGACGAAATCACGGCGCCTCCGCCGCCAACGATCGGGTCGTTCGTTCTCGAGAGCAGAAGCTCCGCCCTCCGGCCCTCCGATTGGAGCGGCGAGCCGGGCGAGCCAGCGAAAAACGCCGGCAGTGCGGAAGCGGCAAACACAAACTCGTGACGTGTTTGGATGTTGTTTATTTACACAATATCCTCGGGATGTCGATTGCGCGTGGTCCTCTGTTGGCTGCTCGGTTGCGTTTCGCACACTTTAAAATTGATTTTAAATATGTTCTAGGCTGTATTCGCCGCTGATATTTTGCAGATGATGTAAATGTGTTCCCACCAATGTATCTCCGAAGTTATCTCGCCTTCAAAATTTTGTGTCAGTGCCCCTTTAAGCTTTTAAGTGTTAGTAATGCCGACCAACTCAATGGTCGAAATATGGTGATAACTTTTCGTATTAATGCTGGCACGTTTACTGGTTACCAGTAATTGCCTCAATATATACTTTGCATATAGAGATATCTTTCAAGCGAAAATGTTTAAGTGAAAAACAAATAAGGATTGGAGTGCATCTTTGAGGCACCGGAATCACCTCCACGCAGTGCCACTCACCCGTCCAGAATTATGAAGCCAAACAATGGCTGCGTCTTAGCCCAGCTAACCCTGGATATGCAAAGTGAAAACTCTTCATGGCCTGGTTAGGTTTTGTTCTCGCTTGATTAACCGTTGATTTAGCTCTAATTATTATACTATTCATCCAAAGCCTGCTTTTGTCTACAGCTGTGGTCCCGCTTCCGGCGTTTTCCGAGCCGAACGGCTCTCCGGGCGATATCCGCGGTGTGGTCAGTCGCCGCTTGCCAGCGACAGCTCAACGCCTCCAGCTCTCGCGCAACGCTCAGAGAAGGCGGCCCGGCCTCGCTCTCATTTATAACCAAGCTCGCATGCCCGCGGCGAGTCACGTGGTCAGGCACGAACAAGCTGCGGAGAGCGCATGCGCCAAGTCAGCAGCAGAAGTAGCAGCGGCGAACGCGGTTGCCGGCGGAGTTCGGCTTAGCGAGTCACGTAATGCGTTTCCAGGGGTACGACGCAGCTGCGGTCAAATGAAGGTCCAATTTACCATGGTGGCGAAACCGCTCGACCAGCTCGGTAAAATGAAAGTGGAAACCTTACTGTCCTGGGAACACTTCCGTGAAATGGTACTAATCGTGCCTTCGTAACTGACAAATCGCAACAAGATTTGTTCCACTAAGCAACTATGAATGAGGATTTTGGCAGTCTCGGTGGTCCAGTGGACATCTCTATAATGCATACTGAGCAGGGTTGCGCAAGTTAGTCTCATAGTAAACAATCGACGAGGGCTGAGCAGTCTATTTATGTTATTCACAAACACCTTCCGTGGAACACCTTTAGAGATTGGCACGCTGTCTTGAAGTGTTTTCCCGGGAACTCACTCATCGAAGCATCCTTCCATTACAACTGCGGATGAGAGTTGGGGAGGCGGGTTCTTTGACCAATCGGGTTGCCTCTGTAGAACTCCCGTGGAGGAAATCGTAGCAAGAAGCTTCCTTATAAGGTCGGTATTGTGGCCGTCCTCTTCGACGACACTGAATGTTTTATTCCGAACGTAGCGATGGGTTCTACTAGAATATCATTGCGAAGAAACCGTCACCGTGCATCCAGAACACATTCCAGCTCTAAAGGCCCGTGAACCCTAAGGCGATTTAACGCACCCCGCATTGTCACTAGGGCCATCTCAGCGTGCAACTTGGCAGCCGGGGTCCATCGTAATAAACTATGCAGTACCCTACCGTCCCGTGTCACTGATTGCACTGAATGGCGGGGAACAAAAATACGCGTACCTATACTGCGGATCGGCGGACCTATCGCGGCCGCTTTGTGAGCCGCAATGCTGCAGGCAATGCGGGCACGGCGGAGAGCTCGTTCCCGAACGCCGAAAATCTCTCTGGGGATCCGCGGGGGGATATCGGGACCAGGGTCGACCACCGTCATTAGACTTTGAAAAGAAGGCCGTAATCAAGAGGCTCTCGGCGGGGCTTTGGCCGGGCTCTCAGCGCTGATGTACGGCGGCCCGCTGGACTGATCCGGGAAGTGGGCTTCCTGCAAGGCCAACAAGAGCGGCTCCGGACGGTGGGATCTGAAGAGGCCGTACAAAGATGGCGGCCGCGACCACTGGCGCCCCCTCTCCTCCTTTCTCCCTTAACCCGTGCCCCTTCACCCATCCCGGTGCACGCGGGGGCGGAAAGCACTCCAAGGCGTGCTCCTCTCGCTGCTTCCGCTGGCCGCGTCCGCCTTCCCCTCGGCCGTCCGGCAACGTGTTCCGTATGGCGGTCTCACGCGCGCCATCTTTTTTTCCGCTACCGCCTAATTAGGTTGAGATTAGTGCCCCGGTCGATGCTTTTATGAGGGCGCCGGTAGAGGTGAGAGGAAGGCGAGCGTGGGGTTTCTCGGGGCGTAATTATGAAGTTCATTACTTTTTCATCACGGACATCCGTTAGTGCGTAATGAGAAGACTAATTAGTCTGTAAATGAAGGATCGCCCGTGCCGTCTTAAGCGTGGGCCTTCCTTTCCCTCCGAGCACGAGGAATGAGACGAAATCGTGATTCGTGCGGCTGCTGCTGCTGATGCTTGCGGAATCGCGTGGCCGCAAAGACGCTGTTACCAAATCGCAAACAAACTGCTAGGACCGTGTGCATTCAGGGCCGTTTTCCTAATCCGGCCTCACCTGATGCGCCACCTCTTCCTCCTTACCCTGCCTTTACGGCACTGCGGCGGCCAAGGTTAATGCGGGCTCGAAATCATTACTCCTTGATGGTCGGTAGGATGCGCGGTAAGTTGCGCCACAGGAACCATGTTCAATGCGCAAACGTTCTTACTTTATTTGAATTTTTACGGGCTTAGTGGGAACACATTCTGTGAATATTTTCATCCGGGGAAGCAACCGTCACGTTCTCTCTTGGGCAATGTCTGTTGACTCTGTCGTCAGAACATATTCCAATGTAGTGGGCTCTAAGACAGTGTCCTGCATAGATTTTGCTGGTGGTGTTGTAATATTCTGTGTTGTACAGGAAACTTTTACCGGTGGCTGAACTTTTCTTATTTCGAAAGTCTGATTTCGGAGCGGCGTTCTGCCACCCGTTGCACAAATATTCATTTACCACGGGCTCGGAACGAAAGGTTCCGTTCTCATCAGTACGGACGCAGAAGCAGGCAATACCCTCGCGTACAAACGGAATCAGAAGGCGTAATTTTTATCCAAGAAGAAGCGCGGGCGTCTTGCGCCACACCAGCAAACAAAGCGGCCGCAACCTGACGCGGCCGTGATCGCGCGAGAGAAGTGCAGGCAAGAACACAGCCCGCGAGATTAAAAGTCACCCCCTCCCCTCCGCAGCTTTCTCCGGCCGCACTGCGCCTCGCAGCTGCTTTGTCGTAATTCCGAGGCCCCTTTCACTGTTCTTCAGGGGGAGGCGCGCTGCTTCCCTTCCACGTCCTAATCTCTGACGCCGGTGCGACGTCGTCTTTAATTTTCTTTCCTTCCCTCGGCGCAGTCGGCAGCGCTCTTGGCAGGGCGCGCGTTATTCTCCTTTATGAGTCCCCTAATGACAAGTCGCTAATTATCTTTAGTGCAGGAGTGCGCGCGCGAGCGCGCCGGCGCTGTCCTCCTTTTAATTAATAAAATCGATTCGTAGCACTGTGAAAGAGGGGCGAGGGCAGGGAGGGAGGAAAGCGGCGTCCAAGGGCGGCTCGTCGCACGCACACGGGGGAAGAAGCGTGCGCGCAGTACCGACGCTCTCATTCCGACAAGCGGTCCGCGCGCGGCAACTGTCGCCATCTAAGGGGCCGAAAGGAAGGTCGGGTTACGCTGTTAGTACGGCGCCAGTGACAGTGGACGGGAGGAGCGCGAAGAGCGCAGGGAGAGAAGAGCGTCCCTCCTTTCCCCGAAGCGCGGCGGGCGTCAGACAAGAGAGGCGCGCATCTCCGTCAGCGGCCCACGGGCCGGGTGCTTGCTCATTAACTCCGGGGCCGAGATTTTAATTTACGTAGCCCAGCCGGCTGCGGATAATAATGACGGCGGCGGCAGCGCGCAGCTCGCTCCTTGATGAGGCACTTTTAATAACGCCGCCGACGCTGCGCTGGGACCGGAGGCGAACGGGACCGCTGGGCACCCCCACCCCCGCCCTCTCCCTCTCTCTAACGGGGCTCGTTCCTCCGTCAAGCCAGGCCCGCTGCCGCCTCTACCACCCTTCTCCCTTCGCTCTGCGTTTCGTTCTTTTCGCGTGAGCCTTTACTTCTGCTACGTGCACGTTCCCGTCGGCCCGTGTGTGCGCGTGGCGGCGCGTCGGGGGGCAGCACGTCGTTAGTGCCGGCTCTTCTAGCGTCGTCGGCGTCGGCAGGCCGTCCGGCCGGCCGGCCGAGCAGCCCCTGTGTGCGCTGCTTCTGTTCCTGCATGACCGATTCAATCCCGCCAAATTGGGAGGCCTCATTAGTCGGGGCGCGCGGGGGTAAAGTTTCAATCGGGTTTTGGCCCGCCGCGGCAGCCGACGAAGCGGGGACCGGCTCTCTCGGTCCGGTCCACTGTGCGCGCCGGGGTAACAAAGCCACTCCAAACGAGATGTCTGTCCCCTCCTAGCCCCGGGCCAACCTCTCCCTCCGTCCAGAATACTGCCCTCTGCTCCCCTGTTCCTTACCTCTTCCTCTGCCTTCTTCCCAGCGACATCTCCCTCTCGCTTCCGTGGTCACCCGGGGCACTACTCCCTTGGATCTGGACTCTCTTCCTCGGGATGTCTTGTGGCCTATGCGGCGCGTCCTATTGCGGGAACCCTCGTGGCTGAACTCCTTAACTACTTCTCGTGCTTCTCTTCTTCCTACTTGTGTGTGTGTATGTGTGTGTGGCAGCACCGGCTGTCCTTTTTTGGCTGAGGGCTCGAACAGTCTTATCTTTGTTCCTGTCGCTCCGCAACCACCTAACGAAGATCGCTGTTCTTCGTTAAGAGATCTGCCCGCGGAAGCGGCAGGGAGAGCGAAATGCCAGTGATGAAGTCTCGGGGTTCCCGGCTTCAGCTGCTGCCGCTGTCGCTGATCAGCTGTAATTGGTCCGCGACTCTTCTTGAAGAGCTTTTACCGAGCGAAGAGGTGGCTGTAATTGAAGAGAAATAGGCTCTCGCAGCGACCTCATTTATGTCCGGATCAAAGGGTGCACCGCAATTTTATCTGCGCGCTTTCTTTTCGTCTTTAGGTGCCGGTCTACCTGTATTTGTACTCCTATCATTGAGTTTTCGAGTTAGTTCCCTGGTACCCTTTTCGGACGTGAAAAAAAAAAAGGATTTTCCGACGTGTGTCATCCATGAGCGAGAAAGAAAACATTTTCTCAGTGCTCAATGATTCACACTTTTCGTACATGCTGGCGCACTTAGCCACGTACGTACGTGTTCGCTTTATCGCAAAATACAATGCAGGACTAGATTTGATTTCCGAGAGTACGATTGCGAAAAACAAACTTTACCGCCCTTTCCAAGAGAAAGTATAGAAAATGAGACAAAGGTATACCATTGTACTCCTTCATCATGATCAATGCGTGTATTGTCTTCACTATAACCGTTCCTTTCGGCGATTTTACAGTAACCGTTTTGACACAATGGAAGCCCGGTTGAAAGACCTTATCCGAGCTTCTCGGTCGACCAACCGGTCTAGGGGGAAAGGCATCAGTTTTGACAGGACGCCATCGGTTCCAAAGCTTTCGCTTTAAAAACATAAGCTCTTTTACTCTATCAAGGTGGATGTCCTGCGAAACTGAGGTGACAGACTTTTGAACAAACGTATGAACTCGGGACGACGATAGACTTTCTTCCCTAGTGCTGCCGGAGTTGCAGTTATGCAACGACCCCGATCTTTACCGTTGCCAGGGGGCCGTGGGGCCGTGAAAATTAGCGGCGACGACAACGCCAGCGGTGCGGCGCCGTTGTTGCACCGCTCGGCCCGCAGAGTTTAGAGGGGCCATGCAGACAAAACACAAGTTTAGTTCATTCGCAAGGTTGCCTCGTTGGAATCATACTGACAGCCATTTTAACGCGCACTTCGCTCAAATAAGCTATATTATGAGGGAAAAAAGGAATGGTCATGCGACCCACTAGTTCATTTCCTGCAACAGAACCTATGATGTCACACGTGCCAGTTCTGCGATTAACTGAGGCCGGCAAAAGCGAACGTAACTACGGCAGGGCTTATAAGCTTGCCGAACGAGCTATTTCCGCCTAAATGCAACGCATATTCATTTTACAGCAGTAAGAATGGTGCGGTAAACAATGAAAGTTACAAAAATACACGTTAATATAGACGTACCTATGCGCGCTGATACTGGCACTAAGCGCGCTATGCTTGTTTTAGCTGCAGAGCAGTCCGCCGCTTTGGGGTTGTCTTATACGACACTGGCTGATTGGCGTAAGCGACGTGACGCCTTACGTGACCCTGTTTGTCAAGCATACCCCATACGATTACTCTCTACCGTAAGAAAAACAAGCCAAGAGTAAATACGGTCAAAACTAGAGTTCCTGTATATAGCTTCCCTAGGGGAGCAGAGTTGCGCGTCCATCCGTCATCTTGAGTTGCAGGTCGTGCGGGAAAGCCATTCTTCTTGTATGTAGGCCGCCGCGGCAGCGGCAGCGGCGAGGAGGAGTGGCGACTCCGAGGAGCAGCCGGACAAAAAAAAATTCCCGCGCCTTCCCGCGAGGGGAACACGAGTAAATGCAGAGCATTGGGGCCTCAGTACTGGTTGAAGGCAGTGTTGCTTCCATCGCTTCTTCCGTGATGCTGGAGTAGCAGACACGTGTAAACGTGGGAGCGAGCGTCAACCAAGGAAGGAAGGAGCAACGCAGTGACTGAAGCACGAGCGACCGCTAGCCGCTTTATATTTGCAGCGCGCACAGTAGAGGGAGAGCAGTACGGGGGGGGGGGGGGGGGGGGTGGAGGGGAGAGCGCGCATGCGCAAGCAGCGCGCGCTCTTCCCCGCCCCACCGCGCTGCTATCACGCACCTGTTACGCCGAGACCGCGATGGAGCGAACAGGCTGACTACGACGCATGCTGTTGAGAGACAGAAGGGAAGGAGGAGAGGCGCACCTGCTGCGGACGCGGAGCTGTGGACGCCGTCCGACGCAGGAAGAGGCGAGGCTAAGAAATGCTCTGCATTTAAAACTGGCGCGCGATTCTCGGCTGTTTATCAGCTGAGACGCCACCGCTGCCGCCGCTTCCACAACCGCCGATGCTCAGTTGAGCAGAACTGACTGAATACGGGGTCTTGTGCGCAGCACTGAAAGCGGGCTTTCCTGTCGCACTGGAACCCGCGGCATGTGGCAATCAGACGCGCAAATCTTGCGCTACGCGATATACAGGAACTCTAGTCAAAACTAGAGTTCCTGTATATGCTCCCTACGGGAGCAGAGTTGCGCCTTTGATTTCCATTCGCCGCTCACGACCCTATTCGCTGATCGCCGTCACGTGCACAAAAAGCATCCACGCACCGCAGAGAAGCCGGCGATGCGGCTGCAACGCCGCTGCTGCCCTCTGCTGTCGGCGTCTTTCGTACATTTTGCGCCGCTGACATGTCGCATTCGTAGTTCGTAGCGCGAGAGCGACAAGCCGCAACACGCTAGTACAAGAAGAGTATCTTTTTTGCACAACTTCAGTACGCGGTCAAGCCGACAGCCCTGAAGGCCTAGAATTTGTTTTGGTCTTCCATTTTCGCGGTTGTCGGTTATTAGCAGCTGACTGTTCCGTTTGTTCGAATGCTTACATGAGAAGCTGACGTCTAGCTCTATTTTGCACAGCCATATCTTCCCGATATTCGGACATGCGTTATAGGAAAACTGCACTCAAGAGGAGGAGGAGGAGTAAGGGGAGAAGGGGAAAACTTTGTTTAACAATTAAATCGATCTGGTTAGTGGGCCGGGTCCTCAGTCCAGGACAAGAGTGTAAAAGTAATTTTCTTCAAATCATAGAGAGAGAGAGAGAAATAATCCCGAGTAGAATAGGATTTGTTCTTCGCGCCTGGAAGGGTCTCTCTCTTGCCACACGCCGTGTGGCAAGAGAGAGACCTGCAATTTTTGAATACCCTTATGCACTGCATGCTTCGCCCCTCCCTAGGCTAACCAGATCGATTTAATTGTTAAACAAAGTTTTCCCCTCCTCCCCTTACCTCCTCCTTCTCCTCTTGAGTGCAGTTTTCCTATAACGCATATCAGAATACCGGATGGCTGTGCAAAATGTTCCGAAATGTCTCTCCAGGTCTTAACAAACATATATGTGTTACTATAAATTTAACGAAGACGTGACTCGTTTTGCTCAATAAGCCTCCATACTGGTTAGATGCCTGGTCACATCACTTTACGTTGTCAAGGCATGGAAGTTTTCCGACATGCACTATAGACTGCAAAAACTGTAGGTTGAGTTCCAAATAACCCAGTGTGTATATACGCGCGTGCTGATTCTATACCAGGCATCTAAACAGTATGGAGGTTTATTGAGCAAAACGAGTCACGTCTTCGTTAACTTTATAGTAACACATATATGTTTGTTAAGACCTGGAGGGACATTTCGGAACATTTTGCACAGCCATATCTTCCCGATATTAGGATATGCGTTATAGGAAAACACCCCTAATAATAAAGCAAAGCGCGCGTTACAAAAAAAAAAAAAAAAGCAGCGACGTCGGGGCGCGCTCACGCTTTCCTCGCGCGGTGCGCACGACTCCTTCAAGCCCGACGGTTGGCTATCCCACGCTGCTTTGGATGCTCGGCGGTCAAGATGGCGGACCTATGCGCAACTCTGCTCCCGTAGGGAGCATATACAGGAACTCTAGTCAAAACCAAACGCTAGCGCCATCTGGGAGGTTTGACGGTAAGTAAGGCTGCCGAGCCGAATGACACAGTGGAAGTTCGTCTGAATACGCGCCGTTATGACTTCATTGCAGACGTCACGAAACCACACGATTTGGAAGAAGAATCAATATTTTACCCTAACTTCATCAATTTCCCAGTGAATACATCATTTGCAGCCGGGCAAGCGCTGGCGGCATTATAAAACGTGAACTTTTTGAATAAAACCAACTTTTATTTTGTCTGCATGGCCCCTTTAGTTTAGGCCCCGGCCGACGACTCCTTCGGCTGCTCGCCTAGAAACAAACAAACAAACGAACGAACGAACGAACGCCACACACGAACGAACGCACACGAACGCCACTACGCGCTTGAAAGACGCGTGTTCGGGAGTGTAGTCCAACGTGGGCGACTACCGCCATCTTGGGGGAGCCAGAAGAAACTGGCCAAGCGCGAGACTGAAGCGCGGACAAAAACAGGACTGGGTTTTTTTGACGTAGAACAACAATGCACGGAACTCCAGATAAACGGCTTAGAAAAAGTTCGGCGTGAGAGAGGAGGAACCCGTTGCACTGCATACGCCACTTCTCCCTCATGTTCGTGTTTTCTTTTGCGCAATCGTATTCAAGTAATGGATTACCACCATGGCCAGGATGCCAACTTGTCTTGGAGCAAAAGTTTGTTCGTACGTAGGCCCGCCCACTCACGTTAGGGCGCATCATCATCGCCTCCAGAGGAGGCGATGGCATCATAAATCGTTGTCATGAAACACCGTTTAGCGCTGGCTGAGTTACCTGCTCCTCCTTCAGGTCACGAGCCGAGCATGAAGCAGGATGGCGACCAGATCAGGGTGTTCATGATCCCTGTCCTTATATGAGGCAGGGCGGTGTTTCGAATACACCGACCACCTGTCACCACATTCTATGTTGACATCTACTCTGCTACCCATTCCTTCGAGAGGAGAAATAATCCTGATTTCTGTTGCATAGTTCCAGGAAAATACGAAAACTGTATCCTGCTTTCTTGCCACACAGCACATACAGAATATTCAGTGATACGCACTAGTATTTTTCGACTAAGCGGAGGCAAACGTAGCTCATTGAGAGCGCTTGCTCGCCTCCGTTCTTGCTGCGTTACTGCAGTCTGTACAGTGGCTAAGGAGTTGTGCTGCTGAGCACGAGGACGCGGGTTCGATTTCCGGCCGTGGCGTCCGCTTTTCTGATGGAAACGAAAAGCAAAAACGCCCGTGAGTACGAGATTTTCGCGCACGTTAAAGATCCCCAGGTGCTCAAAATTAATCCGGGGACCTCCACTACGGCGTGCCTCATCGTCTGCGTTTCGTCGGCGCCTTAAACCCTAAAATCAATCAACTACTGCAGTCTGTAAACATTTTGAGGTTATCTTGAATGCCTTCTTCGGAAACAAGAGCCACGAAGTTTTGACCAATTAACCGACCACACGGTTCGATACTCGGAACAGCGCCTCACTAGTCATTCCGCCGTGACTGCATATACTCGTGTCATTACGGGGAAATTCTTGAAACAGCCAGGACACAGCCCCAACCTGCCTCGGAAACCCCGCTGGTGCGTACACAGAGGGCCGTATTTCACTGCTCGGCTTCCCAATTAAAGGGAGCCCTGGAAGAGTGTCAGCAACCCGTTCCTCGGCGCAGCTGACTCATCCTCGTTACGCTCTTCCCGTGACCGCTTCATTAAAAACCTGGCTTCTGCGAGAATCGTTTCAAAGCTCATCTCTTTCCGCTGAAAGGAGGGGGAGAGTTTAGAAGATCGGAGATAGCTGTGAGAGAAAGGGGGAAAGAAAAAAGAGATTTGTTCCTGGCGGCGGGAACGTAGTTGTAGAGTGGATGCCACCGCCCTGCGGCCGTGAAGGAGGCGCGAGCGGCACCGTCATCAGCGCCGGGGCAGTGGCCGCTGCGGCCGCGCAAAGAACCCGCTGATCGCATCGGCAGCAGCGGGATTTAATTACGGCAGCCCATTTTGAGAGCGTCTGTCAACTGCAGGCCCGTCTAATACCCCTTCTGAAGAGGTCCAGCAGCGCACGGATGAATTGGCCGGTGTGCGGGCCCGTAGTCAGCCCTCGCCCTCTCCCGGGCCGCCTTTCGCCACGGCGTGGCGCTAGAGCCGACGCGGGGATCGTACGGAAGAACCCCTAATTGCGTCTAGCCGCGGGGCAGTGCGTGCGTGCGTACTTGGCTCGGCTCGGCTTGGCTGTTCCGGGCCTGCTGCCAGTGCCAGCGGCGTGAGCTCCGGCCGGACTGCACTGCTGGTGGCGGCGGCGGCGGCCGCGGCTCACCCCAGGAAAAAGGCTCTTATCTGGATTCCACCACACGTGCCGCGACGGCCCTCTAATAAGGCTCGGCCTGGCGGCTTAGCGCTCCCGCGCGCGAGCCTTGTCATGAGCCGTTCCATCCGCCGGCTTGCTGCTTACTCCCAAGTTGCTGCTGCCCGTGTCCCTGCTCTCGCTACTGCTGCTATACAGTCGTTAAAAGGCCGCCACCAGGGATTTTACTCAAGTTTACGACCGTGGTGCTCATCATTTTTGCGGGCATTATACTTGGCTTGTGACAATTTTGCCCCTAGTGCGGCCGTCTGCTGGCGCGCTAACATTGAACCTCGATGGCTTGTTTGCTTGAACGTCTCCGTGTCTTATTATCATCGCCGACCGCGCAGAACTCTGCCTAGAGTTTGGTCCCTTCCGTGTCTGTCTGAGCATGGTTCTAGTGGTAGCCGGACGATGTCGTTTAGCCCCACACGAAACAGAATGAGGACATTGCCGAAAAAACTGACCCTTCACCTTTCCCCGAGGAAGTTGTCATGTGCATGAAGTGTCACTGGTTTGTGCATGTGATACGTCCGGGCTCAGCATCGTCCCAAACTTGCCAGAGAAACGAGGCATGCCGGCGAATATGGTAGCTAAAGACTCAGGAAACGTGTTAAGCAGCTTATGAGCATTGAATGACCCGTAAAGAAGTCAAGGGTAAATATAACGCCGTGCAGGCGGTTTTCCAATGCGGCGAATAAAGCGGGTATATAGTACAGCCAGTGATGCGAGCAGGGCACATACCAGAACTCCACGTATACCACTGGGCTGACGCAGTCTTATAAGCTTAACGAATCAGCCTGTTGAGCTTGTCTCGCTCGGCAGGTTTGATGATCAGATGTGGTGTGCTGTACATAAGGAAGCTGGTAAGTAGCGCTTGGACATTGCGGACAGTATCGGGCCGTTGAAGGCCGAACTAGCGATGGGCAACCCGGCGGACTAATTCAGTGACTTGGGTGAGCGTCTGCTTGTGTTGGGTGTTGTGCTGGCTAATGGTGCTGGTCCGTTCGCTAATCACAGCGTCTGAATTCTGGTTTTATGCCGATAATTTAGCGACACTCAGGAATTGAGAACAGCACAGCGATGTTTTACAAACACTAGACTATCAATAGCTAACGTTGCACAAAGAGCATTATTGAAGAAAAATGTCTTTCTTCGGCCACCTAAAAGCTACAATTCTGGTCTGTCTGTCTGTCTGTCTGTCTGTCTGTCTGTCTGTCTGTCTGTCTGTCTGTCTGTCTGTCTGTCTGTCTGTCTGTCTGTCTGTCTGTCTGCCACTAGATCCAACCGGCCGACCAAAAGCTGAACAATTCTTTAACAAGGGGTATACATGGGCAAGGCCATTCCGAACTACTAAAACCAACGGCATGGCTCGTGCATGTTCACTTTATGGAGCGCCAAGGAAACTTCGGGCGTTCTTGAGGCGAAATGTCAAAACATAACAAAAAGCAACGTTCTTTTAATTGCGAATTAACGTGGGATTGGTTCTAACGACAGCAAATGAACATAACTACGCGTTACAAAATGAAGGGAAGTTGCGCACTTTTCCGCCACATGGCGCGGGAAAATTGAATTGATAAAAACGCCATGCGAGGAGGGGACAAACCTGAGCTGTGGGAGGGGAAGATAGGAGATATTGGTATGATTTTTGGCGGTAGAAGACTCATCTTTCAAGCGAATTTTCAGTGAAGCAAGCCTATTCACTGCGAGATCTACCTATAGGTGGCGAGAGTGTCACGCTGCTAATAGTCTGTGGATGCTCCGTTGAGCGCGGTAGTGGGCGCGCTTCATGCCATTTCCTCGCCGTATGCTCGCATGAAAGGCGCAGACAAGAATGGTATGCTGTAGTTCGGTTCCTCAACGTCCGTTGTATTGGATAGCAGCGGCAATAAGCTTTCGTCACTACATCGAAAAAGCGGCGACCCATCGTGAATCTTACAACGGCCGAAATAATGACAATGAGCCTGTACGCCGTGGCTCGCCGCAAACTCGATCTCTCCCGAGTATGACTTTGAACCTCAAATGAAAACAGAAATAGGGACTAATCAGGAAGCCTCGATCTCTCGAATCCAGTTTACGACAGCAGTTTCAATCGCTTTAATTGGCAGCATGACGCATTATTGCATTTGTTGGATGCCCTGAAACGGTAAGAACACTTCCCTGCCCCGACATTTTTTGTAAGAGCTTACGATATTGTTTGTGTGTTTCAAAGGCAACATAGATTTTCTGATGTTTAACCAGCGCAGAGATATAAATGCAAATGTTCAAACGGGTCTTTAACGCGCGGCTCTAGTTAAGTGAAGTTTCAGCGACTTTGAAGGCCGGTTTGACGAATAATGGTGTCGGGTCACTTACTTAAGGCTTTCATCGCAAGTTAAATTGCGAATTAAATTGCTAACTCACGCAGTACAATGAACATCTCATGTTTGGCTAGATTTTGCAAAGTGATTAGTCGGATTAGAGTGTGTGTAAACCTGGCTTCTTGCACCTTACAGTGAGCACAAATTTTCTTTTAGCGCTGCAGTGTTGACCATTCGCGTTCCTTTTAAAATCTAACAGATGCCTAAACAGCGAGATGTGTTTGCAGTCTTGCTTAATGTCGCTCACGAAGACAGTTAAACAACAATCAATCACACTCTTCAAGATGTCAAAAGACGTTCCCCTGTAACAGATGTGGTAAAACGATGCCTTTTATTTTTCGTTACAACGGGTTCCCGGTAACTGCGCTTTCTTGTCAACTACACGTCGCTTTTGCATTGCGTTTATGTTCTTTTGTATTTGTAGTGCATTGTATATATATTGTATTTATTTTATATTGCATCTTGAATTGGCATTTCATTCTTCAGGATTGGCTAAAAAAAGGCGGGGATAGAAGTTTTTGCGGGATTTCTTTTCTTTGGGCTGTGGAAAACGTTTTAAACGCCGCGAGAAGAGAACGCATGTAACGCGAGAAGCCAACGGTTGGCGATAAGTATTACTTGCAATTGGAAGTACCCTAGGCGTCCTGTCCCGTAGCGGTGAGAAAGCAGTACTGAAACAAGTAAACATCAGCATTTTTAAAACTTATTAATTCCTTTTGGCCCCTGTTTGTCCATCAATTGTGGCTAGCATTTTTCAAAATGGTATTTAAAGCCAACAGTGTGGGGGAAATAAAAAAATACAGCGAGTCATAGCCCACACCCTGCACACAGGTGGGCAACAACGTGATTACTCGATTTTGACTTCCCCTTTACACTTAAATCCACCGTAAGGGGTTAACGCCTGACCATATTACGCATTCGGTTATGCAGAGCGAAACACGTTTTTGACGACGTGATTCCTCTCGTAATTTGAATATAGGATTTATAAAAATGAAATTCGAAATGTCACAGGAGAGACGCAAACTCACAACTCCTTAATTTTACCGAGAAATTCACCCGCAATACTCTTGCGCATCCACACAAATATACTTTAAATAATACATAAAATTAGCCAGAATGTCGCACGCTATTAGCAATGACTCTGCAGAGATTGTATTTATTTTCGAAAGGGTACGGGTAGAATTACCTGATATAGGCTCTTGCGTGTGTAAAATACGTTCCCGTTAATGTAAGGGCGATAGCGCCCGGGTCGAATGCAGTGTAATTGTTTTTGTTTGCTTGTTTCTTCTTTCTAAAAGGACACAGCGCGATTTTACAAGGGTGGGGCAAATGTACGGGTCTGCACGGGCTTGTCGTCTCTTATCCGTTTCATGTAGCTACTTTTTCTCTTTAAATATCCACCACGGCACCTTCAAAAAGCACGCGTTGACGTCCCCCAAATGACAGATGACTGCACTCATCAATAAAAAAAGGGCAAACTGTCGAAGCAATGTTTATAACACGTTTCGCGCTCAAGCGGTGAACGCGGCGACGATTTTTCGTGGAATTTAACTAGTGCCTTATCCCGCCACGAGCGCTAATTATTGCGTTTCTATACGAAATCCGCAAGCAAAGATAACTATGCATCTTCTTAGTGGCAGACAAGTACACATATTCGTTTGTTGTTTTTTTTTTTCTTTTTATCGTGTGCAGCCCGCGTCTTGCGCCGCGCGCAACGTGAACAAGCAGACGACGCGAGAGCGCCATCTACACTAGGAGCGGTTCGTCCCTCCTCCGCCAGGGGCCGACTGTGTTCGTTCTCGGGGCGAATACGCGGAAAAAAAATTTTATAGCTGTGTACTATCGGTATACTATCTACTGTCGATAGTCTGTGAATAGTACCCTTCTTAGTTTTGCAACACTTCTGAGCTTTGGCATCTCTGTTCATTCGCGCGCCAAAGAGACGTGTCGTTTGTCCGCTAACAGGTGAACAGCAGAGAATAATTTGCGATGCCTCCTCGAGAGATGTTTACCAACGAATAGGGAAGACTCACAGTCAGGTGTTCAGCTTTATTCACAGGTCGTTCCTGATGTTGCTCTATCAAGGTGAGGCATCGACTCACGTCACAAGTTACGCTACCAGCGCAGGCACTATCGTATAGGGTCTGTCTGTCTGTCTGTCTGTCTGTCTGTCTGTCTGTCTGTCTGTCTGTCTGTCTGTCTGTCTGTCTGGCTGTCTGGCTGTCTGCCTTGCTGTATGTCCATACCACCAGCAGGGACGGTCACCTGCGCAGTTCCAATCAGCTCCGGGCAGTAGTTTCCCGTCCAGCCGTCCACTGGGAAAGAATGGGCCTCAGCGGCCAGCCCTGTGGACCACCTGGCAACAGCCACCCTGGTCCTTTCGGCTGGCATTATTTCCGGTCTCTGAAGTATGCTGCTCGTGGCCCTTGAGAAATGACCAAGCGGTCTCCCTAAGTTGGCCATTTAAACTTGAGACAGGGGCTTTTCCACTTGAAACGACGCCGTCCACGCCCTCCCTCGCAGTTTCGCGACCACAAACCGAGCACGTACGCGAGAAACAGCAGCGAGCGGAGATGAACAGATAGCAGTTGAGTAGACGCGGAGAGCAGGATGAGGGAGGAGAGGGCATGAGTGAGAGGTAGAGAAGGAGTATTCGCGCCGAGTAAAAAACGAGCGAGCCCACAGGAAGAGCGACGGCCCGGCGCGCCTTTTGTCGGCCCAGCTCTCAATGGCTTGTTTGCGCAGTCACTCCCTTGGCCGGTTTGCGTTTCACACGCATCCGTCAGCTCTCATTTGGGCGGCTTTTCAAGGGCCCACGCAAGCCCACGCCTCTTCTTCTCGCGTTCGCCGATGAGGCCGGGACGGACCACGCTCCCCCCTTATGCTCCCCCTCCCCCCTCCCCGCGCGGGGTAGCAAAGCAAACGAAACAGAAAACGGGAAAAAAAAGAAGACCATAAAGTCACATCTGCTTCATCTGTCCGTTTGGCCAGGAAGGCGACCCCGCACCGATATCTCCTTCCGAAACCCACCAGCACACTCTTCGTTATCTCCGACACCAATGGCATTTTTTGCTTCTAAGCGAAGAGAGCAAAAAGAGCCAGCGAAGGAAACGCACAGGCGGGGAGGGAATGAGGCATTCGAGCGGTCGAGGCGCAGGATGCTGAATGCCGATTCATTTCGCGTTTCATCGGTGACAAGGCGCGAGTCATTTGGCTGCAACTGAAATGGAGGAGAACGAGCGGGAGAGGGAGACATATTCTTCGATGGTTACAGATCGTGGGCACGTTCTCCAAGCCTGCCCCGAGTTCCCCGAGCTTGGAGCGGTTCGACGAGAAAGGAAAAGAAGACGAGGAGAGGGGAAACCAGCGCCGGGCTCGCTAACGAGCTGATCAGCGGACTGCTTGAGAGGGCGCCCGGCGACCATACAACGTAATTAAACGCATTGTGAGCGGCGATAAGGTGGTTGGGCGTAAATATGGAATCAGGACCGTTTGTTGCCCCGGCGCTCCCGGGAAGAGTTGAACGTGCCTCTTCTCCGGGAGTGCGCGATACGCTCCTCTGCACACGCACATGCGGACTCGTTGCGAGAAACGTGAAACGGGTGCGCTGCTCTTTCGGAAGCTCCCGTCTAATAATGCCCGATGCGCTTCCCCTGTGGGCCGACAACGAGAGCCTGATTGCGAAGGTAGACGCAACAAGGCGGACGTAATTCGGCAACACTCGCTCCCTAATAAAGGCCATCTGAGTTTGATGCGCTTTTGGGTAACACGTGACATTTGTTTTTAACCAAAAGTAACAGACTTTTTTTTTAATATAGCTTGGTGCTGTGATGTTGCTGGAATGGGCGACGAGGCTCCACACGCGTTTGCTTGCAGGGCGAGAACATGACGAGTCCTGATACGGAGATATATGCTAGCCTACGATTCCTTTGCGCAGCCGAAGGACATTTTTGTGAAATCTAAGAGAATGAAACACTGAGGCTATTCAGGATCTGGGAACTCAATGAAGTGTGGAAACGTTTCACAGGCCGTCAGAGGGTCTATGGTTGTGTTTTTAATGCTTATCAAGCTTGAAAGAATTTCTAGAAGTAGGTTGTGCCCATGTTCACAATACAGCAAGTTGTAAGCAGCTTTAAAACGTTTTAACAATGGTTTTCAGCTGAGTACTAGCCTGTTAAGGGTTAGAAGAAAGGTCAGATATCAGTGCTATGCGAAGCATTTTAACTTAAAGTAGAGAGGTAGCACGTTTAAAATAGCCCAAATGAAGCACCGCCATCACTTTTTAAGTACACATTCAATGTCCTCTCTCCCCTTGTTTACACTGCACGACACGGCTTAAACTCACGAGGAGTCATTAAAGAAGAGAGGCATACACCAAGAGTTTCGATGCGAACTTAATCGTCATGCATGTTCGCAGTGACAACTACTAACACCCGCAAGGGACAACGTGCGATCTTATCACTGCATTACACGGCCTTTTATCCTACTTCAAATCGCCTAGCATTGTGTGACGTATAATGAGAAGGCGCGTCTTACGTTTCCTAATTATCATTAATTTATTCCCGAATAGCGAGAGGTGGTTACGATAATCACCTAAGGCCCATAATTACGCTTTCCCACGATACCAGGCATCAAATGCAGTTCCACTGAATGCTGCTTTATAGAACGTAATTTTACCGAAACCGTTGAAACAAAGCCGTTTCATCGCATTTTGTTCAAGTCGCTTTGTTAAGCGCAATTTTATCAAACATCATTATTATGATGCCATAGCGCGAGTTGATTTGAAACAAAATTATGTCCTTTTCTCTCCCAGCTGTTGTCCGATTTTAAGGCCTCCGAATATAATGACCAACAACACTTCCTTTTCTACGTGAAACACACGAACGAGCAGACGTACGAAGCAGACAAAAATCAGCGCAAGCGACCCCATTTGTCATTTAATTTTTCAATTGTAGCATTTTTGCACAAGTATCAAATAAACCCACCATTCTTGAACAGTATCAACTTACAGTGGAAACACTGACTGACGACTGTATGCGCGAACATGATAAATTCCCACAAACGTATATTTCATAGGAAGACTGTTGAAGTGGCAAGTCAAGCTCGCTACCGGCTCACTACCACAGATTATAAAACGGTAACTGCTCCAGCACCGACTAACGGAGGAAGATAAACTAGTTGAGGAGTCGTTACATTGTTTGTCTTGTATACCCAATACACCGACCTCACGCCATGCTGCACTAAAAATACCCTGCGCCGAGCTAAGAGGCAGGCGCTAACAGCAGGTAAAAAAGCCAAGAGCCGGAAACACCGAAAGAATTACGAGGCGCAGTTTACACGCCAGACCCATATCGATCTGATGACGAAGAGATTGTAGCATCAGAAGATAACATAATGATGACAGACGACCTTTAGAGAAAGGTGATCGCGTAGCTTAAATGGCGGAATGCTTTCGCTTTGCCACACACACGGAATGTTACGTGTCTCTGATTTATTTCTGTCGCATACGGCGGGCTTTAAATACCAAGTTCAAAAACACGAGTTATAACTCCTGGACAATTTTTTTCCGCAAAAAGGAGCAGACCAATTTCCCGAAATACTAATGCTTATTATATGCACCACACTTTTTGGTCTTGCAATCCCATTTCACGGGTATGTAACGCTCCATAGGAAGTAATATTTGTCGCCAATGCTTGGATTTCGTGTGCGTAAGTTCTTTCCGCGCTCTGAAAGACCGGCTTTTCCAATTTCATAGGGCCAGAATTACACGTCTTGCTGAAAAAGAGAGCCTAAATGAAAGAAAACACTTAAATTTGTCTCGACATTTTATAACCTCAAATATCAAACTTCAACAGTTCTACGAAATACCTTCAATGGCGAAAAATATGGCGTTTTTATGCGGAAACTTGTTACGTCATTGTTGAGTTGGAAACTAAAGAGGCCAGTTTTAGCAACCCTGTTACACGGAAATTTTATTCGGTATCTTAATGGTTTTCTGCCTGAGTGATGCATAGCTTGCTTTGCAAGCCACGCTTCGTAGGGCTGCAATCAAACCTCGCCTGTAAGATCTGAAAACAAAACAAAAAAAAAATTCAAGGAAGCTTACACTCACGCGCAAGACTTGAATGGCGAAGGTGTTCTAGGTGCGCATTGCCGGACACATAGCCAAGTTTCAGTATGATCGCATATATATATATATATATATATATATATATATATATATATATATATATATATATATATATATATATATATATATATATATATATATGTATATATATATATATATATATATATATATATATATAGATATATATAGAGAGAGAGAGAGAGAGAGAAATAATGATTTATTTGAGAGATTAGCTCCAACCTAAAAATGAGCTGGCTACTCCAAACACTGGAGTAACTAAAAGGTACAATGGTTATCTTAATGAACCACAAGGTTGGAATAAGTACATTGAAAGAGCAACGGCTGAAAGACCACCCAAACAATTTATATACATTTGTATACAAACAATAGAAAATGGCCATGGCGCGACACAGATACAGTCGAACCTCGTTATATCGATGTAGTATCATGACAGTAAATTAGTTCGTTATAACCGATAATCGTTGTAACAGTAGAGGTGAAAATCGCCTAAACCAAATCGACAATCTGGCTCGCGCAAAAATACTTGATACAAAAATGCATTCTTTAAGGCTTCGAACCCACTATAAACATGGTAATCGTTACCTTTCTCCTTTGTTGCATTTCAAGCTCAATGAACTCGGAACATGATTACGTGAAATTACAATAGAACAAAGTTCACTTGACAAAACAGGCCTGCGTCCTTGGAGAGAGAGAATAACTTTAATGAAGACCAGCGATGTTAGCCGAGCCGTCTGCGTCCTTATTTTCTTGACGAAGGGCGTGATCTTCGTCTGGTGGCTACTCACAGCACTGAGCAGGGTTAAGTTTTTTCCGCAGTGTCTGCGAACAAAAGGGCCTTTATACTTCTGCAGTTTCGGACTACGGGGAGGGGGGGTTTCCAAGTAGCTTCTTAGCCTCCTGGTCAACAATGTTTTCGTTATATCCGATGTTGCGCACGGCTCTCACGGTTTCAGTTTCCTTATAAAAGAATAACTGTCATTGAAATAAAGCGTGACCAACCAAAGTTCGTATTTAGTTCACTATAGCCGATAATTCGCTACATCAGTGTTCGTTATAACAAGGTTCAACTGTACTCTCATTTATATACCTAACACCATTGTGTGTTTCCATGTTTCCACACACAGCCAGAGGATTGTGCACGCGCATTTAGTAGTGTTCGCGCATTTTAGTCTCTTGAAAAAAAAAAAAACTCCCCTAAGACAAGGAAGGATTTGTTTCGGTTACTGACATTGTCCCACGGACCCAACAGCTTCTACAAAGATAGGGGTATCCAAGATAGCAAGCTAAGCTTGTCACTTAATTTCTCCCGCTCGGTCGCATGCAGAGGGCACTCAAGCAGGATATGACGCCCGTCTTCAGTTTGGTGTAGACAAGCACAGCAAATGTCATCAGCAAATCGAATACGGTAAAGGAATTTATTGTTGTGGTGCACGTCAAGACGAAAGCAATGTAATGACGTGTCAGTTGAACGACCGAGATGAGACGCCCACGGGTATGCAAGGGACGGGTTCACTTGGTATAACAGCGATGAGCGGTTTTTATCGCTCAAACTGGTTTCCAAAGTAATGCGTGCGCTCAGTTGTTTCAAATAATTTTTCACATCACCTCTGGCAAAAGTCACGGTGCTACACACGTGGAATTTGAATGAGCGGTTGCTGCTAGTTGGTCAGCTCGGGAATTCCCGCGTATTCCAATGTGCCCGGGAATCCACTGAAATATTATTGTCTTAGTTCTTCATAGCTTCGGTGCTAGTAATCGTCGTCATAGGCATCCAAGAGGTCGTCGTCTTCTTCGCGGTGAGTGAAGGATGCAAAGTCATGCTCAGCATTGTAGACTTCCAGCAGCATTGTAGACTTCTGAAGCTTGCACTTAGTCGCGCAAGGCTTGAACCATAGCGAAGCTGCAGTATTTCTTTATACGGGAGCACTGACGGACACATAACCACGCATTTGAACAAGTTTGAAATTGTTTATTTACATGTTTCGTCATTGCTTTGCACCGTGCAAGCAGTAGTCATCGTCATATTCACCGATATCGTTGTGTTCCTCATTCCAAGCATTACATGCGCGGTAGCGCTTCACGACAGCGCTGGGGATTTTTTTTTTTTTTTTGACGCGTACGTGGGGCAGCGCCCACTTCTCCATTCTAACTGCAAGAAATTACGCTCTAAGATAACGTATACTGCCTGCCGTCAGCTGGAATGTATTTCGTTTGCCCTTTCATACGGCTCCTAAACCTGACCTCTCTGAGCTCGTCGCCACCATAAATAAAGCACGCAGCTTGGCTCTTGAGTCCGTGACTAGTACCGTCGAAGTCGATCTACCGGATGCGCACATGCCAGAGGTGAGACAGCTGCGCATATTGCGCAGTTGTGATACATATTTGTGTTTCTGCGCCAGGCTGATCCAAAAGCTTGAAAATTGCAAAAATTGCGCCAAACTGCTCGAAACAGTCTGAGAGCCAAGAATTTTGACGTTCCCGTCAGTTTGAGCGGGGAAAATGCTTACTGACGGCAGAATTTTCCAGCACTCCCAAGGTGATGCTATTTGTAAAGGTTGAATTGATTGATCATTCAATAAAAAACCCGCGAAAAATTGTCCATTCTGTGAGTTTTTAAAGTGTTCCCATCGAAAACCATTGCAAGGCCCTGTAGAAAAAAAAATACTTACGTATACTGAGACGACAAACTGCCTACTTGTGAAAGTTGATGAAAAAACGGAAATTTTCGGAGCGCCGTATGCCCGGAACAACATTACTGGCGCCGCCATCTTGGTGTGTTGAAGATTAGAAAACAGGGCCGCCGGGCCAAGCAGTTGCTCGTTATGGGCGTGGATGGGTTTACGTAGCAGTTATGGAGGTAGATGGGTTTACATTTAGTTATTGGATCTATTGCGGGAAGTTGCGCAGCTCGAAAGAAGAGACTTCTTTAAAAAAAAAAAAAAACGTGGTTTCCGCGAATTTCCCGTGTTTCAGCCTTGACTGTGAGTTGCGGTTCGCGCTTGAAGTGAATTTCGGACTCATGACAGTGTTATAAAACGCGGATTTATTTGCCTTCAACAGCGATCTTTTGCCTTTGACAGCGAATGGGGCGATCGACACTGCAGAAGTGGTGGCGCGGGCTATCTCCGCAAAATGTTCCAGCAGTGTCCCATAGCGGGACGGGCTATTATTATTGCACACTAGAAATAATGTTTCATCTATCTGGAGTGAAATTTAATGCCGAGAGGAAGGTGGCTAAACATACCAACGTTACTCATAGTGCGAACGTAGTGAACGTACATCTCGGGGATTAAAACGGGAGGGCTGGTGGGGTGCGACGACTGTCGCCTCCCTTTGCGAAACTTTTGCCGTGGCTCTACACTTGTGCGTAAAGCCGAGCCTGGCATTTCAAAAATGATAATGTCTGCATTAACGTGATAATAAAAATGCATTACGATTGCTTAGTTTTACAATTCGATATTGTAGCGGTGTCTATTGTTACAGTGGCGACGCGGTCAATCCCGCTAATGGTAGCGCGAGACTGAACTGAACGAAGAGAAGGAAGAACGTCTCTTGCCGGTGCTCTTGGTCCAGCTGGGTCGCCATTTTTGCTCTCCGTGTGCTGAGTAATTAAAAGTGCCCCCCTTGTTTTATCCGCACGCTACAATATTTTCAATGGAACTCCACGCCATCTATGCATAGAGCCTAAGAATTTAAAAATGGTTTGTAAAATGGTAGTGCAGTTCGTACCTTGTGATACTCTGGTAGAAAAAACTTGATTGAAAGGTTGTTTCAGTGTTATTCACGTTCAAAACCAATGAAAAAGTGCACTGCCCCCACCCCCAGTGGCCAGAAATTTGATTTTTTTAGGCTGCTACGGTGACATAATAAATGTCGTTCTTCGGCTCCGAAATCGAGATTTCGCTACTCCAAAAACTGCTCCCAAATCTTATTCGGCTGCCTCGCCCCTGACATGCAGAAACTCCTGCGTACAGCTGAATGCCTCACAAAAAGGTATCTAACACACGGAAAACACCGCAAGAAGATAAATGAATGACAGAAAATTCTTCAGTCTGAAAATTGGCATAATCTCCGTCAACGCCTCGGACAGGACAGCGCTCTCTCGCGCCTTTTTCGATGTCTAAGCAGTCGATCAAAGCCCAGACTGTAGATCATACAGGGAATGTGCTTGAACTCTGACTACCCTGCAGCTAAAACAACTCTTTTAGCGACCTTTTTTACTCATGCAACTACCGAGAGAACGGCTCGTCGTCCCCTTCCTGTTATCTAGATTACTGCACCCCTTGGAGACCTGGAATCCCCATTCACTTTCGGCGAGCTCCAAGTAGCTATTCCACATGGAAAGCCGATATCAGCCCCGGGCCATTACCAAATTAAACGGCAGAATATCCGTAACCTACCACCTAATGCGCAAGAGGCACTTTTGGCTCTCGTAAACCAATCCTGGGACACTGTAGAAGTTCATGACCTCCTCAGAACGACTACCCAAGCCGGGCTAACCTTCGCTTACTTTCAGGTTTACCTTCATAAACCCGAAAACCTCAGGCCTATTGCATTTACCTCTGTCCTATGCAAGTTATTAGAGCGAATTATCAATACCAGGCTTCAACATCACCTTCTGGAGCCGAATTGACGATCAAGAATGTCTTTAGAGCCTGGCGTACGCGCCCTCGAACTCTTCCAACTTGACACTTCGGCGCCTAAGGCGCTCAGCGGCATTCTCCGACTCACATTGTCAGTTCTCGCTCGTCGTTTACATGTCTTCTCGCGTACACGCTTGTCGGGCGTTTTATTTGTATCAGCACTCCCTCATCGATTGCACTCGCGTCGCCGTTCGAATCGCGTTTTCCTTCGATCAGGCTTCACTGTGCAATATACTGTGTGTGTGTGTGTGTGTGTGTGTGTGTGTTTGTTTGTGTGTGTGTGTGTATGAGAGAGAGAGGGAGGGAGGGAGAGGGAGAGGGAGGGAGGGAGGAGAGAGAGAGATAGAGAGAGAGAGAGGGGGGGGGGAGAGAGAGAGAGAGAGAGAGAGAGAGAGAGAGAGAGAGAGAGAGAGAGAGAGAGAGAGAGAGAGAGAGAGAGAGAGAGGGGGGGGGGGGGGAGGGGGGGAGGGGGGAGGGGGAGGGGGAGAGAGAACTTTATCCTGGAACCGTTGGGTCAACGACGAGTGGTGACCAGCTCTTGGAGGGCGCCGGTGACCTGGGCTGCTCGTTCAGCGAGTCCTTGCTGGACCCGCGGATCCCAGCTGCCGAACGCCGACTCCCTGTGCTCCACACAAGATTTGAGAGGGAATGAGTTTTGAGGGAATCGCCAAATGATATGAGCAACTGTTTCATGGGCTCCGCAGCCCTGACATTGGGGAGAGGGGAATACAGATGGATAAATTGCATGTAGTATGCCGCGACCGGGGAGGGTGTTGGTTTGGAGAAGGCGCCAGTACCGTTCCTCGGGGATAGAGTGACCAATGAAGTGGAGGGTAGCGCCGGCGAGAGAAGCTGTAGCGGCAGGTAATTTCCTGGAAAGTCAGAAGGCTGTCGTGGGTTGATTGGGCTTCATGGGAAGATTGCGACCTGGCCCAGCTCGGTGGGTTAGCTCTCGAGCTGCAAGGTTAGCCGCTTCGTTTCCTTCCAGCCCCGCATGGGCAGGAGTCCAAATCAACTCCGCGTGTGAAGTGGGAGGATTTTGAAGGATAATTTTGACAGCCTGCGGGGAAATAACCCCGCGCGCGAAATTTCGAATGGCCGTTTTCTAATCGGTGATAACAATTGTTGGGTAGGCCGATGAGTGAGCGCTAGCGCAATAGCCACCTCTTCCGCAATGGCAGGGGAGCACGTTCGGATAGTGAGCGAGTGGTAAGAGGTTGCTTTTGGATCAAAGATGGCGGTGACTGCGTAGGCGTTGTGACGTGTATAACTCGCGGCGTCCACATAGGCGGCGGACTGGCCCATGGGGTATTTGCGGCCTAGGACGCGTGTGCGATGTTCACGGCGTTTAATATTGTGCTCCGGGTGCATATTGCGGGGAATCGGCCGCACAAGCAGGAGATTGTGCAAGTCGGGTGGAATGTAGACTCTGGGGTCAGTAAGAATCGGTGCATGAAGCCCGAGTGCCTCTAGGAAGTATCTGCCAGTAGAAGTGGTAGAAAGGCGAGAAAGTTGACTCACAGAATGGGCTTCTGTACGCTCTTCAGCTGTGTTGTAATTGCCTAGGCGTTCCAGTTTGGCAGTGGAAGTACTTTGAGGGATTAAAAGCGCCATTTTGTATATTTTTTCATATGAGGCAGTTGGTTTTAGATAGCTCCGTTTCACTTGGGTTAAGGTACGGGAGGGGGTTAAGGTACGGGAGGGCGTATGTCAGGCGATTGAGCACGAATGCTTGAACCATCCGGAGGCGCTCAAATTCCGTCATTCCCCTGTTTCGAGCTGTTATGCGAGGGATGAAGCCAATAGTTTAGTTTACATGTGAGGTGAGTTGAGAGATATATCGCGTATTGGCTCTGTTGCGCCGTATGATCAAACTGAGGACTTTACGAATAGGAAAAGCCAGCTTACGAAAACCAAGCTTGCATCAATCATCTTGAAATTTAGCTTCACTTCGAAACTTAAGTGCATTGCTAGGGAGATTCTTAGGACAAATGTAAGCCATCGCAACAATATATGAAGTCTTTTGGACCTTACCACTGTAAGCTTGGTCTTTGTGACCTGACCAAGCTTAACTAAACCGATCGCGTTAAGTTCGGCTTCACTTTTAAACACGAATGCAATGCTGGGAATACATTTTTTTTTCTAAATGCAACATAAGGCGTCTTATATCAAAATATGAAGACCCACAACACCATTTTTCGCTCCAATAATCGTTTCTCCCTTCCACCTCCTCCCAGAACCTCATCGGTGTAAGCTTGTTCGTTGTAATCTGGCTTTCCCCCATAACGTTTTTCTGCGCGTACGCCATAGAATCCCACATGCTATAGCTTCGCTGTAAATGAAGAGTAGCGCAAGCGTATTCAAAAATTCCCGCCTGCTTTAAAATAAGTATGTATAACGCATTGCTTCCAATACACTAATTAGGCTAGTCCCACTGCCCCAATCTGAAAGTGAGCTCTTCACTGTACTAGGCGCGTTGGCAATTTCTTTTCTAACAATTGATTATAGCCCTAAATAAGAGATAACGGCGTTATATATCGCACCTATGTTCCACGTAAACACAGACTACTGCTATTGCACATAATCAAGGAACTTAATTGGTCATGTATATCGATATGCGCAATTATTGGAAATAAGTTTCGTGTTGGCATGTACGTATGTATTTATTGTTCATTTGAAAAGGAAGATCCACCAACAGGCGTAAATTGTCTCGCCTAGGGGGAGGACACCGGAACGCCTGCTGGTGTAGGGGGGGGGGGGGAGGGGATAAGGAGGAAAGAATACATAGGAATAGGAGGATAGGGGAGAAGGTTGAAATTACAATGTATATAACACACTGGGCAAGTTGACAAGGATAAATATAAAACACCAAAGAAAAAAAAAGAAAAAAAGGAGTTAAACATTGAGGAAATTGGCATTACAGAGAAACACTACAGATTTAGACAACACGTGAAACTACAGAGGACAATGTTTAACACACATGTAAGAGGGGACACACACACACACGCACACACAAGTAGAGAAGCTGCTTCAGCAGCAACGCTCCACTACAATCTGGGAAGTTAGGCGGAGTTGTAGTGGAGTTAATTGTGCAGCCCCGAGGCCCCCAGGTATGCACCCAGGGCCTCGAGCAGTTGGTCCCGCTACCTAGCACTGCCCGGGGGCCAAAGCAGCTCCTCAAGTGGCCGCACTCCTTGAAGCACGACCAGCAGCTCTGCCCAGCCTGCCGCAAACTTGGGGCACCCGTAAAGTACGTGCGGCAGGGACTGCACGGGCGCTCCTAATACAACAAACTATGACAATATCGCACCTGAATCCCATTTTCGAAAAGTTTTATGCTGTTTATTTTTCAGAGTTCTACACAAATTCAAGCACTCCGTTGCAGTTTTTCGTTTTGCAATGTTGCCGTTCGCACGTAAACGAGGGAGACCTTGTTGTGATCACTTGACTTCCCTGTGATTGAGAAGTGTAAAGACGTCGTCGGGCAGCCTGACCCGTACTCTGGTCATTGGCTGTGTACCGGTATTCAAATTACTGGTATTTGGGACAGGGTGGCGAGGGAAGGAAAAGCGCAGCTACCGCACGCGCGCTCATCCATTTTCAAGGTTGTACGGCCCGATCGTTTTCGGCCACGCCGACACAAAACCCAAACAACGCGCCTAGCGCAGCTGTTTCTGCAAAATATGTTATGAGCAAGGAAAAGAATGGGCTTAAACTGGTTAGGACTGTTCGCGAAACATGCATATTTTGGCGGATTTTGATTTATATAAATTTTTTGTTAGACATTTTTAGCATTTTTTTTTCATTTTAAAGTTTCTAACTGTATAAGCTTTACAAGCCAAAAATATAATTGTAACTTTTGGGCTACACTTGTAATTTTTTTTTTTTGAAGGTGGTGCCCTCAAAGAAAAGAACAGCACACCAAAGTGCGCTCTTAGTACCAATCCAACTTACTCTCCCAAACTCTGCAGCATTTACCGAACAGATCTTATAGCACCCCCATAGACGACACCGGAGACACTCCAACGACAAATGCTCGAACTAATCTCAAAACATAATTAAGCAACCAACAACCAATCTCGACAGGACGCTTTGAGCTTAGACGTTCTCTGAACGTCTCGACACGATCTCCGACCACCAGTTTTCCCCGTACCACCACGGTCGGTCCGAACCGCGTCAGCAGTCATCTTCCGAGACGCAAATTCTGCTTGTGAATGAGAGAGATAGCGCAAATGCGTTGCTGGGTCAAAGGCGGATTCTGTTCAAACCCCCAAAGCAACGGAACGGCGAAGAAAAACAAGAAAATGGCCTTTCGGAGTGCGGATGCGGCTCGATATGTATTTGTCGTGTACGGTTAGGCGCACTATCTCGATTCCGTCGTAGTACGACGCGCGCGCGAGCCTGGTCGTACGAGTGGCGCGGCGAGATTGTGCGTCGGCTTCTATCGGCGCTGCTCGCGCTTCAGTGCAGAGGAGAGAACGACGGCGCAAATGGTATGTACGGACACGGCCGTGAGTGCTTCGACGACGCCCATTGGGCTCTTCGCGGACGGGAGGCCACTTGAGTGTTAATGGGCTGCATTAGATAAAAGCGTTTTCGTGTTCTTTGTCGGAGTCTGGCCCTTCTAGCCGTTGCCACCGCTTTTGTCCACGGGGCGCCCGTGCGAGCGAAACACCGGCGACGCTTTACACCGCTACAGCCGCGAAGAGCAGACTAAGACTGTCGCATGGCTTTTAAAAATGGCGCGGCGGTATTTGCGCGGGCGCACTCGAGCGAGCTTGAACTGCGGCGATGCGTTTCCCGTTTCGAGAATAGACCGTTACGAGAAGGGCACGTGCGGCCAAATGGGGCGCCACTTCGGTGATATACGTTCAGTGAATGGCGCTCTCGCAGTAAGAGCTCATCTTTGCCAATAAATTGAGCAATACTGCAAGCGCTTGGAGAGGTTACCCATCCTCCGTCGCGCACATTGCACCCATGCCCCAAAAACCTTAAATGGGACTAGAAAATACTGTTTTTAAATCCACTCGCGTGGTGCTAGAGGTTAAATCGAGGTGTAAAAAGAGGTGTAAATGGTAGACCAAGAAGCCCCCCCCCCCCACTCCCCCCCCCCCTTCTAAAATTTTGCATCACGTGCTGAGTTATCGATTGAACAAAAAAAAACATGCATTGCGCAAGTTGTGTTTCGTTCTTATTGTCCTTTTTCTTTGCGTTTAAGGTTTGCTACTTTGTGTCTCACTGGAACTACCAAAGTTTACAACTCCAGCAGCATAAATAGCAAGAATCTGGCAATCTTGATTGCCATGAGTAGCATTAAACTATTTACCTCTGGAGTGTTCTGCCTATTCAGCCCCTATAAATAACTCCGCTGCCGCTGGTTGCCTAAGTACTTTAAACTGATCATACTTCGTTGTGAGTATCCTATTTTGCATAAAGAACAAGGCTGAATTTATAATACAATACGTTAGCTGATCATAGAGGTTCATTATTTTCATCACGCTGCTTTCTACACAAAGAAGGCTTCTTGTAAAGATATTCAACCGCTTCTGTCTTGTTCCAAACACATTCTTTTTCATAGAATTCCCTTACCAACGTTGTCCTTACCCGATCCGTCCGGCTTGTTCTTTGCTGTCCTCCGATTTGTTATTTTGCAAACGTGGGTACACATTGATTTAGTCACGTGATCAACCTGTTTTTTTTTTCTTTTCTCGCCATGAGATGCCCTCAAAACTCCATTATGCAGTAATGTATGCTAGAAAGCCCAACACAATACTGTTGCCTAACCCTGGGTTCCTATCCGTAAGCCTAACGCTACCGCATTCCCTTCTGCGTCTATTTAAGGCTGTTTCAAATCCCTGCCTGAGTATTTTGTGGAACGAGTTACCGTAACATAAGTAGCCTCAGTAAGTATGCCTTGACTTTGATAAACTTAGGATCGCTGCTCAAAGAGTTTTCCGTATTCTTTTGTGCCACACCTACTCTTTACAAACTTCTCAGTCGTCGTTGGAAGCGGTACTGACCACTTATGGGCTCAACTATACTGCCTCACTAGTACAGTTCTTATAACATGACGGATATGTCACGGCCAGTTACCTGTGATTGAGTTGAGGAGCCTCCTCTTCCTCCAGGCTGGCCCTTGAACGAAAGCAATACGTGTAAAGGATCGCTGTCTTGATTAAAGAATGTTTCTTCGGCCATGAATTGCATTTTGGCGACAAGAAGGCATATATGTGCATCTCTTCGCAGGCAGCTCTGTTGCTCCGCGGTATACCCATCGGCAAAATCATGAGGCATCACTGTATCATGGTAGCTTGTCAACCCGTGGATGTTTATACTGGTACAATGCAATGGAGTAATTTCTCCCTCGTTTTGGTGCTTACAATCAAGTAATCCTGCTCTTGCGTAATGACTGTTTAAGAGAACTTCTGAATAGTTTTGCTCGATTTCAAACACATGCAGCGCGACATTAGAAAAAGACAAATTAGGTTTTCGCTGCGTTGATTTGTAATCATCACTAAGCGCATTGGCCTGAAACTGCACTACTTTTCTGCTAAGGACAAAAACACATGCATGAAGTCGGAACCTAATGAATTTGTCACATTTTCGATTTTGACTGTGCTCGACAAGCAACACATCTAAAGAATGTGTCACTACGTATGACTCACCCGCTTGTACCCTGTTTTATTCTAGAAAGGCGCTCAAGAAACACTGTCCTCATTTTTTACAGTTAACAAGTTCGCGAACACGCTGCTTCAAAACATAAGCTGTCCCAACAGGATAATTTACGAAAAAAGCGGAGAGAAGAGAAAAAAAATAGTAATTTTCTTTTCCTCCTGCCTCCCGCCAAGTGACAGGCCGACACCAGTTCAAAGGCAGGCCGCGTGGTGCCCACTCCCCAACAGCGGACCACATCTCGCACCACGGGGAACGCTCTTGAAGGCAAGCAGAAGAACGAGCGCCCACGGCGGCGGGACGGCGGCGCGAAGTTGAGTCGCGCTCGCGATAGCAGTAGCAGCGAGCGCCTCCGCTAATCCGACACGTCCGTGATGCGTCACGTTACTGCGTGACGGAGGCTTCTGCTGCTTCGGGGAACTCCTACGGCTCCCCAGAAGCACGCGCGCAGCGGTCTGCGTGACCTATCAATGCCTGAGACGAGTGTCGTCGTGAGGACGTCTCTTGATGAGCTTACGGTCGCCCGCAGGGTCCCGCCTTACGCTCGCTCTTTTTCATTTTCTTTCCTGAGATCTATACATTCCACCCTCGGCGCTTTCGTCGTCTCTTTTCCTAATGCACGTCGGTTTCCCGCGTCAAGGTCGCCCCGCCTGAAGCTCGTGCGTCTGGAACGCAGTGGGTCGGCCGCAGGGACCATGCGGCGACCAACAAACGCGCGTAATGCAGACATGCAGTTGCACGTTTGCTCACGTGATCAGTGCGCGCTGATGATGTATCCTCCGTGCGCACGTCCCGCAGAACGGCTGTCAGGGACTATTGAGACATGACGTAACCCATCGGAGCGAGGTTGAGTCCTGTCACTGCCGCCCGCAGTGAGCCTATGAGTCTAAGTTTTAGTTAATGCGAAGCCACGGAGCTTCATTTCAATGTCTATTCGCGGACGCGCCTTCCGATGCGGGTCGGAGACTTACCAGTGGAACTGTCTCGTTGACGTCGAAGGAAAATCTCGAGCTCATACAAAAGCTTCACTTTGTAGTTGTTACTGAATGCACGCCGAGATGAAGTTACCCCATCGCCAAGAACAGTGCGGTCTCCACAAGACAGCCATATACTGTAACATACCGCACAACATGGATTCCTTGATCAATTTTGACATCCTGTTGCTATTCACCGCCGGGTTGCAAGTATTTTAACATTTGAAGAAGGGACGTCAACGAGTGTTTGCGTGCATTTGTAGCTCGTACTAAACCTTTTTTACTTCACGTCCTTATGCTTGTCAACTTTATTTTGCTCTGTTTAAACTATCATGTTAGCAAAAAAATAAAAAATCCACTACCTCAACAGCTTCATTTTTTAAAACTCTGTTGTACATAAGCCTAACGTACGCAAAAAGTCAAACAAAACACTCTTTTGCTGTAAACGCTGTCAGGAAAGTGTGCAGGAAATTTGAACAGACTGTGAAGAGAAACTGAGAAACCTATGCGCAAAAAAAAAAAAAGGGATTTTATAGGACCTGACAAGAAACACCACTGGCTGCTGTCATTTAGTATTATAATGTCACCGGCTTAGCGTTTATTCCAAGGGCTTTAAAGGTGCACCCTCACATCACCCGTATCACGTCATTCATAAAAAGAACGCACCACTACAACACAGAAATCCTGCGAAACGCCCACATGAGTTTACTCGGTTTGGGCCCAAGACGCAGTGCCCAGTACCTCAAAACCAAACTGCTTCCTTCGGTTTTGGCGTTATTGGATGTCATTATCGCTCCCCGGGAAATAACCAAATAAATGGGAGAATTGTGACATCGAGTTGCATAACGTCGCTGTCAAAAACAGTTTTCCTAGCCACGTGGCCAGCGATTTCGTAAGCAGTCACTGCTCGTCTCGCACTGAAGTGATTGTGTGGTCTGTAAACGGGGATGCAAATAGTGGCCGAATCAGAACGCTTGCGTCATGCGAGGGCAGCTTCAGCTTCACACCGCTTATTGGTTGGCTGACGCGGAAGCTGTCTCGTGCAGCTTGTCAATAACGTATCCAATAATGCGGAGCTCGCCCACGCCAGTTCCCGAGTTGATCGAGGTTTTATGAGGCTTTTCTGTTACAAAATCTGTTTCGTAGTCACTGATTGCTATTGCTAAGAATTGGATCCCCTAGAGTTTGTTAACGTAGTCCAATTGCGCCGTCACATGGAACTGCTAAAGACAGGACTTGAACAGTATTTACGGGATCCCTTGAACGAAATAAGCCTGTTACGTTGGTTCAGTTAAAGGTCATGTTTTCTCTGCTGATTTCAATTGTTTGAGAAGATTCTTCCTCACTCTCTCATTTTAAATGTCATTTTAGCTGAGGGAGGAGCTAATTTGCATGTGTAATTGCTGAAAGGAACAGAACCAACTTTTGAATGCGCACATTTCAGGAATGTTTTAATAGTTCTCCTGACAGCGGAACGGCTCCTGTTCTGATATTGAAAGGCGTCTTGAACTAAGTCATTTAGCCGTGATGACACCTTACTCTATCGCGTGGCAGTGTCATTAGTCATGGCCATCGGTTCCATGGGACATTCTTGCACCGTCAAGAATTACAGGTTTATATTAATCGCCGACAGTATAACATTTTGGCTGTATCGGCCTGTTAAGGGAAGTCGGTGAAACTTGTAAAGAAAATCTAAATTCTTTCCCAGATCTGAGCCCGGAATTTTTTGCACCGTGTTGTCGGTCTTTTCGGACCATTCACCCGCTCTTTGATATTTAAAAAAATGGCGCTGAAATGAGCCTTTCACACTGCCCCGTTCTTAACGACATTTTTGCGTATACTGATGTGACGACACTATAAGGCGGAATTAAACCAGTTACACGGTAAGCCTTTTGCCCTGAGTAAACGGTGAGGGTAACAATAGAATAAATTACGTTAACGGTGAAAGTGTTCAACATTATAAACTTGACACTAATAAACACTAACGTACTATTAAACGAAAATACTTGCCATTGTGACGTCACTCGGTGACGCCAGTGTGACGTCATTTGCAGAGCTCTGACGTCACACGGTGACATGAGAGCTCGGCAAGTGAACTACACTTATAGATGCCCATCAAAAATGGAATTTGATTTCGCAAGTTGAACCGCCCCTATATAGCATCAGCAATAAGAGCGCGGCAAGCCCCCTTCACAGGCTGCTTAAATGCGGTTCCTGCATATACGAAGATCCTTATGATTACGCATTTCTGTGGTGAACTCGGAGAACATTACTGCCAAGTACCTGCGCTATAATGCTTGGCGCTATTGCCATATAATTCAAATTTCGCCGACCCTTTCAGACCAGATGCGTTAATAAAAAAACAATGTTTCTCAAGACAAGAGGTGTTGCAGTTTCTATATTGCTCCGATTAATAGTCCGATTATCTAAGGTACACACAAAAACAAGTGTTGTGCATAGCATTTTTTTTTTTTTCGTAGCGTGGGCGCATATTATGTGAAGTGATGCCAAGACCTATTTGACGCGAATAGGGCAACATATTAATTTGGAAGCTCAGCCGAGGAACAAATACTAACTCAGCAGATCACGAATGACTCGAAATTTTCAGCAATTGCAAAAGACTAGCTGTAACTTCACATGACAAGCGATAATATGCAGAGCTCTTTTTTTTCCTTTTCAAGTTTTTAATACAAGCTTGCTGAAACACGCTGCAGATGCAGTGTGCTTTTTAAAGGTTATGTAAGGATCATGTATAGACGCTATGAACATATCGCTACTTCCTACTGGTGTGCGCACTGCAGTATATATGGTATTTCGTATACTCAGCGTGTATAAGGACCGGGCGGCCGTTGTATGGCACCCCCGTCGCTTCATCGAATAGCGCCGCCAGTGGCGAACCGCTCGTCAGTGGAATGCCGGTGGCGGTCAGAGCGGCGTAGTTGTGCATGGCTTTCCTAATAAACGTCTCTCTCTCTCTCTCTCTCTCTCTCTCTCTCTCTCTCTCTCTCTCTCTCTCTCTCTCTCTCTCTCTCTCTCTCTCTCTCTCTCTCTCTCTCTCTCTCTCTCTCTCTCTCTATCTATCTCTCTCTCTCTCTCTCTCTCTCTCTCTCTCTCTCTCTCTCTCTCTCTCTCTTTCAGATCGGTAAATCTTGAGTGGGAACGACCTTCACGAGGCATGCCGTGTGTATGATTTACGCCCATACGCAGCAATTGCAAATCGCAGGCGACGCTCAACGCTCCATGCTTGGAAGTAGAACTAAAAGTGAAAGTCCGTTACTTGGTTGAATTTTAAGTGCAGAGCACTTTAGGCGCTCGCCTTGTCGTCGTAGCTCGTTCGCTGGACCCAAGTAGAGCAACAGGGCGTTCCGTTGTAAAGTTGTCATCGCGGCATACCACAACCGTGGTTCCAAAGCCAAGTGGTGTATATAGACATAAGCGTTCGAAGCTCGCGAGCCGCTGGCGCTTGTCCTACATCTCCCCGTTGTTTAGCGCAAAGAAAAATATAGGCACATTTGAGGCAAAATATGCGTAATTAACCGGCAGCGCCCACGTTCATTTAGTTAGGAACGCTCGTTGGGTTGGTTATAACGGCCCATTATCGCGAGTCACTGCTCTGCACTTCCGACAGCTCTAACGTTGAGTGGAACGGCTCCAACTTTTTTTTTTCATGCAGTATTGTTTTCATGCAGTATTGTCATGCAGTTTTGTGCAGCGAGGACTATATTGCAGCTAAATTCTCGTACAAGGCCGGCGTGGGCAGTCGATCCAAGTAGGCTTCGGCGCTCGCCTTTGGCAGTTGATGAAGAAACAGCGTCGTGCACGAGCGGAAGACAAAGTTGGGGGGCACCTTCTAAGATGTACCCCAAAACAGAAAGGTTCAGGGACGATGCTGCGCAACTCATTACTCGCGGTAGAAACGTGGTTTATTTCACATACATACATTTACAGCAGCCATCGAGAATCGGTTCCAGAATAAATACCGCATGACAGTAGAAAGTTATTGCTTGGCGTGGAAAAGCATTGCTTTATGCCTCTAATATGACTTGGTTGGTAGATGGTTGGTTAATGATTTTTCAAAAAAAAAACAGTTATTGCGTGGATAAATGACGAGAGACAGGAGTGTGCCCAAAACTCGCCTTCATTTTCACAACTGAATGCTGTGGTCGCGTTTTACCACTGGCTGCCACCTACGCTTGCTTAGGTGGAAACTGCGTCGCTTGCGCTGCACTGAAACCGCCACAAGTTGTAAAGCCGAAGGAAGCCCGCCGCATAAAAAAAATGCAGACATTTTAAAAAAGGGTCTATTATTGCGGAACAGTTGTAATGCGGTTTTTCGCTTTGACCAACCTTGCGTTTTCTCGGAGGCATTAAATGCCTAAATTCAGACTGCGAATCACGTGACAGCGCGGGATCGCAATACACGTCGATTTAGTCAATTCATTCTGAGTTACATTTTCGTTTTTAAAAACGCATGAAAACCATGATTACGCAGAACCGGGATTTATTCATTCGTTTTCAGTATATTTTGATTTTCGTGCCCTTCTCGCAATGGGTGGTGATGGCCAGATTTGGCAGATTTGGCTGTCACTATCCAAATTTAGTGACATTTGTTCAGTTTGGTTATATTTCTGGTTTTCTTTCAAGGATTTACGTTTAATCTACTAACTATAAATCTGTTGATCAGGCGTCACACGGCTTGCGTTAAGGTACTCGGCAAAGAATGGTTACGCATTGAAAAACACAGGTTGACGTCAACAGTCTGCCACGTTTTTAACGCCTTGGCCGTCTATGAAAACCTAGCTTTATTTAACAGAGGTGGTTGGGTTGTTGGGTGGTTGTATTACTCCGACTCTCGATGAAATGACCACTACAAACGCGGTAGTTGCGCTTAAGCTCTCAGGCTCCCATGCTGTCACTCATGGAGGCAGAAGGTACAAAGCGTATACGGTTACAGAAAGAAATTGTAAACTGCCGCGGCGTTTCCACGGCTGCACGGTAATCGAACTCGTTCGTAAGTGCCTTTCCCTTGAAATTACACGTATCGAGGCTGGTGGGGAAACCGCACGTAGTCATTGAAACCAGTGAAAATAATTTAAGCAGGTGGAAATGAATACTAATGCTAGTAATTTTATTCGTACTCAAATCGGGTGAAGCTAGGCGTGCAGCGCCACAAAAAGATCCCATATACGTGAGGCCCACACCCAACCTTAGAAGCGTCCGACGAGTTTACGTAGCCGTTAGTGCATAGAAAAGCCCAACACATCTGCCGAGATTTCATTTCACAACACAACCTAAACATCAACAGTGCCGAATCAAGCACGACAAAAGGAAGGGAAGGCTGAGTAGTCCAATGCGCCGGCCCATTCCAGTAACGAGGGGAGCTCCGAGTGGTGGCGCCACTCGTCCAGCTGCCCGGTCCCTATAAGTCAGTCTTTCCCTGTTTCTGTTGTTTGGAGTACAGATTTCTAACAGCAGAGCTGTTTAGGGTTTTGGCTGCGCTGCTCAGATTTTGGTCGTCCGTAAGCGTGCGTCTCGCGAGAAACACCCGGCGTCGTCCAGGCTTGCGCGTTGGCTTGCGCCACGCGAGGGGCTCGCAAAAAGAAAAAAAAAATACCGTGTGCACGTGAGCATGCCCCTCGTGACGAGCACCCGGCATCGTCGAACTCCACCTTCGAGAAACACTCTGCCCAGCGTAGGAGGTGTGATCTCTCGCGTGCTCTTATTTTCGCCTGTGCACACCGAGTTCGCGAAGCCGGTTGCCACTGCTTCTAGCGTGGGCCAACGCGGTCCACTTTGTGAGAGGTGTGAAAGCTTGCGGACATGATCAGGGCCTGCCAGTCATGGAGACCTTTCAGTGCCAAGTTCGGAAATCCATGTGAGGGGCAACAGCCGGGTCTCCGACGAAGGGGGAGGGGCAGCTAGATCTGCTTTTTCTCCAGCCTTCCACCACTATAGTCGAAGCTGCGGCAGCTTTTTTTCACCTCGGGTGACTAAGCCCACTTGCACCCTTTCGTTACCCCAAAGCTTGAGGTAACCAGCTCCTCCTTCAGTTGGAGCTAATATCTTCATTAAACTAATATCTTCCTCAATGGATGGCCGAACGCACTAACCATATCCTGCTGTACATATTCTGCACATTGTACAGAGAATTACTTTTACAGACGTTTAATCGACACCGTTAGACGCCAAGGTTTCTCTTGTGCGACAGGTGGCTAAGTTTGAAACACGATGTAAGGACAAGGACACAGCGTAACAAATAGAAGTTATACTTGTATACGCCGTACGTGGCATTGTACGAATGCTGGAGGCAGAAGAGGTCTAGAACAATGCAGAATAAAGTTTCTATTCACGCCGTGGAACAATTTTCGCTGATATACGAAAGGGGTCACGTAAAACTCGGGATGGATGGGATAGGGAAAGGAAAATGCGGTCGACCATTTTCTGAAAAATGCGTCGAGCGCGTGTAGTGCATTTGTAATGTCTAGAAATCGGTGGCGAATCTACCTCATTGCGACGGGACACACTGACTGCGAAAGCACGAAAGGCGTGGTTGCCGGTATACGCCTCACGAAGGAAAATGTATGCACAGCATAGCAGTGTACAGAGATAGTCAGTTGGTCAAAAACAAGTAATGACGAGGTGAACCGTTTAGTGTGCCGACGCCACCACCGCCATTCATCGTCGATTTCTTTATTGAGTCACTTTCTGGCTGACAAACTGCCCGTTGTCTGCGCACTACCCGCCTACATTCCTTACGGAGTCACTAAACGCTTAGTCACACACACACACACACACACACACACACACACACACACACACACACACACACACACACACACACACACACACACACACACACACACACACACACACACACACACACACACGCACGCGCACGCGCACGCACGCACACACACACACACACGCACACACACACACACGCACACACACACACACACAAACAGTGCAACAATCCTTTTCCCCGCACAGAACACCCATTCCGGCGAGCATCAGTGCCCTGTTATGAGGCCCCTATCGTGGGTTTCATAGTTTTAGGCCTCCCAAATTGTAGTGGGGAATAGTTACGGACTTACATGCCCGTCTTCACATTTTATAGCGTTGGCTTTTAATGGGAGACCCTAACGAGATCTCCCCGTGCACGCCCATCAACGACAGACGGGCAATAAGCCAGCAGCTATGCCCCACTTGCTCGTCCAACTATAGCTTTTTCGTTCGCATCACGTGGTACGAGCGAAACGGCCAATCGAGACGGCCGTTCTTAACAGGTGGGCCCAGCAAACTCAGTAGTGACCATCCGCGGTAGTTACAACAGCATTCGACGGGATGTGTTCGGGTGAGCGGATGCCATCTCCTGATGTAATATCGACCCGTTGGGGCGCAGAAATTGCAGCTGACACTAACGGGTACATTACTTTCACGTAATCGTCGTCACAATTTCTTGCACTCCTTAGTTTACGAAACAGCTGTCGAAGTTCAGGAATGTAAGTTGAACTATATGTACGTTAATCAATAGACACACGGCCACTCTAAACTCGCTTGTTTACTGCCTTTACTGTTCTTATACATATATGTGTTCAAAGTAGCGTTACGATCGGCGGATGAGGGCAGAACACGGCGGTCAGCCTTTTGATGTTTCGGCTTCCCAAAAGTCTTTGTTCACCACATACCGCCGTCAATTACCGAAAAAGGCCCCGCTAATTGACAATCGCACGCCGCGACAATTTGTTCTCTTTGTGTTTGTTCACAATGGTGCTGGTTTGGGCCTGTTGGTGGAACATGACAAATAATTGAAGCGCACGACAACGGGACTCACTCGTCCCGTTGTCCTGCGCTTCAATTATTTGCTGTGTTTGTTCTCAACGGGCCGACGGGTCCGGTCGTTAATGCGCTAAGCGTCGACTCAACAAGCCGGCGGGTACGGGAAGTGTCTTAGAGGGGCCATGAAGACAAAATAGAAGTTTGGCTTATTAAAAACACTAATTGTCGTGATAACCATGATACCAATTTTATTGAAAACTTCCAACAAATAATCAAGACATCAAAGAAAACATTTAAAGCAGTAGTGACTCCCCCGTCACTTTCAGGCAATTTTCAATGACGTCACAGAATTATGTTTGTGTGATTGGCTGCCTACGAACTAAGCCATCACCAACACACATGACTGTGCAATGGCAGTGGGATCTCTAGTCCCGTGTGATCGCATGAGTTCATGCTAACGTGCCATGTTACATTGGCGTAGGCGTCCCCGAACTGGGCTTGGTCGCCTCCGTCATGTAGTGGTAGCATGGTGGTCGAGCGGTCAGCAGAAGCAGCTGACTTGGTGTTGACGACAAAAAGCTGAATGCAAAACCAGTGTCCTCCCTCAACTCTGGCAAAACTTTAAGGATTTACTGCATTTCAAGGGATGAACAGTGACAACACAAGAACAGCGTTAAGCTCGACCTTCTGGGAGAGCTTACAGCTCGACTCGAACAGAGCAACAGCAGGATCCGATGCTACCGATCGAACGAATAATGCGCTCGGAGGATCCGCGTATTTGTAAACCGAAGCGCTAACGGTCAACCAGCTTTCCTAGTAATTTGCACACGAACTGATCACATTACAGACACACACGAACACTCTTTCCCGGGTTCGTGAGAGCCGGTGGTAGTGGCGTACGTTGAGTCTGAGAGAGGGGGAAGAGCTTGCCGAGTCCGCTCAAAGATGCACGCCTCTAGATGCCACCGCTAGAACAGTTACTTTTGAATTTTTGCAGCTGCCGTGGCGTGAATCACCGCCAACGGGGGGGAGGGCGCCCTTGCGGCGGACACACTCCGGCCAGGGGTAGCATGATCGAAGAAGGCGGGCTTTGCCGCCAAGCACAGAGAGAACTTCCCTGCACTAGCCCAGCTTGTAGCCGCGCGCATTCGACAGCACTAAAAAAACTACGTTTTTTTAGTGCTGGCCTATTTTGCGACACTCTTTCCCATATTACGTCAGAGTAGCCGGAAATTTGACATTTTTTCAACATTTCGTTTGACTTTCGCCTAAGAAACGTCTTTTGTGGCAGGAATGACGCTGAGGGAGTTACGAAAACTACACTTCTTTTAAATTCATGGCCCCTTTAAGCTGGTTTCTCGTCAGTACTGCACCCAGCTGAGAGAGTTGTCACAACTTTGTTCCCGCCCGGACGACAACGTCCCCTAAGTCAACGATACCTCACCGGTGGGAGAGGGAAAAATGTCCTCTCAGTGCGGGAGTTGTTCGTCTGTTATGACTGCGTCATGATTTTCATGGGTGTTGCAAGCCTGGTGATTGCGTGAGGAAAGGTAGAATGCAAGAACCCAAACGTGTTAATTAATCCCGGCACCCAGAAGCATGCGCCCTGTTCCCTGGAACTCGAATCATGTAAGAGGCTGTATAAAGTTCCTTCGTTTTTCGTTCTACATGGCCCTGATGTTCACTCGGAACCGAGACCAAGCCATGGGCCATGCAGTGGTGACTTCGCCTCAGACTTGTGCAAGGAACGAAATGGCGCAAAGCTGATGATGATGAAAGAATTCACTTGTCCTTAACTTTGGGAGTAAGGGGTGTGTGCGACGCTCCTTTGCCATCAGACGGCGACTAGGAGCCTGTGAGCCCTAGCGACATCTTCGGCCAGTTGGACAAGGCTGCGCTGAGTCTTACCTCGTAAGGGCAGGTAAGTATGCGTAGAAAGGATTTGCTCCCTTGATCAAAAAATGGTCTTACTACATCGATAGCATTTTGCAAACGAGCTAGGGAGCTGGGGGAGAACGTGGGGTGGGCTGTAGGCAGAAGAATTACGGCATGACCTGATGCAGGATGGTTTTAGGGGCGCAAGTAAGCCTTCGTTGTTTTACTAAGGCGTCAATAAACAGGCCCCAACGAATTGTTTGAGGATTAGAATCAGGTTAAATTACTGCTTTTGAGTCTATTTTGGTCTTGTTTGGAGGTCTATCCAACAGCGATGCCCGACGGCAGCCTTCATCAGGCTCAGTGCGTCTTTCGCAGTGTGCGGACATGTTTAGCACTCCTTTTGACTGCTTCTTACTGCGTCTGTCGCCCTTTCCTCGGATTGAGGCGGCGCCTGTTTTGTCACGCCGTTGCTGATCGTGGAGGCGGTCGCATACACACACACACAAATACGCATGCTCTGAGACATGCACCAGAGCTTTGCCGCACTCCGCCGCTGCGCAGGCACGGCGCTTACCCATATCTTCTTTCTTCGTTGTACTATCCTTCGTTCTCCACTCTCCGCGCTTGCGCAGTACTATCATTCACTCTCGCCTCTGAGCATGCGCACAGACCTCCTGTTTTTGACCCTCATATTGCTTGCGCACTAAAATTTGAGTGACGACTACCACACTGGGCTGGCGCAAATTGCAACTTCAGTGACAGTTACCATTGATTGATTGATTGATTGATTGATTGATTGATTGATTGATTGATTGATTGATTGATTGATTGATTGATTGATTGATTGATTGATTGATTGATTGATTGATTGATTTTCCGTTTTATAAAGCATAGGCCTACATACCTTTGAAGGTATGTGCGACTCTGCGGGTATGCAGCACCACGCTAGGCGTCAGAGTACGCGAACGGTGTTTTTGCGGTCGATCTCCCCAGTGCTCGCGCACTAATGACACAATGCAGTAACAATGCATGGATGTTTTCAGGATGTAGCAAGAAACGGGTAACTGCACAGAGCTAAAAAAAAATGTGCATCGGGCAATGATGATGAAATCCTTGCGATCTCTGGGTAATATTTTTTTTCGTTATCAACGCGCGCAGGGCTGTTACTCAAACTGGTTTTGAAGGTCCCGCGCTGGGAGCTCGTGTATTCGTCTTCTCACTACCACAACGGAACATTTGCAAGCAAAGATAGATTCGGTATGTCAAAAGGCAACTGTGTATTGAGTAATCCGCGGAAACACTTAAATTATCCCAAAATCCAAGTTCTGTTTGTTTGGTGCTGCTAAGGGAGAACTCTCGAATTTCTTTCTAGACATCTGTTCGATGCCAGAAAGAACCACTTCAATATCCAACTACCAAGCACGGTAATGAGGAATTCGCGATAATCTATTTTAACTGCTTCAGGAAATTCAGTCCCAGTGAGCACTTTCGTCGCTTAGGGAATGCTTTCTCAACGTTTGAAGTCCATAGCACCTGCTGTTTTGGATGTGAGCTGATGACTGAGTCATGCAGTCTATCAGTGTATATACAAGCCAACAAACATCGCTACAACACCTTACTTCATCGCGCAGAATATTCCCTCGCCCGCAACGACTGCAAGAAAACAAGACCCTATTACGCCTTCGAAACGTACCGCCCGAAGCGTAGCTTTTCGTCATAAACCCAGCCCCGCAATCCTCGTCCCCTATTCTAGCGCGTCCTCGGCACATGTTATTTCTGCCTCCCTGTCGTGCGACGCACGACATGTCCCATGTCGCAAACATCAAAGCCGGCCACCAATCGTCACACCCGATTTTTCTCTTTTCGCGCACTCGACACCGCGCCGTCTATTACGGCCGACTACAACCCGACGTGCCGTCGATAAAGCAAAGACGTATAGGAACAGCGAGGCCCAATCTCCGCCAGGCGTCCGCAGCCACGTGCGTGGAAGATCTAATACGGGCCGATTGCACCAGAGGATTGCAGCGAACGTCCGCGACACCTGGCGGGGGACCCAGAGCGCGAGTGAGCTGCTCAATAAGAGGCGGGCGTTTTCGCCCCGGCGGGAGGTCAACGGGCTTTCTCCGGTCGACAGTGCTGGCTGCCGGCAGTCGACCGGCCGACCCCCACTAATCTTCCCGCTGAGCCCCTACCGCGTCTACCGTGCAGTTAGCAGCGCCGCGCGTGAGAAAATTTTGGTCGGGGAGGCGGCGTGAACTCGCGCTTATACGGATTTCGTGATCGGAGCGCAGTGGTTGATATGTGCCACCTGCGCCAACTGTCGGGGCATCTCCGCGTTTAGGATGGCGTGACCGCTTTTCTGAGTGCCGGCTTGAGCAACACTCGTGATCGTTTCGTGCGTTATAGGAGGAGGGAAGAGCTCGCACTCGGCCATCTGCGGTGTGAAAAGAATCTCGGTGGATAATTCCGAGGGGGTAAAATGGAGGCTTCATCGGGGATTTGCGATATAACTTGTTGCGGTTGTATTTTTCGACGAATAGTCGCGGAGAATTTCTATCGGAACGGGGAATTGATTACGCAATGGACTGCATCCATAAATGTTTCTCATTACTCCACTGGTAACGCCGCTTGTCCAAGTGATTATTTTCCTGTTCGCTCTGATTAACCTCCTAATGAATGAAAGCATCCAAGTTATTAGAAGCTCGTTGCACGAGTTATGTGACCGATCACCCCTATCATCCAGCTGACTACATGCTGTGAGGGCTATCTTTTACACCCCTGATTACTCCGACTAGGTCCTATAATTCAATTGCCGAGCTGGAATTTACCACTGCAATGTCATATTTCAAGTCGATATAGAATTTCAAGACTATTGATTATGCAATCAAATCTCAAAGAACATATCCGCTATCCCTGTCACTAATTGCTGAGCTTGAATTGCGCACTAAATGGCCCAATCAGGTTCAACTTACCACTCGACGTGTAATCTGGACGTTCTTTGTTGATAGTGGAAGCATTTTATAGACATCACGTTGACATTTTCGATTCCGTTATAATTTTCAAGGGATTGTACTTCGCAGTATCATTAAGAAGTGTTCATCAGGGCTTACATGACTTAGATTTGGTGCCTCTCGACCCTTCCTGCGTATCTGAGAGAGTGAGCGTTTGTGCTCGTCCGTGTGTGTGCGTGTCTGCGCGTGTTCGTCTGTCTGTGCATGTGTCTGTGGGTGTGGGTATCTCTGTGTGTGTGTGAGGGTGGGAAGGGGGGGGGGTCATCTGTCGGTGTGCGCGGGAGTGCATAGGCGGGTGGGTGAGCGTTCGTGCTTGTCGTTGTCTATAATGGCAATGCAGCCATCTCGAATTCAGCGTTTGCCGCTTCCAAGAAACTTCTGAAGAACTTTTGAAGAAGAAGCAGCAGGGAAGAACTTCGGATAAATTTCCAACGCCTGGGTTCTTAGCGTGCTAAACACGACATGCAAGCTACCTTTTCTATTGCACCTGCCCTCCGAGAGAAATACAGCCTCCGATTACGCGAAAGGGAGCCCGTGACCTCGTCCCCAGAAGCGCGCGGCGTTGGGGCTGAGCCATGAGGGGCATCTTTGTTGGCGTGCCACCACTTCAGTTCATTAAATTGTTTTATCTCCGTCGGCCAAAGCCCCCATAAATGTCGCCGCCGAGATGGAGAGGAAGCTTGTAAGCAAGTGCCCGTCCACGTGCCTTTAGTGTCCGCTTCCACGCCTAAGAGGCGGATTTCATTGCGCCGAGCGAAGCAGATAAGACAGCCAGCTTCGGCTTGTAAGTACCTACTCGTACTTGCATGGCACAAGTGCGGAGGATCCTCTGAAAGGGACGGCTATTTTTACATGCAATCACCGCGGGGAGCGCTTTCTCCACCCTCTTCGCAGCGTCGTTTAACCGTCCCCGACGAGATAACACCCGTCCTTAGTGCCTCAAGTGGCGTCATCAACCAACGGTTGATAGTGCCGCGCTTAACAGCTACGATAAAACAAAATCTCCGCAGTGGAGAACATCGATGCCCTCAGAGCCTGTAGTGGGGAAGGGGAATGTTAAGATGCTAGACTACTGCTAGGCTAGACTGGACAGCAACTGAAATAAGTCAGAATAAATACGATATCCTCGTGCTCTTCGACTTTACAAGTCAGTTTGGCTACCTGGCGTCGCTGATGACAAATGTGTTCAATTACGCCGCTAAGTTTAGGTCGGTCTACGACGGAAATGGCGGTTTGGCCTATGGCGGCTATGCGTCGGGGCGTCATAGTCGGGTTACAAATCCTTTGCTTTGCTTCTACGCTTCGTCCGCGTATAGCTTTGATCGCGCAGTGGGCATACTCAGAAGACACAGCAGAAGAAGCAGAAATGAGCCGTGCGTCAGAGAGAGAGAGAAAGCGATGGAGAGGGGGAAAACGAGCTCTTGAAAAGCATCACTCCATGAATCAGCGGCGGGGGTGCACAGGGTCGGGTTGCCATCGTTAGCGCGCACGTCCCAGCGTTATCACTCCTGCGGAGGAGGCAGCAAACATATCGCCCTCGTTACGTGCGCGCCGCGCTTTCGAAGCGCACCGCCCGACGACACGCCGCAGCTGCCGACGTGCGGACGAGGAGACTCGAAAACGCACTTAGCGTTCAGGCGGCCCTCAGATGAGGTCGCTAGAGGAAGTCTCGGAAGCTTCCAACCTGTGGCACGATGACATCGAGTATCACCTTTCGGGGTTTTTTTTTTTTTTTTTTAGTTGTGGAAACTGCGGTATGCGCCGTGCTGACGTAGACTATTAGGTTTAATTTTAAAAAGATCTTCACTAGAGCAGCTGTTGCACCTTTGAAGCAGCGTCAAAAATATCTTTTGGTGAACTGCAGCCATTTGGTCAAGAATTATTTATTTTTGTTTTGTTTTTTAATTGCTCATAATGCGTTCCTACAATTCGGCCTTGGGGAACTGCTACTGTTTCACCAAGATAGCAACGATCAACCCTATAGGGCTATCCAGCCAAATTTTAGATTCAAGCCTAAAAGTTGTATGCCCTAATTACTCACCCCGGAAAAAGTACTACGTCCAATGGGAGCAATCACACGCTAATTTGAATGAAAGATGAGCTCAACATCGCATCAGTTGTGACGATTAAACGTAATCAAATTCGCTCATTTCAGCGCGAGCCTGCTTAGTCTTAACTTTGAAAATCAAGCAGTCGCGTTATGAAACCTTGGAGATCATGTACGAAACTTTCATCATCGTCGTCATCATCAGCATGTCTACGCCCACTGCAGGACGGAGGCCTCTCCCATAGATCTCAAATTATCCCTGTCCTGTGCTAACAGGACAAATTTATCCCCGAAAACTTCTTGATATCATCTGCCCGTCTAACTTTCTGCCGCCCCCTGCCACGCTTGGCTCCTCTAGGGATCCACTCTGTTACCCTTAATAACCAACGGTTATCTTGCCTTCGCATTACATGCCCTGCCCACACCCATTTATTCTTCTTAATTTTGTACTACTATGTCCTCAACACGCGTTTTTTCCCTGACCCACTCCGCTCTGTTCTTGTCCCTTAATTTTACACCTATCATCTTCCGTTCCATTGCTGGCTGAGTCGACCTGAATTTACGTTGAACCCTTTTAGTGAGCCTCCAAGTTTCTGCCCCGTAGGTCTGTACCGGTAAGATGCAGCTGCCATACACTTTCCTCTTGGGGGACAATGGTAGGCTGCCATTCATTACATGAGAATGCCTGCCGAATGCACTGCACCTCATTCTTATCCTTTGAATTATCTCTGCCTCATTGTTGGGATCCGGGGTCACTATTTGGCCTAAGTAAGTACATTCGCTTACCACTTCCACCGGCTCGCCACCTATCTCAAACCGCTATGGTCTCTCGAGGCTATTAAGCATTACTTTAGTTTTCTGTACATTAATTTTGAGGCCCACGATGCTACTCTGCTTGTCCAGTGCGGTAATCATGCTTTGCGATTCGCCCCCCGAGTTACTTATCCAGGCAACGTCATCAGCAGATCTGAGGTTACCGAGGTATTCTCCATTAACCCAAAGCACAAAACTCCGCATATTACTTTATGGTCTGTTTTGGTGCCAACTCTCTGCTGGTACAAACGCTGGTACACGACTGAAGCTGCTGTGCTAAAGCAGGGAGAATGAACAGATATTTTCACCTATTCGTTCTCAATTCAGAGATATTTACGCGAATTTACAAAGCACGACCTTATTTTTGAATTTACGCTCTAGTGGCAGCCACTCCGTTTTAATGGATGGTCCACCTGTTATCTCTCATGCGCATGACGTGTCCCGCCCATGCCCATTTTCTTCGCTTAATTCCAACTAATGTCTTCAACGCGAGTCGGTTCCCTAATCCACGCAGCCGTTTTGTTTTCCCTAAGTGAGAACCGCTAGCAATCTTCTTGCCATAGCCCGTTGGGCTGATCTAAGTTTCCATTCAGACCGCTCATTGAGACCCCAAGCTTTTTACCCATAGTACGTCATTACTGTAAAACGCATTGGTTGTGTATCTGCTTTCTGAGTAACGAAGAAAGCATGTGCTCGTAACCATTAAGCATATAACACAACCACCTTTTGGTTACGTACAGTGAAATGAAGAGCCAATTCTTTTAACAACAAGCCGGTAATAAAATATTTCAGAAGCCCCGTTTGAAACCTTTTTACAGCGTAGGACCGGCATTACCATCAACCGCTCGTCGATAACTTAAAAGGGTTAGGCACAAGCACCCTTTGTTAAAACTTTCCAGGCCGGACCTAAGCCTACTGAACCACAAAGAATTCAAAGAATAAGATTTACCTTTAAATGTGACAAAAATATTTTATGATAGTAAGAGAGAGAGAGAGGTGTTTTCTCTAGCTTTCGGCAAAGAACGGTTCAGCCTCGCTCGGGACGTAAGCTTGTACATTGAATTTTTTGCGGCATGTACACTTTAGACTTGGCCTAGAAAATTTTGACAAAGTCTGTACGTCCTAAACAGAGTATCGACAATCGGCGTGGCTCCCCGATTTCCCGCTACTTCCCACGGCGACAACTGGCTGTCCTTTTATTCTTCTCGCGATGGATTCGGCGGTCGGCACTGCTGCTCGGGTCAACGATCCAGAATTTGCCGCTTGGGTGATCCGCGAAGATATACGCCCTCACAGAAGCCCAGATGGCAAATGACGTGCTCTTGAAGCGGCGGCACTGCGGGCCTAGACGGAGCAATCTACAACCCGATCGTTTCCACAATTGCTCATAAATCATCGCGCATCAATGGCCCACCGAAAGGTACAGCTGCCAGAGTTCGCTCTGTACAACAGTCCACCTGGTCTCCTTGTCGAAACGTCTGCCCTCGGCGTTCACCACGGCATTAGTTCTCATTTAGCACTGCGCCAGCTCGTGCGGCGTTGTCAAGTCACCTTCTCCCCCCCCCCCCCCCCCCCCTCCACCTAACAAGGTACTAGAGGGACAGTAACTATACCTTTTATTCTTGTTAAGAAACAAAAATTACCAGAAAATCAGTTCGTAGGAGTTTCAGGTGTCTTTCTTTTGGAAGCGCGTATTTTATATTTAAGGTGGCTCGTTTCCGAGTTTGATATTTTTTTCAAAATCGGGGGCTAAAAATCGGGTGAAATTATTCGAATTGATATTCGGGGAGAAATCGGGTGTGTTTGCAAAATCATTCTGAAATATCATTTTTTAGGTAAATTCTAAAAATGCACTGAGTTTATTTTAAAACACTCAGTTTATTTTGAGGGTATCACGAGCTTTTCTAACTCCAACGTGTTAAAATTGGTATTTATTTCACGTTGGTAGTCGGAGGGGGGGCGGACTTCAGGGTTACCTTAAAAAGGCTCTCCGAAATTTGGCATTTGTTTGTAAATGAATAAACAGTGTCAGTAAATAGCATTGATAACTTCTAGCAAATGAAACAGTTTATTCACGAAAAGCTGGTCATCGATTGTTTCGTCATCCATGTTAACGTACATTATTGTGATCTGCTTGCACAACTTGTCGGTCTTCGTAGAACGGACAATTGGGCTAGTTGGTAGCTGTTCATCTTGAAGGTGGAAGCGCTCACAAAACAGGGACGAAAGTAGAAAAAACAGCGCCGTGTCGTTTATGTTTTTTCTACTTTCGTCCCTGTTTTGTGAGCGCTTCCACCTTCAAGATTGTCGGTCTTCATTCTTGGCCTGCCTGATCGCTGAACGTACCTCAACTGGGAGACAGTTCTCTCGACAACACAGCTTCCATTAGCTAGGCATAACAATGTCAGGGTAGCATTTGCCACTCTGAGGTTGCGGGGTGGTAGAGTCATTCCAATACTCAATGAATTCGGAAGCTGTGTTTGTGGGGCTTGCTTCCAACAAGTGCCGGTGAAGAACGGCGGACCGTCAGCCCATGATTGTGCAGATCGCCACTTGAGAAAAGGTTCATTCGGGGAGAAATCGGGTTTAACCCGATTCTCCTGAAATATGTTTGGGGTGTAAGAATAGAATACAATCGGGTTTAACTCGAAAACGAACAACCCTATTTATATCTAGTTATTTAAAATAACACTGCAAAGAGTTTTTTTTTCTTTACCATGTGAGAAGGAAAGCGTTTTATCATGTTGCAAAAACACAGTAGTCGAAACGGTGAGATACACGTATTCGGAAGGCAGCGAATTTCAGTCGTGAATCCGTCGTTGAAAAGGAGTACTTGAATGGTTTAATTTTTTTGGAGCGTATATTCAAAAATATTTGAGAGAATTAACACTACTGAGCGCTGAGAAGCTGACAGAATACTAAATTCTTTATTTAAACAGCATTCGTCATTGTATAGCTTGTAAAAACCGTTTACCGCTCAAAATGTTTATCTAATCTTGATACTAGAATGATTCTCGCTAACATTTTTAAAACATTTCAGGAACTAAGAGGAGGCGCTAAAATCGGAACAAATAATTATTATTCTCGACTTAGTTGTTGAACCGTCATGACTTCTATGTCTTTCTTTGTGTATGGATCCCGTACAATTCCATTGCCGCGTAATAAATCAGGATGAGAATGAACGGATAAGTTTTTTTACGTTATACATTCTTTGCTATAATTTGTTATACGAAAGAACGTCCAGTGAATGTATTAAGGCACGGCGTACTAGTGCAAGGAGCACAGTTTAACAGTAAAGTACAACAGATGTAAAGAACAACAGTCAATTGAAACACTTTATAGCATGCAGTGTACATTGTCAAATTTATATAATAACATAATTATCTTACTTTACTCAATCCAAATAAGCTAAAAAAAAGAAAACGCAAAGGCGTCCAGAGTGGTCAGAAAAAAAACATAACATGGGGACTGTAAAGGATCAGGAAAAACTTGAAAGAGATAAGATTTTATTGAGACAGGGTTTTTTTTAATGACTAATAAATTTGCGTGCATGTTTACTGGCTTTTATATTGGAGGCAGAGAGTTCAAGAAACGCTACGAATTAATTTAGACTTCCTTGGGGTCTTTAAGGTATGCCATCAAGGTGGTACAAATGCTATTGTTTTTCACTTGCATTAGAGAAACGTCCGCTTCGGCCTGCAATCGAACTGCAACCTCGGGGTCAGCAGCCCAACGCCTCAGCTACAGAGCTAACGCAACGTGTGCAAACACCAAATAGGTGCGTTCGTGTGCGAGTGCGCATGCGTATGTGTGTGTGGGCGTGGGTGCGTATGTGTGTGCGTGCGTCTGTATGTGTGTGGGGGGGGGGGGGGGGTGCGCGTGCGGGCGTGTTTGTGTTTATGGAGGCGGAAGGGGAAGGTATTGCGTGCGATTTGGCGGCACAACTCGATTCCAGTTATGTGGCCGCCGGTGCATCCAAACGAACTCTCCACCTCTCGTAGAACGCCAGAGCACCTTAGCCCTTCAGCCTCCGTGGTCACGTATATAGATCCGTATTCACCTGCACAGTGTTGTAAGAAATCGTGCACCACCTAATTGCCTTATAACTACTCCGAGGCCCCAGCTTCGCCTGGATTCCGCTGCTTTGAATTTATAATGGCTACCCGAACCCATTTCTCTCGCTCGATTTCAGTATGCGTGCTACGCGGCGGCTTTATTCCTTGACTCATTACGGCATGACAGCAAAGGACAGGGATCGCGCGTGCCACGGTCCGCGCAACCCGTGTCTAGCGTAGGAATCGGCGGCCAACCCTTACATCACTGGCGCAGCTGCCGTGGTTGTCGAATGCTGAAACAGCGTCCCTAACGAGCTCTGCATTCGTCTTCGGCAACCGACCGAGTGGCGCCTAGGGAGTAAGAACCGAATGCCGAATGCATCCACGTTCTACTCGGTCGCTTGGAAGGCAAGTCCGGGCGGCCGGTGTCCCAGTAGATATTCCAAAGTTTTTCTTTTTTTGAAACGCACCCAGAACGGCTTGCGTAGTGATGTCTGCGAAATAATAGTGTGGTACATTGCTCTAAAAACGCTCTGTTCAATTCGCTTTAATAATGGGTGGCATGGGAGAGGCATGACTAGTATGTCGCATCGGTTCTTGATGCGATGGAGTTTTTTCCTTTGGTTTGGTCCCATGCAGCAAGATACATCTGCACGGATGCACCAGGGCATGAAGTTAACGCTAGTAAAGCATAGTCTAGAGTGGACATATAATGGCAAGATCAAGACAATAAATTAAGAAGATTGCGAAAAAAATTACACCATCTTCCCGGAGGGGAACCCTGAGTAGTATGCAAAGCAGCCATGGGGTCGATTCAAGTGCCCATTAGTTTTCAGCTCGTCGTTTCCGTTAGGTTGAGGTACGTAGCTACCGTTATATTTACAGTTTGGTTTCCATGGTAACTACCACACTTTTCACTTACCGGAACTACGAAATGGGAAATTGCGTTGAGCCCATGGTTGTTTCGCATACTACTCAGGGTTCCTTTACGGGAAGATGGTGTAATTTTATTAGATGCGACAGGGCTATGTCCCTCCCTTGTCGTTGTTGCGCTGTCACACCCCCCACTGCGCATGCTCGGCTTGCTGAACGCCTGGTGGTGTCTTACCCGTTAATGGCTCCTGGAGCGACAGTGTTACCGGTGTCTTCCTGGGCCGGCCCGAAATGAGCCGAGCATGCGCAGTGGGGGTGTGTACGGCGCCACAACAAGGGAGGGGCATAGCCCCGACCATGAGATGCTGGAGCGACAGTGTTGCCGGTGTCTTCCTGGGCCGGCACGGGACGAGCACGCTTCCCCTTAAAGGGCTCCTGGAGCGGCAGTGTTGCCGATGTTTTCCTGGACCGGCGGATGGATGGACGACGGACGACGGAGCCGAGAGCAAGAGATGCTTTGCATCTAAAACATGCCAGCTATTACAGTAAAAGATCGTTTACGACAAGACTTCGGGCATGAATACAGGTAACCTGAACAACAGGTGGAAAGCAACGGCGATGCTTCAGATTGCGGTCATTGGCGAAGATATGCACTGATGCAGCACAACCGGCTTTCTATGATCTCATCAAAATCGTCAATTTTGACAGCACATCTGTTTAAGCTAATTGTTCCGCCGTAAAGCATTACCAGAAAAAAAAATACCAAGAAAACTGACCAAGCGCACGTGAGCTTGCGCCAAGTGAGGAGCGCCCGGTGTCGGTTAGGCTTGCGCGTGGGCTTTCACCACGTGAGGAGCTCGCAAAAAATGCCAAGAAAAAAATACCGAGCGCACGTTAGCGTGCACCTCGTGGAGAGCGCCCTGCCTCGGCCAACTCGACCTTCGAGAACCCCCTGCCTAGCGTTCGTGGCATGATTTCTCGCGTGCTCTTCTACTCGTCAGTTCAAGCGCGCTCGACCTCAAGTGGGGAACAATGACGCCGAGTTCGCGCCATACACGCCGAGTTCACGAAGCCGGTCCCCGCGAATTCTAGCGCGGGCTAACCCTGTCCATTTAGGGAGAGATATGAAAGGCTGCGGACAAAACGATCCGCGGGCCTGCGAGTCATAAATAACTTTCAGCGGTGAGTTCGGAAATCTATGTCGGGTGCAACAGCCGGGTCTCCGACGAAGAGAGAGGGGCGGCCAGCTCTGCTGTTTTTGCATCCTTACACCACTAGTGCAAGCTGCGCCATCTTTTAAGTGCGAATGCACTTTATAAGCGACCCTGAATTCCGTTGACCACCGTCCGTCCACATAGCAACAGCTGCGGGTGCGCGCGCTCCTCGTCTTCCTTGGCAACGGGGGGAGATGGCACATACCCACGTGGGGGATTGGCCAGGAATCTCCTCGTCTTCCTTGGCAACGGGGGGAGATGGGCGCGCGCTGCCTGGCCGCTGACATGGCACATACCCACGTGGGGGATTGGCCAGGAATCGGGCGTGAGAAGGGTTAATGCACCCGCTTAAAGGAATACTGACACGAAATTTCAAAGCTGAGATCCGCTCTAGCAATCCAGTACAACGACAACACAAATAGGTGTCTGTAAATAAATGCATCTTTCTTTCTTTGTAGTTGTGTGTGTGTGTGTGATCTCTCTTTCGCGAACATTACCGAACCGCGCAAATTCAACTCCTGCATTCGCACTTTCACATTCTTCCCCTCGGGGAAATGCGGGGAATTTTTTTTCCTTTCAAAAGTGTAAACTCTGCCATTACACTCAGATAGATCCAGACACCTATCATCTTCCGTTCCATTGGTAGATGACAGGTGTAACATTAAGGGACAAGAAGATAGCCGAGTGGGTAAGGGAGCAAACGCGGTTTAAGGACATATTAGTACAAATTAAGAAAAAAAAATGGACGTGGGCAGCGCATGTAATGCGAAGGCAAGATACTATAACCGTTGGTCATTACGGGTAACAGAGTGGATCCCTAGAAAAGGCAAGCGTGGCAGGGGGCGGCAGAAGGTCAGATGGGCAGATGAGATCAAGAAGTTTGCGGGCATAAATTAGTCGCAGTTAGCGCAGGACCGGGATAATTGGAGAATAATGGGAGAGGCCTTTGCCCTGCAGTGGACGTAGATAGGCTGGTGATGATGATGAGATCCAGACAGCTTAGGAGGAAAAAGAAAAAAGGCGATACAAAAGTCGTGAGGTGAGAAGGGGTTTTGAAGCACGATACAGCCACCGCTACTGATCGCTAGTATGGCTCCTAACAAACGTGCTTCGCCAGAGGGATGCCTGCCTAGTGATAACCAAGAGCTGCACTAAGGAGCGCTGAGGTTTCCTGGTTGGGGACATAGCATGATCTCCGCTGCAGCAACTTTTATTGCACGAATGCTTGAATAATATAATTACTGAAACGGCTTAATTGGGATCAAGAAGGCCGACATTGTTTTCAGCTCTCCTTGTGTCCTTCACACTTCCTTAGCATACACGCCCTTCTGGGAGGAATGGTCAACGGCTGCCCTAAAGCTTTCCTGGAAAGGGGCCGTGCAGCGCGTTCTGAAAGTGTTTCCCTTTATGTTTCCTCGGTGGTTAAAATCACAGCTGATATACCAAAAGTGTTCAGTTGCTTTGCAACTTTTTATTGGAAGTTTACTTCCACTACTCGACGTCCGGTTCGGACAGAAGTGCGGAATCGCGATAGCAGTGTAGTAGCCATGATAGTGAAATTGGTTTTCATAAGTATCGAGGGCAACGCACCAAAATCTCTGTGTTTTTTTCAAGGATGCCTGCTTTTCGGAGACTCTAGAGTAATGCTAAGCGGCGGCGACCTCAAACCAACACAGATCGGGAAATTCGGCAAGATCGCGAAAAATTAATGCGTCATATGTGTTGTCTTTCACGGGTTGACTTTCGCGAATTCTTGTATTGGTCAGTTTTGTTCACGGTGTTCTATAAAATGTCGTTAGCGCGCTAATCAAGGGTCTGGCAAAACTTTTGGTCGATGCGGGAGCGCGAAGGCTTCATTATCACGTCGGCATTTAATTCCGCCTCATACCCGCCGCGGTGGCTCAGTGGATAAGGAGTTGCGCTGCTGAGCACGAGGTCGCGGGTTCGATTCCCGGCCGCGGCGGCCGCTTTTCTGATGCGGCGAAAAGCAAAAACGCCCGTGTGTGCGAGATTTCGGCGCACGTTAAAGATCCCCAGGTGGTCAAAATTAATCCGGAGCCCTCCACTACGGCGCACCTGATCGCCTGCGTTGCGTCTGCGCGTTAAACCCTACAATCAATCAAATCAATTCCGCCCCATATCAAACGTCACAATAACACTACGCAGACATATCGAGTTTAGACATTGCAATACTGAGAGGGGACCCCGTTAAGACCGGGCAAATGCGGTACTACCTGCCTCGCCCGCTTCATCAGTCGCAAGCTACTGTAGTCGCCGAGGGTGAGGCAGGAAGCAGCAGCGCCACCTGTGCCACACCCTGCCGGCTCACAGCGGTCTCCTCAGGAGCGCCAAGCAGAGCGAATGTTTCGGCGGCGATGGTGGTCCCCGCAGTACGTGGCGCCGACTACGACCTTCGAGCGCCCTCCCGTTAATGAGCACTGACAGGAGCGTTATTTATAAAACAATTATTCTCCCGGAGCACGCCGAGGGTCGTCGCGCGCGCGCGCTCTCCGACCTCCTCATTATACGGGGCGTGTATTCGCTACTGCGCCCAGGCGCATGCTGCCTGCCTGCGTGGAAAGCCCGGTCGTTGTCGCCGCTCTGTGCGGCCGCGTTTGGAGATCTGTCCCCTAGCGCGGAAGTCACGAGGCGAAATAGATAACGTCGTCTCTGCTGCCTTTCTTTCTTTTGCCTCGTTATTGTTTTCTTGTTTCTGTTGTCTGGGTGTTTTCCGCACCAGGTAATGAGGGACACATCTTCTTTCGTGCTTTTTCCCAGGATGTTTTAGACTGGCAGCGGTTGCTCGTTCATCACCGCCTCTTTGTGGATCATTGTTTCGTTCAACGATGAGGCGGTATTGACGGAGAAGCCAATCGTTACCCTTTTTGTCAAAATTTGGCATCAAAATCTGACGCTTTCTCTCTCTCTCTCTTTGATGCCCTCTCAGCTGTACCTAAGGCAAAAACCCGGCGTTGTTGTTAATCGTCTAAAAAAAGAGAATATGAGCACACTTATGGCAACCATGCGTCACATGATGCTTTGAGGAGGCAAAGAGACGTTTTCTATGGCGTTGCCCTGTGTGATGTCCAGTGGAGTGGACCGATGTGCTGACCTAGGGAGCTTGTGAATTGTCGTTAACCGTCGCGAATTACTTTGAAGACTGTTGCGTGCGTCTCCCTACAATAGTCCGCCGCGAATTATTTGTAGCCTGTGCTGACCGTTGCGACTCCCTTAGAGAACCATTACAAGCCGCCGGCACGCCGGCGTGTCAGCAAGGGGGCCTTGAGCAGTTCACTATTTAAGGGGCCTTAAAAACAAAATACAAGTTCGTTTCACTCGAAAGAATCCCTCGTTTCAACTAAGCTCCTTGGATATTTAACGCAAGCTCCACTTAAATAAGCTATGCGATGAGGAAAGGAGGGAGCAGGCAGGTTATTCAAAGGTTACCTTAATTCTGACGTAATACAGCACGCTTGTGCGATTGGCTGAGACCTACAACATCAAACAGGGATAATCAAACAGAGATAGTTAAACAAGGATTATCAGCTTAAAGGAGCCATGAAGAGAAAATACAACTTCGTTTAATTTGAAAGAACTAGGATTCAGTATCTCACTCAGCTCCATTACAGCCACAAAAGATGTTTTTTAACGGAAAAAAAGCAAAAAGTATTTAAAAACTTTCAAATTTTGCGCCACAGTGACGTGTTATGAGCAAGAATGACGTCATACGGGCCAACAATAAAACATAATTTCCAGTGCGTTAACTGCCCTTTAGCATTCAAGTGATGCGGTCAAATGGAACTAGAGGCCCCATTACAGACGTCCAGTCATGTGTCGTCGCGACAGGTCAGTTAGGCGGCCGCCAATCGCACAAACAAGGTTCCGTGACGTCATAGAAAAGTTGCGGGAAATTGGCTAGGGGGTCGCGACTGCTTCACACGCTTTCTTTAATATCTCCGTTATTTGTTCGAAGATTGCAATGATATTGGTATCATTGTTATCGGGACTAAGCAGTCTTTGTAATAAACCCAACTTGTATTTTGTCTTCATGGCTCCTTTAAAACATGAGGTATTCGAGCTTTAAGTGAAGTGCATATCCTTTTTATTGCAGCATGAAAAGTGGGCTAAACCATTGAAGTTCAAACGGATGCGTAAACATGCGCGCAGCTGTGCCGCACGCGGAACTACGGACGACGACGCTGCGAAACACCGTCTTCATGCAGACGAGTTTTGAGATTTAGGGTGATGATGACGATGAGATTGTTGATTTTGTTATTGAAATAGAACAAGAAAATTGGCGCAGGTGATAGTGGCGCAAGGTTGGAGAAACAACATAGCTGGCGGCAGGGGTTTATCCAGAATTTCGATTTTGGGGGGGTGTCGAAACCCTCCTGGGGGGGTGTTGGGGGGCGGTTGGGGGGGATGTGTATAAATCCCTGGGCAGGGTGCTTGTGGTTGTGGAAGCTTTATGGGGGGGTGTCGAAATCCTTCTGGGGGGGTGTTGGGGGTGTGTGTATAAATCCCTGGCTGGCGGCCCCTCTCCCTTCGTCGTATACCCGGCTGTTATCCCTCACATGGATTTCCGAAGTTGACGCTGAAAGTCCTCCATGTTTTTCGCAGGTTTTCACGCCTCTCCCAAAGTGGACCGCGTTGGCATGCGCTAAAACTCGTGGCAACCGGCTTCGCGAACTCGGCGTCTGTAGCACTAATACGGCTCTGCTGCCCACCTCAGGTGCTAACGCACGTGAACTGGTGAGGAGAACAGCCCTGAGCGTGTTCTCGACTGAGTTGAGTTTTGTGGCAATGCTCCACTGCGGAATTAAATGCTTTAGCAGCTGTGCTGTTAAAAAATTGGCCATGGAAGAAAAAACAACACGTGTTCAAAATGGGCCAAAAGTTTCCAGCAAGTGTCAGATGAAAGCAAGCACAAAAAGAAGAGAACTCCTGCTTGTGCTGTTCCAGAAAGTATCAGAAACAAAAAAAATTAATGAAAAAGATGCGAGCTGTCCCAGCAGAAGGCGCACGAGCACTGCGAAGGCGGGAGATTGAATTGCATTGAACAAACCTTCGTTCAATTCATCAAGAGAGAGGAATGAGCCAGGGAGGGGAAAGAGCGTAAGGGGTGGCAGGGAAAAACGGAGGACCGGTTACGTGCCGGAAGCAGCAGACGACTATCGTCTTTCTACGAGAGTTGCAGTAAAGCAAGTAAAAGTTCACCGCTTCCCCTGGCCGAGATTGAAGCGGGGTCCCCCGCGTTATGATGCCGATGTCAAGTCTATTGCGCCGCAGAGGTGCGCGTCCCTTATAAGCAAGATGTTGGGGGTGGTTTTTGCGCTGCGCTATTGCTACGGAGGCCGCTGTCGCTAGGCCCGATATAAGTACACAATAACATAAAATAAGAGGAAAATCATGAATTAACGAATTAATTACCCAAAATTAATGAAGATTTAATGCAGTGTCTCTTTATAGGTGTTTTCAGGGGCTGCGGAGCCCTCTCGTGACTATACTTCCGGCATCAACGCCAGGCTGGTTCTAAAACTAGTCAAGAAAATGGGCGACACAGCCCCTCCAGCGAATCACTGCTCCGCACTTGACAGGTTTCATGTTTAGTGGAACTGCTTTAATTGTTTAGCATATTCGTCCGAGTTAGGCGAATTCATATAACGTCTCAACACAGGACAAGCCGAGTACATAACCAGTGTGACCCTTCTTACCCCATGAGCGTGAAAGCCTGCCTACACGCCATAGACATGGCCACGCCATTCGCCAGCACTCAATTTCATTTGAGGTCTCAGCAGAGGTCTCCCATGTGAAAACTTCTATGGTAAGCTTTCTACCCAAGAACTGTCGTAAGCCTCGGCGAGGAAATCTACGAATCTGACCTCAAATTTCCCAAAAGACGCTCCACCGTCGACGTTATAATTAACTGTCCCGCATGCGCCGCTGCCTCGGCAATCTGCCGGTCAAGGTTGGTCCTCCGTTTCCCAGCCATAGGCAACAGAGAGACACACACGCATGCGCGTTTTATACGTAAAAGCATTAGTTGCCACTTGGCGGAGGTTTTATGCGAGGGCACGTTTACACCTTAATTACTTTACTTTCCTGTTTACCAAAAAAAATGTCTGCAAAAAGCCCCCTCCGGAAAGTCCCTGCAGGCCAAGAGGAAAATGCACAGTGCCGTCTGCCGTTTTTCCACCGCTATCTACGTGGTTTATAGAACGCCTCTTAAATGGGGCATATCGTTCCGGTTACGTGCCTAGTGTATCGATACCTTTCAGGCCACGGATATAGCAAGAAACTTACGCCGAGTGCATTATTCACTCCTTTCTCCCAGCGGCGCGTTAATGCAGCGCCACTTAAAAGTCCCGGGACGCCTCAAGCCTCATCTTCTCTCTCTCTTGCAACAGGTAAGGCGCCCGGCTGCCGCAGTGGCCGGGCTCTTGAGGCAAATAACTTTGCCGTGCCTCGAAACGGTCTCCGCGCTTGGACGGTGGTTGCTGGCGGCGCCACCCACTCGAGATTAAGACCTCTTCGTTTATTCCTTGCCCCTCCACGAGTGTTGTGTAACGAGCGCCGCTGGATACACGGCCGGTACTACAACCCTTCAACTCATGGGAAGGGCGCACTATCTCTCGCACCGAAAGAGCTCCCTAGACCGTGCGTGTGTGCGGAGGGCGGGTGCGTGTTTTTCCCGCGCAGTAAAGACAGCGCGCCACGGATAAGGGCGCCACTCGAGTGCTGATGTGCCGATTACAGCCGCTTTCGAAGACGTGCCTCCGCCGTCTCCGTCCGAGGCGACGAGAATACTTATGGACGCACGCACGCACGCACTCGCACGCAAACACACACGCGCAAAACAGTGGCTTCGTAAACGTCTTCCTTGGAGAGATGAGTTCAAGAGCGCCGTTTCAGTGTGTGTGCATTAACACGGGCTATAAATTGGTTAACAAACGTAACTGGTGGCCTTGAACTCACGCCTTTTGGCTACAGCTTTGTGTGCGGGACAGTTATTAACATTTAATCGTGGCTCGTTTAAACCGCTCGTATAAACCTTCAGAATTACAAAAAAAAAAATTCATATAACGCAAGCGTGGGTACGAAACATGGTCACCGATTTCAATGCCTGGTAGATGAGCGTCAAGTCTGCACCCCCTCATACTCATTTTACAATTGCCGAACTTATCTTCTAATGTGTCAAAAAAAAGTACAAACGTGTTTTTGATAACTTTTATTTTCGTTCCCCTGCCTCGTTGCAATTTTCCCCCATCCGCTTCAGAGTATTTTGACCTCCTTCAAAAAACAGCCGTCAATTCAATTCAATTCCATCGCCCTTCTATATGTCTCCTCCCTTGCAATTTTTATGTGGCTCGAGTAGGGATTATGTAGAGTGTAATCATAGAATAGTTGTCGCTATAGACTTTGTAATCCTGAAACAAACTCTCACTCCGCCGTTCTTGTGAAAAGGGAGACGTTCAGCTTTATCATTTAAGAAGCACAAAATGCCTCTGTACGTGGTGTTTGCAAAGCAGGGGGCACACTTGTACAATGAGGGGGGGGGGGGGGGTTGCATAGGCTACAACATCTGGGCATGCAGACGTTTCCCATTTCGCGCTATTTATGTTTTATTTGTCTTCTTGGCACGCCTTCGTCCATATTATCTCCGTTATCTTTGCACGCACTAACACCTTTAACTACTCTTCTTTCCCTCGCACAATAACCGACTGGAACGAACTGCCGCACCATATTTTTGATTCTGGAAATGTACTGAAATCTCTTAAAAATTACTTTGAAGCGTGATTTTTTTTACTTTTGAATATTTTGTATACCTGTCTGTTTTTTTTTTCTCTACACCTATACGACTATGTAATTGGTCATATCATTGTCGTTGTAACACTTCCCACTCCTGCTTAGGCCATTTCTGTGGGCTTAAGTATTTTATAAATAAAGAAGTAAATAAATAAATAAATAAATAAATAAATAAATAAATAAATAAATAAATAAATAAAATGTTTAAGGTACCTCGAATACCATGAGCGGGTGCGTCGGCACGGAGTAGTGGACATCGAGTGACCCGTGGGTCAAGTCAGCTCCGGTCACAGCACACCCCTGTGTTCTATTCTCGTCCTTGCCTCGGTGCTTTTTAACGCGAAGCTTTCTGTGTCTGTCTGATGGCGTATGTCGCGTGAAAACGCACTGCACGAAAGCCAGCTCTCTCTGACGACGATGATGAAGATGATAGTGGGTGAAGTATATAAACAAAAAGGCGTCCGGCTGTTGGAATCGAACCTGAATCCCTTGCGTTATGAAGTGGACGTCTATTCGATTGCGCCACTTCGACAGTTTTTTTTTCCTTTATTGTGGGCCACTTCGACACGGTCAAAGCAATCTGGATTCGGAGATGAGTGCATGGACGTGCAAAATCGGACAGAGAAACTATGCACCCCTCCGTTAAACGACGACGATAGTTGAACGCGAAGCTTTCTTTGGGCGAAATAAAATGGCGAACGGTCAAAGTCAAAGGCGCTGCGACCAAAGTTTCAAACTCAGACGACAACCAAGAAATCCCTCAAGAGAAGGCTGCGCATTCAGCCATCGTCGTCGTTAGACGGAAGGGTGAATGATTTCAGTTGGATGACCTACCTATTTGTGCGCTACAGGTGTTGACTCCTGGGTCAGTTCTGGTGGGAGAGGTCACGAGCTTCCGGACACAGCTTTTGCGCATGCCTTGTGGGGACGCCTAGGTGGACGCCCAGGTGGACGCCTTGTGTGGACGCCTAGGTGCACACTTTTGCCGACCTACACTGCAAGGCAGACCCATGGTTCAGCTTCACAGTAATACACTCTGGAAACCTGTTCGCGCCAAAGACAAAGAAATTTGGCTAATGAAAGCAACATAAATACCATTTGACTAAAAAAAAAGGATATCCGCTGTAGCACTACTTAATGTAGGACGTTATGCTTGCATGATGCTGAAGTTGATAGACTGATAATAAAGTTCAACGCGCCGACGCTACGCAGGCGATGAGGCGCGTCGCAGTGGGGGCTTCGTATTAATTTTGACCCCCTGGGGATCTTTAACGTGCGCCGAAATCTCGAACACACCGGTCTTTTCGCTTTTCACCTCCACCAGAAAAGCGGTCGCCGCGCCCGGAGATAAAGCCCGCGTCATTGAGCTCAGCACATGATAGTGAAGTTGAACCTCAGGATTGTCTCAAGGTGCTTCCAAGTAACGTTTTCGCATTAAAGAATTGTTGCCCAGGTACACCTTATAATTGTATACAATAGACTACTCCTTCTAAAAGTTCTCAATCAGGTCCTGTAAAGAAGGAAAAAAGTCTTCCCAAAAGTTTTTGGTGCAAGTAAGGCTGACATAGAGAATGCCCTACGGCTCCAATAGCGATTCTCTAAGGCACCACTATAACCATACGAAAAATACCAAAGCTGGCGAGACAACGGTTTCCTCATTACGAAGTGCGCACCTGTCGATCAGCTCACCTGACTCCAATTTCCTTGCGCAACAGACTCCCACCAGGAACTTACTTCGTGACCCTCCTTCACTACTGGGGGAACAAATAAGCTTGTCAATACCCGGGGTAATGAATCGAGATCTTGCCCTGCAGCTGAAGCGTCGATAGACTTCCATTCTCAATAGAGAGCGTGAGACTAATTTAGTTAGTGTCGGTTTCAACACACTAATTGCAGGTCTTCACATAACTTAGGAGCGAATTAACTCAAAGAGCGTAGCCTGAACAAAGGATCCCGCGTTCAAGACACGAACGGTTGATGTGTCTATGGGTATGATCGAAACAGGATGAGGATGTAGGAAATGGAGAGAGAGAGAGAGAGAGAGAGAGAGAGAGAGAGAGAGAGAGAGAGAGAGAGAGAGAGAGAGAGAGAGAGAGAGAGAGAGAGAGAGAGAGAGAGAGAGAGAGAAAGGAACGGCTCATTTGGTAGTAAGTGATTCAGGCAGTACGTGCAAAAAGAGCTTTGTATGCTTAAATAAACCCATTCTGGGCAGAACGAAGTCCCCAATCACAGCGCATTTTATCCTCGATTGCCCCGGCTCTTGTTCGACGAAAGAGTTCTCGTCACACAATTTATGGGCAGTAGTAAATCTCCCGTCCTTTCGCATCGTTTTAATTACCCCTCGCTTTAATTCACTTCGCTTCATTTCTCCGCTTCAGCATGCCACCTTGCACTTCAATTCGCTTTCATTAAACCTGCATTGACGCAACGCGCCATTTAGGTGTAAATTACGATGCGCAGCAGCTGCCCCTACGCAAACATAATGCGGATGCGTTGCCGACGCATTGCCGTTCGTCTGTGACTGCCGCTTCAAAAAAAAGGGAACCGCATCAGCTGCGCCCGACGAACTCGTAAAAACTTTGATCGTTGGGCGGAAGCGAATGCTATAGATGGGCCGTGTGGTTAAAATAGCTTCTTTGACAGTTTTCTTTGAATATATCAAGATGCTACGTCTTTTTTTGTTGTTTTTACTTTTGGGCGCATACCTAAAGGGGCAAATAAGTTTCTGCCGTCGCAGAAGCTTACTCCATCTTGGGGAGTGCCCCGAAATCTGCTCGATTAACACCTAAGGGGAGGATTGGCCAGGGAATGGGAAATTTCGGGGCTAGTATACTTCGTAGCTGTGGGAATAGCGTATGCTTGAAGCGAAGGGATATACAGAAAACCCTTGTTATAACAAAGTTCGCTGTATTCTAAATGCTGCCTTATTCGAAAGATTTCGTAGACCTCGGCGCAGTCGCATAAATTGCATCATGCGTGTTTTTAACGAAGCATATCTTATGAAGAAGCCAATTTTCTGTGCCGAGGATTTCGTTAAAACGAGGGTCTAATATATATGCGATGACGAATTGCATGAAGCCTGTATCGCGAACTCCGAGCACGGCACCAGTTCAAGCAGGAGTAATAAATGCGATATCGGCCCTCTGCAGGTATCTTGTTCGACCATCGCGGCCGACTGCCAACGCTTAATTCCCACGTAGTTGTCGTTTAAGTGCCATCGACTTTTTATTCCTAGAGATTGAAAACAAAGGCCTATCTGTGAATTGCGCTACTAAAGGCATTTGTATGCGGAGAACTTGAGGCTCCAGCGATTTAAAGTGGCCTCGATAACGTCTATGTCCCGGCTAACGTGTCGACGTGCGGATCAAGAGACGGCTTTTCCACTTAGCTGAATTGTACTAAGCCTGCTACATGCTAATACTTTTCACCAGATTACGTCAGAATTGCATGTTGCGTAAATATCGCGGCCGGCCTGTTCCAATGGCCCATGTCAAGCCGGTTTATGGGACGCCTGTGTGCGTCTAGCACAGTAAAAGGGCGGCTCAGCCAACGGTTGTCAAAAAAAGAGCTAAGAAAGAAGAGGGTAGCTAGGCATGCGTAGATAACTCCAGACGACAGCACTCTTCTCAAGTGCGCGACGAGACTCTCGGCTCCCACGCCGGAGCGGCCCTAACATTTAAATAGGCGGCCACCAGGATATAGCGATATAGCGCTTTGAAAACGAAGTGAGGCGACGGCTCGTCCAAGAAGTGCATCGGATATCAAGGAGTTGTGTTTATGACGGGGTCGTCTAGCGCCGAGATGCTCTTACGTGCGTTGTCTCGACTTTATAGCGGACCGAGAAGCAGAGAAGCTGGCTACACCAGCTCGCTTCCTGAATTGCTTCTCGCGATCATGACTGTCGCACAGTGCTCCTCCTCGCTCGCCTGCCTCTTCGCCAGTCGCGGGCTGAGAAGCGGCGGCGTGCAGCGGTTAAGCGGCTGCCCTAGGATTGAGTTAGCCGGGGAGAGGGGGTGAGCGGTCCTGCCCACCCGGAGAGGCTGTACTGCAATTAGCACTTGTTAATTCCTTCTTAGCGCAGCTTTTAAAACTCGCCTTTGTAGAAATGTGTTGGGGTTGAAGGTTTGTATTCTCAAGTATCGGGTGAAAACAACGATATGACGTGATGTTTAAAGTAGACAATATTTATAGTAGTGGTTTCAACCATTATCTGCTAGCTTTTTTTCGCATTTTCATCATTGATAATTGAAAGCCTTTACAAAATGTAGAAAATTTACTTTGTAGTGTGTTTCTCTCTTTTCAAACTTCCAGTCCTCCGCGGCATATTCCATGACCACCGGAAAGTTGAGAGAGAGAGAGAAAGAGAGAGAGAGAGAGAGAGAGAGAGAGAGAGAGAGAGAGAGAGAGAGAGAGAGAGAGAGAGAGAGAGAGAGAGAGAGAGAGAGAGAGAGAGAGAGAGAGAATAGGCAGTTGAGGTAAGCCAGGCCAAACGCCCGACTTGCTACACCAAATGGGTGTGAAGCTCTGATGAACATATATGAAAAGAGCTCTCACTTATTCTTCACAAGTGGTTCCTAAAGAATCATCGGTAAAAAAGATATGTAACTGCATCACATGCGGGCTATCAGCAACTGCTTAACAAATTATCTTCACTTCCCGCTTTACCAGAATCTTCAGGAAAATATTCTACTTCACCTGGGATCACTCAGGCCTCAAGATGGCTGGAAATTGGTGATTCCACTACGCGAATGCGACGCGAGGGGGAGGATGCACTACTTTAGGCATTTGTCGTCTTCGTTCTTGAACAGGTACGAAGCGCGAGCGGGTACGAAGTTGATTGTCGTGAAAGAAAAAAAGGCCTTAATTGCATTGACTGTGCAATATCAACAACGGAGGGTCGAACCGTTTCGGCATTAACCAGTAACCGTAATTTCTTTTTTCGGTTCAGTTCCGGTTCGGATTCAGCGTGCTCAAAAAATAACGGTTCGGGCTCGGGTTCAGTTCTGGCAAAAATACCGGTTCAGTTCCGGTTTTCGGTTCGGCTCGGTTCCGATTCGACAGGGAGTTTTAGTACAGCGTTTGTTGCCTTTGCGTACTGTAAACGCTAAATGTTTGCGTCGCGCAACGTAAACACCGAGAGAGGAGTTTTAGTAGAGCGTCGCTCAGTTTTGCGTAGTCGCTCAGTGTTGCGTAGCGACACGCTAATGCTTACGGTGCAATCTGTCGAATGTTTTGCGAAATGAATCGCTGGCTGATGATCTGCCAGCGGAGTGCCGGAGTGCATGTACATTTTACGACTATCCAAACAATTGTAAACTGACGTTTTCCCGTTAGTATAGAATGCAACATGGCCATAACAAGCCATGAATATTCTCTTACCTTAGTACGTTCCATAAAGAAAGCGTTATGCCCCGTGGCACTTATTTCGTGCAATCGCATAGAACGCCCTGAAACGAACGCCCGGGTTTGACGCATAGATTTTATTCAACTTCAAAACAATCCAGAGATGCGTTTCGAACGAACACAATGTCACAACATGCGTTGAAAGTCTGAACCGCGGTTGACAGGCGATCGGTTGCCTCTTCGTGCCCGTCGTAGATTCGGCACTCACCTCGTGCGCGGTTTGCAGGGACGAACAGCAAGTCACTTAACTCTGGCGCGCAAGCCGAGAAGGCTTTTAGCCACGCACATTGCACATACCCGATGTGAGGTTGAGTCGGACGTCGCTAGATAAAGATAATCCAGAGCATGGTAAGCACTGTCCACGCGCAGAAGCAAAACGTCGAATTTCATCGCGAAGCGAACGTGTTTACAACACACACACACAGCTTCGGCGGTCGCTGGGTCGGCTGCAAGCTTCATTCGGACAGTCAGCGATGTTACGACGATACAGAGCTGCACGAGGGTGACGTGCTAACCACTCGACGTATCTAAAAACACAGGGGCAAAGAACTAGGTCCGTCGGAAGCAAATTACTGTCTACAGAAGAGTGGAACCATGGATGGTTATCGCGCTACTTGCCGCCATGTTTGAAACGCAAGCGCCCTCACGTACGCATGCTATTTTGCTGAAATAGCGTCCGCTATTCTTCCGTCCGCTAAACGCAGAAGCGGCTTAACGTAGGGCGCATGCGCAATGCGAGCGAAGCAAAAAATAGCGTTCGCTGTTTGCGAACGTCTGCGTACGTTATTCTAAAACTCTCTAATAATGCAGATTTCACGAAAGTCCCGCCTTTAATCATTTTAATAGGGGAAATGGACATGATTGGTCAAACGAAATTTTGAAAAACTAAGAAAATATGGTAAATATAAAATAATTACGGAAAAAGGCCAACCGTGTAACTTCCTGCATTTCCACAATAATGCAAATTTCGCGAAAGTTTCAACTGCAATCGTCTTAATAGCGTAATTGGAGATGAATGGTCGGACATGATTTAGAAAAAACAATAAATTTGGCTGGAAAAAACTCACACTCAAGACAGGCGTCATAAGAATGCTACGCATTAGGACACAATTCTCTGAATTTCCGCAGAATTTTTTTTCCTGAGCGAACCGCTGCTCCGTTCGTGTTCAAACTTTACACATAGGTCGCATTTTGTCGTCTATTTTGTTTCCGCGCATCAAGAACAAATCCCAGAATGCTGGTTCGCAGGGACGTGTTTTGTTCTGAATACCCGAGGTGGTACTACACTGTACAATAGCTGTCGAGATCGCCCAGACGGCCCCCAGGCTTTCCGTAAGCTAAAATCGCTTTTATTTGTTTTCTAAACAATCGTGGTAGTGTCGTTCTTGTAGGCGGCGTTAAACAAAATAGGCTGCAAAATGAGACCGTGTAAAGTTTGAGCGCTAACGGAGCAGCGGTTCACTCAGGAAAGATTTCCAAATGCGCACATGGAATCGGTGCACCACCCTGTACAGTTTACAAATCGTAAATTTAAAGCCACACATAAGAAATGAGGCAGCCACGGATAGCATCTCGCCTTCTCGGGGAAGTATCACACTGCTCCTGGACATGCGTTTTCGCGCTAACGCGTTTTGTCACCCACGTCACGTGTAGCGGAGGCAATCACAGATTACATACGGGCAAAGCAGACTGTCGAACTGTTTCATACTAGTAAATGTAATCGAAGTGTTCGAAAGAAACAACACACGCTAAAGATTCAGCTGTTCGACGTGCTTGAGAATAACGCAAGCCCTCCTGTGTCAAACCCAGCCTGAGGAACTACAAGCCCGCAGAAGACCGGCTTCGTTCATGCGCCCAAATCACAGCCGCATCCCAGTCCCAAAAGAGGGCCTTTAACGCCCATTTCATGTCCTCTACCTCGGGACCTGCATAGCAAGGCATCCAGCCCGAGGATCTCAGATGGTATCGTGTCTCCAGGCAGCGTGTGACAGACTCTACGGCGTACATCCGTCGTCCCTCTCTATGCCCGTACACACGCGGCCGCTGCCGTCGGATGTTCGCTGTCCTGTGGATGGTCGAGGCGTGTGTCGTTTTATGGGGCCCCTGACATGGCGCGGCTCGTCGTGATTCCGCGAGCACGCCACCGTGGATCTGTCTCTGTCTGCGCCGACCGTGTCGCAATCGTACGCGGCGTGAGTTATTACTGGACCGAGTAATACATTATATGTTCCTCCCGCGGCGAGCTGCAGACCGCGCGCCGGTAGTACATGGCGGGAGCAGTGGGCGATGCCACTCACGCTGCTCGTTAAAGTATATCCCTCCCCCTCTCTCTCCCCTCTACATCTCCCTCTCTCATCTCCCCTCTCTCTCAATGCTGTGCTGACCACTATGGTTCGTATAAAGCCCACTAAGAACCGCTTAGCGTTTTGCAACCTCTCCATCCGACTTCTGCCACCCTAAAACAGAGCCTAGCTTTTGGGACAATGCGCCAGTTCTTTCCTGCGAGCGAATGAAATCGTTTTAGTAAGTCACTTGCAGAAAATAAAGCCACGAGCATGAGATTTTTTTTTTTTTTCAAGCGTAAGAGAAAGTTTGGTGGGTTTAACTTAGGAAAAAGCGCGCGCTTTGTTTGGTATTTTGGCTCCGTATTATATTCACCGAAGTTGAGGCTGCGTAGTAGAGGACCAAGGAATAATTTAAACCACCTCGAGATCGTTACCCTACGCCGAAATATCGACAGTTGAGAACAAGTCACATATCGTTTAGACAGATAATAGCACTAACGAAATGTTCTACTCCCCTTCGAAATCCTAATTTTACTCCGGCAAAGTTATACGACTGAAAATACGGTTGTTAACTACACGGTGTGTGTGTGCGCGTGGGTCGAGGGGGAGATTTGTGCACGCGTGCATTTTGAGGAACCGGAGAACCTTAACTGACTTACAGACCGGTTAACGAATTCTTCTCGTGGTACCCTTGCGAAGTCGCGAATTATGCCATCAGCCGACAGCAAGAAAACCAACGGCCCTAGCGGCAACGCCATTACGGCTCGGCTCCGCTGGCACGACAGTCGCTACAAATCATGTCCGTGCATACCTACACCAACCCCCCGAGTTGAACGTGGCTCCGCGGTCTTCTCAAGACATCTCTTTCCAACCCTGCGGCACGACGGGGCCGGTGGCTCGGCCACGTAAAAAAGAATCCCTCTGTAAAATAAATGTGTCCTCTGTCGCTTTATGCCTTACAGGGTTTCTGCTTTGTATTTCCCGCCTCTCTTCGACTACCGCTCCTCCTCTCAGCGTGCTCCAACGTCTTCGTCGTCTGCGTCGTTATGCGGCTCGGAAAGCGAGATGCTAATGCGCGCGACACTCACGACACGAGCGTGCGCACCACGGGTGGCCGACGACACCTCGTAGATGAGAAGGCCTGACTTTTTTTTTTCCCCTTTTGGCCCCTGTTCTTTACTTTCAAATGCCACTTTCAACCCTCGCTTCGGTGGAGTTGTGTCGGTATCGGCCATCTCAAAGGCGGAAGGTGTCGCGAGGCTTCCAGCCAACGAAGAGTGTTGCGCATGCTTTCATGCTTAGAGGTGAAAAATCCGGGGTCTTGGACGTCATGCGGGCAGGCGGCCGTACGCGTCGACCAAACGCCGCTCGCGGTCGCGGAACCCTACCGTGGTCCCCGAAGTGGCGCCAGCGGTTGGCGGCTTTGTGCAGAGTGACGCAGTGGGGCCGGCATTTACCGCCCGCGTAGCGCTTATGGATTACCGTGCGAGTCATACAGTGATAAATGAAACCCCATCTTCGTTCGACGGACGAGGGCAAAATTATCTCTGCGTAAGCCTACTACGAAATGTTTCAAATTTATCTTTTAGAAAAAAAAAAGGTATAAAACGACAGGAGAAGGAAACGGCGGGACGTCGGTGTTGGATGACCAGTAAATATGCATGAATTCACCTGCAGCCACCCTAGACGTTCGCTCGGCTCTTCCGAAGGGAAATGCGCGAAGGTTTTCGGTGCACCCGGCGTGCCGTGTAACCCCGCATGCCTTTTCGAACTATTAATAACGACCTGACTTGATAAGTATACACATGCCTTTTTCCCGTACTAGCGCGTCTGCCCGAGCCGAGTGTTCTCGTACGCTAACGGACACTGCTTATCACCAGTAAATATGATTTGTACGTACACATGTTCCGTGTAGAAGTGCCTCAGCAGTTCGTTTGTTGAACAACGAGTTCCGAAAAGCTAAAGTCAAGACATAAAAAAAAATATTTATTGGCGATGCAGCCAGCTTCTGAACGGTTCCATGCCACAATTGATTGATTGATTGGTTGATTGATTGATTGATTGATTGATTGATTGATTGATTGATTGATTGATTGATTGATTGATTGATTGATTGATTGATTGATTGATTGATTGATTGATTGATTGATTGACGGGTTTAACGCGCTGACGCAACGCAAACGATGAGGCGCGCCGTATGGAGGGCTCCGGATTCATTTTCACCACCTGGGGATCTTTAGCGTGCCCGAAATCTCATACACACGGGCGTTTTCGCTTTCCGCTTCCATCTGAAAAGCGGCCGCCGCGGGAGGGAATCGAACCCGCGTCCTCGTGCTGCGAAATTCGATGCACGAGCTCCCGTTTCGCACTTCTGCCTCGCCGTATTCGTGGTCGGAGGTGGCAGCGAGCCGAGTGATTGAACAGGTTTCCGCGTAATAATATCCTTGGGTGGTACAGTTTCTGAACGGAGTAAAGACCGCGTAAAAAAAAAAGAAAAATGACGAGAGCAATGGTGAATGCATTCGAGCGGAGTATCACAATTAACAAGTAAAAATTTAAATTGCAACTCCCTCGGAAATTATTTAGCGAATACTAAAGGGATTTTTTGCGTTCATAGCTTCTCAAGGTTGTTAAGTTGCCCAGACAAAGCGAGATAAATGGTACCGCTCCGTTTAATGACAAAACAAAACAAACAAGGCACATCTGTAATGAATAAGAAGCCAGAGAGTCGGGCCACCAAGAATACGGCTCAAATAAGCCTGCTTATATGACGCGTAACATGTGGGCGGTTAAATTTCGTTTCTATATTCTAAAAAGGAAATCCACTTTCATTACAAATGGCGCGGCTCACGCACCAAAATAGTTCTTCGGTTTCGCAATCGAGACATAATAGACAGATCGTAAGCGCCGGATTCGGGGAAACGTAATTTATTCCGTTGGGTCTCCTAAACACAAGTGTTTCGTAAATATAATTGCACCAGTGCAACTTTGGTTTCCTCTGCGCCATTTCTTGCAAGCGAATTTCGCGGCAGGACCAACAGTTGCCCTAGTCTCCAACTTTACTTTTTTGTATGCTTGTAGGTACCTTTAAAAAGACCAGACTAATATTCATTGTTATCAAAATCGACAAAATTACTTCCTTATGTAAGCAATAAGACATCTTTGTTATTACTTCTTGCATGTTCCGGGGGCCTTACAAATCACCACAACGGACGTCCGGAGGATGCTTATTTCGGCGGGAGGATTGCAACCGTTTGTGGCAGTGGTTACTAGCAGCTAATGGATGTGGAAGAGCACTGTGGGGAGGGAAATCTTGAAACGTTCGCCAAAAAAAATATTATGAAATAAACGAAGGACAATGTGGAAGCCGGACGCATTAGCTGTGGAGGAGGAGGATGAGGAATAAACGTGTATCTAAAGTTGTCAGCCATGGGGAACAGCAGTCATTCAAGGACCCTTTGAATCCGTCCGGCTTCTTGGACTCACTGTACCAGCCAAAGCTGGTCGTCAGGGTCCGATCTGGACAGTGCTCTCTCCCAGTGTTTAGGGGAGGGGAAAGACCGAGGGCGTAGGTGGGGGTTCTTATCACAGCCCCACATGATATGGTAGAGGGTGGCCAGAGCCTCGCAGAAGCGGCATTGCGACGAGTACAGGGTAGGGGCCAGAATGTGGGCTCTAGTGGGGTGGGGAAATGTGTTTGTCTGAATGCCTCGGAGGTGGCGCTCTTGTTCTTGCGTGAGGATTTTGTGCGCAGGAGGATATAGCGTTCGTTCCAGACGGTAATGCTGAGTGATTTGGTGGAACGACAAGAGGGGCAGACGTGCTACTGCTCGCCGAACTCCTGGCTTACCCGGTGGATCAACTGTCGGGCACGCTGGTGGGCAGCTTTGTTGCCAGACACGGTGGAGGGCGCTGCAGCCCAAATAATTCTTACGGGATGTCGAGGAGGATGCTGGGGAAGAATTGTTCTCGCAGGTCGTGATATGCAACCGCTGAAGAAGGTTCTACATGCTTGTTGGCTGTCTGTGATTATTATTACTGCAGAAGTTTCTGCAATCGCTAGGGAGATGGCCGCTTCCTCCGCCTGCAGAGTGTAGATGGTGCGCATGTAATGAGGTCTTCCGTAGTAGAAACCACAGCGGTCATAGCTTTTCGGCCGGGATATGAAGCGGCGTCTGTATAGACAGTGGCAGAGTTTTGGCCGTATTGATTAAGAATAGCTTTCGCTCTGGCTTCCCACGAGCTTCGTGATGTGTCGGATGCATGTTGCGTGGTAGTGGGGCCACATCAATGAACTTGCGAACCTCATCGGGAAGCTGAGTCGCATACGCCTGCGGGTGTTGCAGAGGAGAGCGCAGGCGCAGTTGAAACAGAATGGCTCTTCCGGTGGTAGGGGTAGAGCTGAGGTGCAAGAGTTGGCTCAAATGCTGGGCTTCCAATAGTTCACCCAAGGTATTGTGAACTCCCAACCGCAAGAGTTTCTGCGTTGAGGTGGTAACAGGTGGTCCTAATGCTAGTTTGTGCCCCTTGCGTATCAGGGCTTCCACCTTGTCCTTTTCGGTCTCGGAGAGTATGGGGTAGGGGAGGGAGTAAGTGACACTAGACACGACGAAGGTTTGAACCAGCCTGAGTACATCCTCCTCTCGCATACCTCTCGTCTTGGTACTAATCCTGCGGATCACGTGGGATACTTGCTCTGTGGTGTTCTAAAGTCTGTTGAGCAGTTCGATCTTTTAGCGATCCGCTTGGAAAAGCATGCCCAAGATTCTAACCTGTGGAGTCAGAACAATTACATGGCCGTGCATGTGTAGGGAGATGGTCGGCGACCCAGGAGAGAGTTTTTTCCTTGCTGAGACGATCAGCAGCTCCGATTTCTGCGGCGAGAATTCTAGGCCACACTGCCTTGCATATTGAATGGCTATGTTAACCGCCTGTTGTAGATTGTTCTCCATGTCCCCTACTGATCCATGAATGTGTTCATAAATAGAAAGCGCAATAATTGAGCTTCCGCGCTGATTTTAGAACTTGCGCTGCTATGTATAATAGAATCACAAAATTTGTGTCCTCGCCTGAGAGGAAAACGAGGTGCTACTCTCCCAATGCCCTCTTTTTCCGTTCTAGATTGCTTTCTCCTCTTTCTATACAACACACACACACACACACACACACACACACACACACACACACACACACGCACACACACACACGCGCGCGCACACACACGCACGCACGCACTCACAAATATTGCGCACCTCTGCTGCTTTTCTCTTCATTGCTGCTGCGGGAGACAAGGACAGCGCAGGTGAGCTCACGCAACGAACGGGCAGGTCAAACGCTTATTGGCTTCGCCTAATAGGGAGCCCGTTACCTAACCCGTTGTGCGGACCATTACCACAACCCCCGGAATAAGAAGCAGGGAGCCGGGAAGGGAGGAACGTGAAGGGGGGGAAAGTTCTATTCCGCAGGAACCCAGCTAGCAGCAAAGGGAAAAAGAGCGCTCCTCTTGCACTCGCCGTCTCCGTTGCTGCTGCTTCCCGCTAAAGGCAGATCACGAAACGCTGACTCGCCATAGCCGCAGCACCGCGCCGCACACTGAGACGGCGATGACGACGCGGCTATGGCGAGCATATAAATCTCATTTCCTTCCTGCCAGCCACAACTCACGCTTCTTTGCTGCCCGGGACAGGTGGCCAATATCCCATTCGGCGGCGCGGATGCCGCCGCCGCCGGCGCAGAAGCTGCTCTCGTGTGTGTACGCACTGATCTCTCTCCGCACGCCTCCTATATACGTCCCTCGCCCTTCTATTTGCCGCTCCACGCATGACCGCATCCTGGCTGGCCCATCAAGCACTGTCAAAATTTCGCCCCCATTTTGCTGCTCATTGCGCGACCCCCTAGGACGGCGCGTTAACGCAGTGCACGCTCACGCATCTGCGCACGCTACGTTCGTGCGTTTGCTTCGCCTAATGGTAAAGATGCAACGACGGTGCGCCTGAGTCCTACGCTGTGCTCAACGCGCACCGTTGGTCCTCCGTGCTCGCCAGCGCAGCTACAATGAACAGTCTGCGTTGCATGGAGCGACACACAATGCGTGCCTCTCCTCTCGAGCATCTGGCCGCTCGGTGAGGGACCGGAGGAAGGCTTTTAGAGACCCGTAGACGGCGTCGCTTTTTGACGACTTCATGAAAGGAGGTCAGCGGAGTGCTCTCTCGCCTTCCTCTCGCATTCTTCTCTTCTCTTTCTCATCCTCCTCGCGGGTTCCTCCTTATTTTGAACAGGAACCTGGGACGCTTTTCGAAACGCGGAAGTGTATAATCAATGAACGGCTGATTGCTGCTGCGCGCCATCCTAACACAAATCGTACACGCTATCCCTCTTTCCAATTCTATACCTCTCCCTTCACTTTCGAGGAAAAAGCAACTGATGGCTGCTCTTCACACTTGATGGAGCGTTGAATGTGAAGTCCGTATGGTCAGACGACGCTGGTGGTTGGCCAGTAGACTAGTCGCTGATTTTGTTCTTCGAAACAGGACACACAGCGGAAATATGTCGACCTAAAATCGTCAGACGGGGGGGAAGGGGGGGGGGGGGGCACTTTATCTTACATGTTAGGAGCGCGTGGACGGGCGTAAATATACGCTGATTGGTTTCATCCCACGCACCAGACAAAAAAGGGCAAAAAAAAAAAAAAGAGAAGTTATTCATTTCAGTAACCCTACCACTCGAGTCCATTATAATTTTTCCCTATTTCGCCTGCTCCCCTACGCTCTCATTACTATTCCGCTCCGCACATCGGCGCGGACCTGCGCGTGCCTAAAAATTAACTGCCTCCGCGCGCAGCGTGCAGTTATAAACGTCCCGTCGCCGCACTGATGCGGGGAACGGGCCCGCGTGCTCGCGTCTGGGGCGTAATTGGCGCCGCACAGTGGGCGCCACTCGAGATGACGCCCGCGGGTCATACGAATGCAAATTCTCGGCTGTGGCGCACGCGTCCGTGCACGGGCCCGCATGTGCGCGCTGCTGCTGCTGCTACTACTACAGCTATATAGCTGTTATGTGCTCACGCGTGACTCAGATGGGCGTACTCGCCGCATGCGTTGCCCTGCTGCGCGTTCGGTTAATTTGGCCCGCCACGACACGAGTCGCCGCCGCCGCCGCCGCATTTCCCGTATATTGCGCCTGCCACGTCCAGCGCGGTTGTAATTTGGTTTTATGCTCGCGTAGGCCTAATGAGATTTTTTCTTCTCCCCTTCTTCTCCTTACCGCGTCAATTTTTTCTCTACCCAATTACTCCGCCGCTATTTTTACGCGTGGCAAGGCGTTTTTCTCTCTTTTTTTTTTTTTTTTTGTCGTCGTCGTCGTATACGTATTCGCGCCGCTCCGTATATCGACGGTGCCGTGTGGCAGACGTTAATCAACGTGCGGGGTAGTCCTCGTCGCGTCCGCCTGGTCGGCTCGTGTTTGCAGCCGAGACTTCGACCGTAACTCCGAAACTTGTTCGTTAGTGTATGCGTACGTTCGTCAAAGTTAAGTGGAATCTTGACGCCTCAATATTGCGAAAAATTAGGAGATCGTAGCGGAGAGAACTGCTGGGACACCGAAACAACGTTAGGGACGTGCAAAAGGGAATTTCGCCATTTATTGAACGGTGAAACTACAAATAAAAGTCTAATTTGTGCACCGTCGTGCCGATTAATATTACGTTGCGCGTCGTAATTAAGATTTCTGTATTAGGGGGTACTCACCATGTGCAGGATGTCATGTACACGGGAGCCTTGGGACATCTGCCTCCATGAGATACGACCTCCATGACGAAAACAGTGACGTCATCGGTATCCGCGTTCAGGCAGGGTGCCCTATAGTCACAGGGGTGGGTATCAAGGGAAATGCGCGCTGCATTTAAGTGGTCCTGGGACATACTTTCCAAAAGCATCCCGAATTTAATTACTTCTCACACAAGCCGGCATATTGTCCTTTAAGGGATCCTGCAACACTTGTACGTTTTTTTTTTTTTTTTTGAAATCCTCATTACTTGCAGTACGTATTCAACCAACACGTACAGTACTTAGATTAGAGAATCGCGAATTACCACATCCAAAAATGACAGCTCTATGCCCATCAGATAACCTAAAAGCTTGCTCAAAATATTTTTTCCTCTTTCGCGGTCTTCGCATTCCCCGGCCGCTGGAATTCCGTCATTACAGCGGTGTAGCGGCTGTTGGCCGGATTTTCTTAAGGAGCAGCAATGAACACATTCTATAGCCACTTCAAAAAGAAAGCCGCAAAAGCAAAGTAGGAACGGTAGGTGTATCTGCTGCGACGAGCAAATCACGCACTGACGCTCCGTGCGGGCGATAACTATAGCTTTCGCAGTGCTTCCAGACGCGAAGGAGAGAGTGAAAGGGTTTATTGGAAGTGCTGCATAGTCCCTTCAAATACAAGCGAGTAAAACAACATCCGCACTGCACGGCCCATCGAAACAGGCGCAAAACAAACGAGCAGAATTTGCCAGCCAGTTCCCAAACATCCCAAGTTAGTTTGACATAAGCTTGACGCAGCCTACTGCTTAAGCTGAAGTAGGGTTGCTCGTGGGAACTCTTTCTTTACAAAACGCATAGCTCTGGTTTTGGAATGCGAGGCATTCACTTCTTCAAAACCCGACCAGCCGGTAAGAGAGAGGCTCAGTAAACCGACATGAAGTTGGCATGCCGACATCACATGAGCTGGATCGGTCGGAGCTTTAATGAGATAGATTAGCAGCCATTCTTCTAACAATGTAATTATGTGTCAGGAGTATGTAATAGCCAAGCATTCATGTCACGACAAATGACAGGCGTCAAGCGTTGCCCTTGCCGTCGTGGCGCATCTACCGGAGAGGCGTTTCTCCTCGTCACGCACGAGCACGATTACGTGTGCATTCCTGTCCTTTGCGCCAGCATGGGGGCCAGAGAGATAGAGAGAGAGAAGGAGAGATCCCATAATTAATACCGAGAAGTCAGACTGCCACCGAGCTTGGCTTCCTACTCTTATGGAAACACAGAAGCCCCTCCGAGAAGGTCTACGAGAGGCCTAAATGAACGTGTAGGCAAACAATTTAATTGATTTCCATAATTCTTTTGGGTCGGTTACAAAACTCCCGACACAGGAGTTCTGATTGCGGGAAACTTAAGTAAGAGTTGTACAGGAATGCGGTAAGGTGGTACTGACTTGTGAGTTCCAACGGACAAGAGAAGAAGAATAGAACAGTAAAGGCGCTTCAACAAGCAAACACCTTTCCGTATCTCCCTGTTACTTGAAAGTTTAAATAAAGTTCGCCCTTGGTAGCAGAAATTGCCAAAACGCCTGTGATGGACGGCAGCTGTGAGAAGCGACCGCGGCAGATCCGTAAATACTTCTGTCTGCCCGTTATTTCATCCCGTCAAAATGCATGTTTGGTGTTCCAGGCGAACCACTAGATGACGCGCTAAGGTCGCTGTGCAACGCCACCCCGTTACAAAGGGGAAGTGGCTAAGCATCATCAACCATCATCCTCAACAAGTGCCTGGCTTGTACCTATGGCTGGTAAAGGAATGTTTTCTCACATGCCAACTGAATGGGATCGGTCAGTGCCGATGAGAACTGCCGTTAGAGGACCACGGCCGATCCAATTCCCGTTGGCTGCGATAACAACACACCCCCACGAAGGAATGCTCTGCGGTGATCAACATTAATGTCTTCGCATTGCTTGAAAAGATCCGCATTCTGCAGGCCTTCGTTCTCACTCGTTTGCTATACTCGCTGCCTTACCTTCACTTAACCAGACATGAATTAGAGCGGGTCGATGTACTCATCAGGCGAACATACAAACTTGCACTTCGCCTTATCCCCGGCACATCCACTGCCCGCTTCGACGGTTTAGGCCTCCATAATACAGTCCGCGAGCTCATAGAGGCCCACCTAATCAGCCAGTATGAAAGACTGGCACGATCAGCCGCAGGGAGACACATACTTCAAGAGCTATCTATTGGACACCACACCAACTATACACACCTCCACCCTATACCAACACACATCCACACAAGGCTAACCATCAAACCTCTGCCACGCAACATGCACCCTGAACATCACATAGCCAGGAGAAAGAAACGGGCAGAAGCACTCCATAAATTACACCGGAATAACCCACACACCATCTATGTGGACGCAGCAGAGTACAGACACCACGACGCATATGCGGTTGCTACAACAGACTTCTCCAAAAAACTACTTAACTCGGCGACCATATGAGCCACCCGCCCAGAAACGGCGGGAGAGGCGGCCATAGCCTTAGCCATCATACAAAATCCAACCCCCCAGACAATCATTTCCGATTCAAAGACTGCAATCCAAAATTTTGCCACAGGCAGACTATCACGAGTGGCACTCAAAATTCTGGAAAAATTTCGATCGAAATCCCCAGACGAGAAAATATGCCTGACTTGGGCACCCGCGCACTCCGGCCTCGAGGGGAATGAGACGGCCCACGAACTCGCCCGAGGGCTCACGATCCGGGCAGGGCCTAACCTCTATCCCTATCACGGGGCGCGGTCTGCGAGGGATCGCCTGGTCACATTCCATGACATCACAACACACTACCGCCTCTCCCGCCGGATCTACCCACCGGCGGACCAGCAATTGGATAACCACAAAGAGCACATTTGGCGTTTACTACAAACAAATACCTTCCCCAACCCAGCTCGTCTGACACACATACACCCAACTCTCTACCCAACCGCGGCCTGTTGCCTGTGCGGAGATCACGCCACCCTTTCTCACATCATATGGGCATGCCCACAAAATACATTCCCACTTATCACCTCTGAGGAGCACTGGGAGGCCGCGCTCCGCAGCTCCGATCTGGACCTTCAGGTCCAGTTAATCGATAGGGCTGTGGCAGTCGCCGGTGAGTGGTGGATGCCACCGGCTACAAGCGCCACCTGAATGGCATGGATCAAATAAAGTTTTATCTCTCTCTCTCTCTCGCATTGCTTAGGCGTGCTTCCGCCTTTTTTAAACCCAGGCTAGGGCGGAATAAAACATTCACATCGTGAAACAACGAGCAAAAATGTATCGCGATGCAAAAAAAAGAAAAAAATATATATTGATGACATCTCCGGCAGAAAAAAGTATGTGTCGACGCTGCGCCTCAATCCTCAGAAGGCGGCGGTTCAGTGGACTCCCTTGGAACATGACATTGCCACAGGATGCAGACTCTACTATCGAATAATCACCGTAGTCCGAGACCTGGTCCAAGCTTCTTTCTCTCCCGTGAAATTAAGACGCGGCTATATTCTCCAGTTTTAATGCAAAGCTTTAGATCTCTACATTTCATGGAAATCCGTGTAAGGCACAGGAAATAGTTGCGAGGTACAAAAAAAAAATTACAGCACTTCCACCCAACGTGGAAGCTGTCAAGTGCGGAGCAGTGATTCGCCAAAGGGACTGTAGTGCCCTATCTTAACTAGTTTCAGTATCAACCTGGCGCTGATACCGAAAGTAGCCAAGAGAGGGCTCCGCAGCCCCTAAAAGGGGTATAGAAACTGGAATAATTTTTCACTAATTTGGAGTAATTGATGCGCTAATTTATGTTTTTATTCAATTTTATAATATTGTCACGAGAAGACAATGAAGAGGGCAACTCAGCGTGGCTCTCTCAACCCAGCCTACGACGACGAAGAAGATCTGCGGGTGCGCGCTGCCTGCGCGGGCTCTGGCTTGGCCGCCATGTAAATAAGCTGTAAAGATATCGTTCATCATTCTTCGCCATGGTTCCTGCCGTCTGTGCTGCCACCACGTTACAATATTGTGTACCTATTTGAGGCCTACTAAGGGCAGCCGCTGAGGCTGTCCTTGCTAGGCCACCCCCAACACTTTGCATATGAATAACATGTGCCTGTGTGGAGTTGTAGGATTGTCATCGACTTCGTAACGCGAGAGACCCAGGTTCAATCCGCCCAGGAAAAGCGGTGATCTTTTCGACGCCTTTGTTTGAGTGCGTGACGCCGAGGGACTGCGGCGGATAGATGCCGAAACTCCGGGTGGGCTACGAGAAACCGGGCCCCTAAAGTGCTCCGCACTTAAAACAAGAGCGCGCTCATGGAAAGGAAAACAGCTGCACCAAATGAGGGTTGGAGGAGGATTCTGGGAAAGGGCGGCAAAACGCGAACTGGGAAAGGGAAGAACACCCGCCGCGGTGCCTCAGTGTCTAAGGCGTTGTGATGCTGACCCCAAGGACGCGGGTTTGATCCCGGCCGCGGTGGATGCTTTTCAGATGGATGCAGACGAGAAGCGAGAGCGCCCGTGTATCGAAATTTCGGCGCGCGTCAAAGATCCCCAGGTGGTCACAATTAATCCGGAGCCCTCCGCCATTTAGCCAGAGGTAGCTTCGGCGCGTTAAACCCGCGAAATTTGAATTTTGGAAATTGATACAGAAAGCATCGCCCGAGGAAAGTAAGCCGGTGCCACACGTGTAATGCGAGCCGCTTTGAGAGGTAGAGGTACCGAGAGGGGCGAACATGGAGCTCCCGGAGACGGAGAGTGGTGCTGTCCGGAGGGGGGATGCGTCAAGTGGAGACGCACACATCCGCAAGCTTCCACAGAAGGTTCAACAACCCATCAACAGAGGGTACAACTAAGCTAACGCATGCACATTCGTAGAAAGTTTTAAGCATCACCGGTATTTTTTTTTTTTTTTTTACTTTCAGCAGCGCTTGAGTTAAAGGCCAACTGCTCTGAAATTTCGCCTGAGCGAAATTCGCTTTCAACGTGCAGTAGGTACCACCAAATCAACTGTAACATGACTGGAAGCTCCCTGAAATCCCTTGCTAATCATTTAGGAGCGTTTAAATAGCTCCGTAGAAGACGACGTTGCAGCTGGCGGCAGATTGTGCAAACAGCCACGAAGCACAAGTGGCATGACTGCCGGCCCGGTACCCCGGTTGGTCGCTCGCTCGTCGGCTGCAACGTCACTTCCGCGTGGCCGTAATGGCCGCGCTCTTCTCCAGTTTGGTTTCAAAGTAGCCGATTTTTGCTGGTCGCTTGCGGCACGCACCCGCGTAGTTCAGCTTTCATGTTCTGTACCTTGCAGCCTTTTTAGTCAGACTGCGCAAAAATGGGCTTTTCAACACGTCAAACTTTTTACCGCAGTTGGTGTTTCATGGCAGCAAGCACACAGGGGGCAATATTATATCGCAAGAATTTCTCCTCGGCAGTCTGTTAGCCCCACCTAGTCATTTTTCCAACTCTAGACGAGCTGTGCTAGTCACTCCAATTTCCAGGCATTAATCACCGGCTCCCGTACGGAATAGTCTCAAAACAAAGTAACGCCAAAGGTCACAGTGCTGGTGTTGCATCATGAGCTTTGGTTTCCTTGAGTTGAAATTGGACCAGCTTTCTAGTGCCTCCTTATAGTCGGGGTGATAAGAACATACGTCCACTTCCGTTATCATGTCGAAACCTTACCCACCTTTGCTTCCGGCTTGCATGGTGCCAGATGACGTCGATCGTCTCCAACATTTTTTCAGGTGGAGTTCACCTGTGCCAGCAAGAGTTGCCGGAAGTATTGCTGCCGCATTTGCGTCTAGGAGCTGAGTCTTGGCTCTGAAAGGCCGGCATAGGGTTGTCACCTTTCCCCAAAAAGGAAACCGGCCCTCCGGGGGGCGGGGGGGGGGGGGGGTATATAGAAGGTTGAATTTGTGTTGGAAAACAGACGCCACGGGTTTTTCGCCACGCAATGCCGATTGTTGTAGCGTTTTCCTAGTGAGAAATCAACATAAATTTGCGCAGAAAGTGCTTAAGAGTGTCTAAAAAGGAAATCTAAACGTGATTTTCTGGAAACACGTGACGTCTTGTCTTTGCTCACGTGTCTTTGCGCAGCTTGTCGGCACATATATATTGTCGTAGTCGCTGAATTGACGCTTATAAATCGACAACAACAACGAACATTTATTAAAAGGGATGGCTCAAGGCCACATGGGGAAGAGGAGGGAGGGGAAATGAAGACCTCAATAGTGTCCCAACATGGAGGAGTCCAGAACGAACCGCCAAAGTGCGGATAAAGTCTGTTTGATGCGGCCCTTCGGACGGATCCACTCCTCGTAAGCGAGTACCCAGGCAGGCCAATGTGTCTCACGTGGCCCCACGAGACCTATGCAGTCCCATACAAGGTGATGGATGGTTGGCTTCAGTGACTGCCCACATGCGTAGCAGACGTACGAAGGGTCGGATGGTGATGCCACCGTAGATGAAAGGTCTTCGGAAGCTGCTGCCGTGGAATTTCCGCTCCTCATTGTTCTATTCGAGGCGTGCCTCGACCTGGCCACGTGACAAAACGAACATAATCGGGGCACGATGGCCAAAAAACTGGCCAATGACGGCCGGTTTTAGATATGGACCGGCGACCGGCCCGCTGTCTGAAAAACCGGTCGGGCCGGTCCAAAACCGGGCAGGTGGCAACCCTAGGCCGGCATAAGGCTTGATCTAAAAAGGCTGGCCATCGGCACTCTGTTCCTCCACCAGGGACTACAGCAGCGAGATATTAAATTTAAAGTGGGGCAACTACACCCTGCACCAGCGCAACACAGCCGATGGTTTTCTCGGGTCGTACTGTCAATGCTCGTGCGCGTCGTTAACGTAGCTGATTCAGCCTCAAAATTACGTTATTTCTTCCCAGTGGCTCTTTGCGCCATAATATTTACGCGTTGCTTGAGGGTTGCGGGGAGAAAAGGTTCCTATAGAGTTTAAAGCCCCGTATAGTGTGAGATTATACCGCCACCTCAGTCGGGATCTCCGAAGCTTCTGCGTTCCGAGGGTGACAAGCCGTCGGTTTCACAGTAGGTGATAGGCCTAGTTCTGCAGAAGTGTGTAAGCTGGCTTTTCGTTCTGTTTTTTTTTTCTTTGAAGAGTCTTTCAAGAGTGATCAGACCCAACCACCTTATCCTTGCTGGATAAGATGGTTGGGTTTGATCTTATCTGACTGTGAATGCATGCAGCACCGCAAGCATGAGTCCTTGATTGTCCTAGGCCCTTGGTGTTCACTTCCGGTTTCCGTATAAGTTAGTGACCAAAGAAATGGGGCTTACAAGTAGTGGAGGACCACCAGTGACAGTAGCACGCTAGGCCAATATCTTCAGTGGCCTTGCAGCTTCCTAAGCTGTGCTTCAGCTAAACATCTCGCATCACTTAGTCCGCTTACCTGTCTCTCTTCTGCCGAGTAATTTTATTAAGTCTTTTACCTTTATCACCAAAATCTGATGGTACCGAGAACACAAGAATGCCTTATTCCGAAACAATAATGGAAAGCAGGGCATGACAATGGTCAGTCAACGAGGAAAAGATTTCAGGCAGTCTTTTCCTACAGGATGGCATCCTATGTTCTAACAGGATGGCAAGAACTAATGAAAAGCTAATGGCGGAATAAACCATAACTGGAATGCGTTCCTATTCCGTTCTGACGCCCACGTTCCTGTTGACGTTTAGGTCTGACATCCCCGCAGTTTATTCGTTATAACCCTCTCCCCGTAATTCTTTTGTGTATATAGAGGTTGTAATTAACTTGGGCGTAGCTTAAGCCGCACTTGCAGTAAACGCTTTAAGAATGCTTTGCCTTGCTAGAACCATGACAGCAAATGGGATATCCAAGCAGGCATTGCCATTTTTCATTTTCTACCACTAATATCAATCTTTGAGTCTGTGAAGACGCACATTCTACGCAATGCGCTCAACCTATTCGTACACTTTGCGCGACCGATAAGAACAAAAAAACCGTACTTGGTAATTTCAGGGCCAAAATGCGAGCCTTCTCCCTATTCGATCGCCTTTTCTAAATCTTCTACCGTTATGACATGGTTCATTCAGTGCAAATAGAATCTTGAGGTAATATACCAACGGTAAGCGAACTTACTCACTACCTGTGGCTAACTTGACACCAGCGACTCATTGGTACATTGATTTGAAAAATTCGATTACTTTTTTACAGGCGCTCAAAGCTACAACATCGCTAACCGTCCATTTCAAAGAAAGTTCCCATTTATGCTTTCGCAACAGATGTAAGCTTACGTCTATGTGGTGAAATTGCGCAACCTTAATATCACACGCTTCTGACGTGAGACAAAGTGACCGTAGAAATGGGCGAAGAACACACTCCGCAAAAAAAAAAAGAAAGAAAGAGTATGGGGATATTTTTCTAACGAGCACAAGCTACATATCACAAGGGCGTCCATTTGTGAGGAGCGGTTTGTGATCGGCAGCTGACTTTCTTCCGAACGCAGAAAAAAGGCCCCGACCAATTACGAACGACTTTCTCTCCCTACCGAACAGCTTTCTGAGCCTTACGCCTGAGCTTTCGTTGCGACAAAAAGACTCGTTTAGCAGCCGAAAGCGTTCTCGTTTGCTGGCGCGTACAAACTTTTTTTTTTTTTTCGGTCTCAGCAGGGAGCCGTTCCACCGGCTCGTTACCGGCAAAGGAGGCAGTCAGACAGAATGTCGGGGTAATGACTGTACACGTTCTTTTTAATGCTTCCAATAGGCAGCGCCACTCTGTCACTCGGCGCATATTTACAGTCGACACGGTGGCGGGCTGCGCGCATACTTTACAGGGACTCTATGTACACAGGTATGTATAAGGACTTGAGTCGACACGAAGACCAGAGCAGCCGAAGAACTCGGGGGCGTCGTCTGACTTGAGGCCGCCGGTGTCGTTCATCGGGAAGGGAGGGGGAGACTAGCCGTGTTGTATACCTGCGGGAGAGATATGAAAGAAACAAGAAGAATGACAAGAGGGTCAGCTTTGGTGTCGACAAGTATAACATGCTGAAAAGTAGTCGAATACAGCCAATACGGATGCTGTATTCCACAATTTTAACGACAATGTCATGTTTTCTGTTTAGCATGGCTTCCAAATATCGTAAAAAGGAAAGGAGGCAATATATTTTTTGATGTTTTGGCTCCCAACAGCTGGTTTACAATGCGCGTAAAACATCGCATTCGACGTGCACGCCGATTCTAACCAATGGTTAATCGATATCAGAAGTGACGCTTCCTCTCAGTGGATTGATCAACAGACTAGATGTGCTTATTTCGCATATCAAGTTAACTGGAACGAGAAAATAATGAACCCATGATCGCAGTTATCCGCCTATCTATGAACAATAAGTTCTTTGTGAAAGGCGACGACCATTTGGGAGGTCATTCTGTTGAACTTGAAAGCGAAGCCCATCAGTGTGGATGTTCCACAAGATACAATTTCTTCTTCTATTCTTTTTTCTTGTCGGCTGCTGAAATTGTAAGCTCGCCTGAGCATCTTGGCCGCAAACTAGTCAAAACGAGAAACGTAAACATCACGACATCAGCCAATCAGACAGATGCCCGCCACTTCCACGGCTTTGTCGATCGACGGCAAGCTTTTACATTTCGCTCGTACAAGTTTCAAGTGGCGCAACAGCACCCAATCTCTTTTAAACGCAACTGTACTCACGAAATACGATACGGAGCGCTCATTCGCTGCAGCCGTGCACGGCCGAGCAGCGTTTACAGCACGCCTCGCACCAGCCCCGGCGATCGACGTTGTATTATGCGTTGCTCAGCTTATACGCGAACTATATTGAGCACGCTTCCAACAGACCGGCCCTTAGTGTGCATTTGCGCGCTCTAAAACATTCAATGTTGACTGAACCAGTCACCACGCACCGAAAGCCCATTGCGCGAAAATTCGTTCCCCCCGCCCCCCTCCGAAAAAGCCGCCGGTGCGCGCGCCTGCCTGCACAAGTGTACGGTTTCAAGCCGTTTTTATTTCTACCCGTGCCGAATGGCTCGCTAGTGCGCCTTTTCGAGTCGCCGTACATTTCATTCGCTTTCAGCTTTCGGTCGGTCGCAAATACGCAATATTTTATCTCCACTAAGTGCTTTCAAGCCTCGTACAAAAAGCTCGCACTCTCTCTTTCACAAAAAACCAAAGGGCACTTTGTCTCGCCTCGCTGCTACACGGCGAAGGGGACTCGCTCCATTCCTCCTCCTTTCCCGCCCTTTTTTTTTTTCTATTTTCCTTCGTTCGCGGCTGCGTGTGTGTATAGTGCACACCATCTCGCGATTCACGGCTACTGCATTTACTCCTCTCGCCGTCGCCTTCTGTCGCTAGCCCCATCTCCTCCCACTCCCTTCATCGTCGCCGCATTCCCAGGTTGAGCTTTCGCGCGTTTCCCTTTCATTTCCCGCGCTTTTTTGCGCGCGCTCTCTCTTCCTCCGCTGCGCGGCATTTACTTCCCATTTGCTCCCCTTTCGTTCGCACTTTTGCCCCGCAGTCACAAAGGGACTGTAGAGCGGCGGCGGCGGCGCGATCCTTCCCCCCTCCTCGCGCCCGCCAGAAGCATCGGACACGGCCGTGCCACCGGTGCGTATGGGCTGTACGGCAGCGCGCGGGCAGGACTGATGGCAGGGCGTCCCATTAAATTTTTATACATCCAGTTCGTGTTCCTAATGGAAAACACTTGTCCGTCCGTCGGTTCGGGCCCCCCATTAAAAAGCCACTAATGCGTTCTATCAAGAATTTCTCCGAAATCGATTCAGACCTGACCGTAAAAAAGTGCTGCAGCTCTTCCTCCTTTCAGCCACTTTTATCTCTCTCCCTATCTCTCCCTCTCTCTCGGTCTCTCTTTCCCGCGGATTCCCCTCTCTTTCGATACCTCTGCCTATCGCTTCCCGCTCCTCTTCCGTTTCAACTCCCCGCTTCACCAGGACCACTTTAGATGGCTTCTATCCAGTGGCTTTGACGACACACGCACAAAAACGGCGGAATAAAATTGCTGTGCCCGTAAGCGCGGAAATAACTCTGCAGTCGAGGAGGAAAAGGGGAGAGGGCTGCCAACACGTCTTCGCTTGTTGCTTGCTGTCGAACCGGTGGCGCTAGTATCAGAACATGTATATCTCCCACCCCTTATATATGCCCTTTTTCTGTTGTTTGTTTTGGGTTTAAACAGGATGCCACTCTTATACCAGACATTGGTGGTACACGCTGAGCTGCTGAGGAGATGGACACTCCCTATGAAGTGCTTTAAGGTTGAACTGTTCCCGTATCTTCGCGTTCGCAAAGATTTAAAAGTGGGGCTATAAATGCGGACAAGGAATGCACATCACTGAAGGGTTAGGCGCCGCGCCCCCACACCCTAGTTTTTTCAGCTGGCTGATAGCACGAACTTAGGGCGTCGTTGAAGACGTTTGAGAGAGTCATCAGTTACTTTTATCTATCGATGTATTGCCTGCATCGGAATAATCACCCATCTCGGGTTGCCAGGGTGTACAAAGACCCATTAGTGAATTAGTTAAGTGCCAGAAGTTTGCGCGTTTCTTATCAGGAGCCTGAAAATCAAAAGGTAGCTCGTCCCATTACGATGGACCCTTAAAGCAGTGGAAGCTTAGTATTCGCAGCGTGGCTTCCGAGTTTCTCTTACAGCCTTTTCAGTGGATCAGTGCGGGATAATCCGCGAGTAGTTCAAGGGCCGCCTTCGTATCGGAATGAACACATGGGCAAAAAAAAAAAGAGAAACATCAATCTGCCACTCGAGCAGTTCGCGGCAGTCCAGAACTGTAAACCGATGATCCTTACTTGACAATTGGTTTATAGTGTTATGACGTAGAGTAACTTCACAGCTGTATACCCTATTTACGTTTCTTGTGTCAAAGAAAGAAGCCGTTGTAATAAGTATTACCCGGCAATGCATTGAAAACGTCATATTTCTCTGAACGTTCAGCTGAGGTAAACGAAGAGATACGCAAATGAAATGGCTTCTTGGAATTGTGATCCCTCTTCTTGTTAGTCCGAAGTTTAAAATTGGAGCTCTGGCACCGTAAAAAAATAAGGGCTTCTGGTGCTTCCTTGGTCTTTGCTTTTATATCCCGACTAACGTTGCCGTGTTTTCACCACAAAAGTAGGCGGGCAAGAGAGCGAAACTATAGTTTCTCCGTAATTTTTATTAAAAAAAATACTCGATAACTCTTCGTGAGATTTTACTAATGAAATGGTGTGCATCCGGACCTCATTTTCTAGCAGTCAGGCGAGCATGACTCATGTTTACTTTTAAATGAACAATCCAACAGCCATTTCGCTGTTACGTCAACAGACGTGTGTGCAAGGTGCATATTTGACAATGGTCACGGCGTCAAATTTAGAGCGCTTGAAAGAAAGGCTTGTTCTCGGACAGCCTTCGTTGCGTCTGCCTGGCGTAATAGCGACCAGAAAGTTGAATGAGGCCCGCAACCATTCAAATCTTTTATCAGTACTATTTCGGGGTTATCTTTGGGAGTGCGGAGTACCATTTGGGAGTACTATTTGCGAGTGCGGACTAATATTTCGGTATGCTATTTGCGAGTGCGGAGCAACGGCTTACAGAAGGCGCGGTATTACCTTCGCGAGACTGAAAACAATCTATTGGAAACGCAATGATTAGTAGAAACCGTGTCCTTTAATCGAGGAAGAGCAGCAGCCCGAGTCTTTCAAGAGCCTGCGAACACCGATGGCGATCTCCTGATGATGAAAGACGATGCAGTGATGATAAATACATCCAGAAAATCTAGGTATAAATAATGGCGCTCGCAGTTTTTCGCCGACGCTCACAATAAATGTAGCAACTTCGCAAAGCTGCACACATACTTTCGCTGTACATTTCCTTCCATAAGCCAGACCAGGACTCCAGATTTTTCTTGTCTCCCCCAAATTGCGTATCGCGCGGAGAAATCCCACGCCCTTCCCGCAACTCCATTTCCCAAGTACGGCCTTCCTTTTGACGTCACCGGCTCATCTCGATAGACCATCACGTCGGCACGCTTTATACTACATCACACCCGACTCCGAAATGCCGCCCCATCAAACATCCCCTCGCGCATCGGAACCGGCTGTCTTTCTTCTCGGCTCCTGCCCGCCGTATTGGCGCTATCCCAGACCACCGCTTGTACGAGGAGGGCCGAGATAGGGGCGCGACCTTTCAACCTTCGAACCGATGTCCGCGACGAGTTCTTGACCGCGTGTGTGTGTGTGTGTGTGTGTGTAGACGAGCGGCCATCTCTCCGGGGAAGAGACGGCTGGGATCACGTAGGCAGGATACGAGACGCCGGTGCAAACGGACGCCGCTGGATCGATGCTTTTAACGGCGGGCTCCGGAAGATTGTTTCTCGCCGATAAGCGGCTTGCCCGGGCGCGTCACGTAATGAGGAAGCCATTAATGGCCCCGGTGACTCGACGAGGGAGAGGGCGCGACGAGAGAGGAGGTTCGATGCAGCGTCTGAAGCGGACGCACGCTACAAAATGACGCCGGTGTGTGTTATTCGTGCGGTACAGAAACTGGGTCAGACACGCGGGGCACAGCGTCACTTTGGAGTGCACCGATTCGACTTACGGGAAGTAAATTTGGAGGTAGGAACGGGTCAGGTGATAGCGAGTGGGTTCGAGGCTGGACATTTATAAACGTCTCGTTGGCGTGAAGGTGCCCGAAGTCATTGGAGTCCTGCGAGCAATATGGTCTGAATGAACAACAACAACAACAAAAAAAAAAAAGCTTTCGCATGAGGTCAAGGTGTGAGCACAAAGTAATGTTCCTACTAGTCACTAACGTTATATTCTAGCCACGGATATAGCGATAAAGAAAAAAAAGGAACGCGAACAAGTTGTTTCCTGTGCTTCTGCAGGCAGACTTCGATTTCTCATCACGGCGGTCTTATTTCGTCTTCCACGCGCAATAGTTCCCTTATCCCAGGCTGTGGACGCCGAGAACCGGGCGGATGCCCTGTGCCAGCAACTCGACTCAAAGCATTCGCATCTTTCGCAAGAACGCTATCCGATTATTGAAGCTGAACTGGACGTTGCTAGGCTAGATGCGCTAAAGCGTCCATACATACCACGTTTCTGGTAAAACAAAAGCAAGAAAACCCTAACGACTGCACGTGCATTGAGGCCAAACGAACAGTGTGTGGCTGTTGCCTTGGTTAAATAACCTTTTTTCTATCTTGTTTATGGCGACGGGGGTGTAGGGATGGGGGGGGTGGCTGGGAAATCTATTAACTGCGAGAGCAGAGAATTGGGGAAAAAAGAAAAAATGTACGAAAACTGGGTCAGGCATCACTCCAATATAGCCCCACATCGTGTTCTTAATTACAGATTCAATAATAGCCTGTCAGACGCTTTTGGAAACTGTGTCACAGACATGCCGTCAAATTTAGTGCTCCGCAGCGACCATATTTAACACGGGCACAAACGGCTAACTGCGCCTGTAATTGGACCTTTTTTTCTTTCCTGCCACCGCAGCTGTCAATTTGAAAAGGTGCAGCAAAAGAATTACGACCAAAAAAAAAAAAATAATGCAAACTGATAAACTAAAAAAAGAAACAATTATCCCCATTAATTTCTGTTCGTATTTAGGCATTACGCGAGCCCTGCTCCCATCATCTTTGCGCTGTTGGCTGGCGTGCCGTTCGCGAATTGCGCTGTTTTCGTAAGCAGGTCATTAGAGCACCCCCGTCGCGCAAGTCCGCCGTCCTCGGCGCGGGTAAGCATTCGTGCAATCATGCCGTTTTCCCGTGCCTCCTATACACAACAAAGGCCTGTCGCATTCCGCTGTCTCCCTCTCTCCCCCCTTCTTCAATGCCGTGCTTTAGACCCCACACGTCACACTTCTGTCACGAATGACGTTTCCCTATACCGCCCAATCACGACGTCGGACCGACGCGACCACACCCCTTACGTTCACGCAATTCGGAGGCCGTTCTTCGTACGGGTTGCCCGTTTCTGATTAAGGCGGGAAAAACAAAAGAAGGACGCCAGAAAAAAAGCCTTTCTTCCCGACAGCTGGTGCTGCTGCATCGCCTGGATACGGAGCAGCGGCGGCGGCGAGAAGACGAAGCAATCAGGCAAGCAAGCGTCCAAATAGGAGCTGGCCGGCGTCCAATGGAGGAGCGCCAAGTGGCAATCAGTCGCCGAGTGACCAGGGCCTCGCCTGGAGCGACCGCAGATTAACTGGGCCTCTATCTTATTTCACGTGCGAGCGAGCGAGCGAGCCCCGGGCGGCCCTGAGGGGGAGAGAAGCGGCGCGGCGCGGGGGGAGAGGGCGGTACGGCGGCCGCCGGCGGCGCCGCTGCCGCTTGATTGGATTGGCTGCCGAGGACCGCGGCACGCCAATCAAACGCCGCTAATTAAAGTTCAGTCGCGGAAAGGGAGCACAACAAAAGAAGGAAGGGGAGGCCTGGCGCTGTGGCGCAGCGGGGGGAAACGAGCACCCTCGGTCGGGCGCGAGCAAATTGGACTGGGAACTTTTTTGGACGAAACGGGGAATTGCATCGCAGATTGGACTCTGTACACCCCCCCCCCCCCCCCCTTGCCCCCTCTCTCCCCCCCTACACCTCCTCGAACCCGTGTGAAGCTGCGCCTGTGGCTTCTCGTTTTCTCTACGACGGTGGTAGGGGCAACGGAAAGTTCTCTTTTCCATCCCGAATCGTAACTCGTCATCCTTCTTTTTTCTAAACTCCGGGACACCCCTCGGCCGGGCCCCCCTCAACCCCATTCCCAGGCTTGTTCTCGCTTCTCACACTCTCGACTCTCGCCCGTCCCTCGCTGTGTGCTCTGGTTTGAGGCAACCTCATTAGCACGGCAGAGCGCTCATGGGTATAAGAGACGCGCAATAACGTACCGCGGACCGGGCAATGGAAGAAAGCGAGGCAAACGTTTGCGCGGTGGAAGTTTTGAGCAATTTGTGCTCCCTTTCGCTGCATTTGTGATGCCAGAAGGCAGATACGTCGACTACGCAACGTCGGCCAGGGCAGTGTACTATAAACTTCGGAAAGAGATAATGGAGCACAAATAGTTTAGAAAGTAGGGAACATAAGGAGGATATACGGTAGCCACTACGGAGTTTACAAATCGACTGTCGTTACTATATGGAATCGACCAAGCAAGCCGCCTGTGGAAAGCCTTGGTTGTCCTTCGCGACGTCGAGAAGCAACACCGGTGTCAAGTGATACCTGATCAGTAAGCGAGTGGTTGTCCAGCATGTTCAGTGCATGGGGCAGTTGGAGCCTATGAGACATGCAAAACAGGGTGAGCGTATAGCGTTCCTTGATCCGCGACATGAAGGAAACATGCCAATATGGTCTGCTACGACCCGAAATGAAATTCTTCTTTGTGGGCAGCAGTGTTTTCGCTTACTGGCCTAGTTTTCGAATATGCTCTCTCTCTCTCTCTCTCTCTCTCTCTCTCTCTCTCTCTCTCTCTCTCTCTCTCTCTCTCTCTCTCTCTCTCTCTCTCTCTCTCTCTCTCTCTCTCGTTGAAATGGGACACAGCGCCACCCGTGAAGGCTGTGTAATAGAACATTGAGCACTTTCTGTACACGAAATAATACATTATCGCTCACCTGGCGGCCGAACAAGTCCAGCGCGTGTCGTTCTCCGACAAATTGAACAATAGCATCGAAATTGAACTTGTTTATCGAATACTATGTATATGATCCTGTGCGTGCGAGGCAACCAACTTTTAATTTTCATTTCCAAACTGATTTTATTAAATTGGGCGCATCCGTGAGTGCATGAATGTCCTTGCGCGTGTCTAAATGTGTGCGTGTGTGCGCATGCGAGCGTGTGCTGCAGGGTTCGAGTAAGGTTGTTCGGCATTTGTATAACCGGCGAGCGGGACGTAAGTCCATAATTTTCTCACTATTCTAAAAAAAAGACTTGTTTTGTAGCAACCAAGACACTAAAGACAAAGTTTTACGCTGGAGCGAATGCTTGGGCAAGTTGGTACGATAAGAAACCCAACACCAGGAGAGGAGAGGGCACTCGCACGGCGGTGACTAACAAATGAAAGTTCGCCGTAAGATTACACGCGCAGTTTTCTAAGGCAAGCTCGTTAAATGAGGGCAATTCGGAAGTCCTTACGATTATTATTACGCTCCGCTGTGGCAATCATTTCTCTATTCCAGTTATGCAAAGCCAGCGGAACGAAGCGAGAAGATGCAGCCCGAGAAGTAGCGGAAGCAGAGGTTAACGAAGTAGAGAAGACAGCGGGAGCCAAACAAGGTACTAGCACAAAAGCAGCCCCTCATTCTTCTCCGTTTCGTCATCACGCGGCTAACGGTTCTGACTTTACCTCATTACCGGACGGCTCGGGCAAAGAGGGACTCCTCCGGTAATTGCTCCCTTTGTTGGCACGCACGAGAGCTAGCGGGAACAAAAATAATGCCACTGAGGGATAGAGAGAGAGAGAGAAAGAGAGAGAGAGAGAGAGAGAGAGAGAGAGCGTAAGAGGGGAATGGGGAAAGAAGGGAAGATAGAAAGGGGAGGAGTAAACGAGAGTTAGAGCTGCTTATATACGCGGCGGTACCGGTTTCTCGACCACGACGACGTTGATGCCGCGTGCACCGCGCTAGGCTCGCCCTTCGGTCCGTCCCGTTTTCCGGTCCAGAGAAACGGGAAGGTATAGGGAAGCAGCGCGTTCACGGCTCGATCGCGCACATGCAAGCGCGGAGAAGAGCGGCGCGGAATCATCCGGATTAAGCGCGTCCCCCTCCTCTTCCTCATCGCCCGCAATTGCGCGCGGTGAGGACCAGAGGCATTCCGGCGCGTCCTTCTATTTCACGTCTGAGCGACCGACCAAAGACGCGCGCGGCGCGTCCGCTGATTGGATTCCTGGCGCGGCAACACCGTCAGCAAAGCGCGCGCTTTCCCCGAGAGCAGCCATTCTTCTCTCGTCGCGCGAGCGCCGCTAATTAAACGGCCCCCCTCCCCGCCCGGGCGCCCACGCGCGCACCTACTCCTCCTCCTCCTCTTCTGCTCGGTCCGGCGATGCTCCGCACTATTACAAGTACGCCCCATCCCCGAAAAATCAACACCGCGGCGTCGTCTCTCGTCAGGGCCGAATCCACCGCCCCCTCTAACGAAATTGGTGCCCTCGGCCGTCAGGCGCCGCTGCCCAGAGGAGAAGCCCACTTGCGCGGCGCGCGCGCGCGCCTAGCGCTAAAGTGAGCCCGCCCGATAGGAGGAACGCCGCCACTGCATTACGCATGTCTCAGCGCCTTCCGCTTCCTTCTGTCTATTTTCCTCACATCGGGTGGCCCGTTTCCGGGCCGAATACGGCACGTCGTCGTAGTAGTCGTTGTCAGCTAAAACGAAACGCGGCTAGATGGCGAGGGGAGGAGGGCGGGGCCGCGCGTGGCGGAATGGCCCGGAAGAGCGCGAGATGCTGCGGCCGGCCTTCGTAGCTGCTGCCCACTGCCCGAAGACCACGAGACGCAGCAGTGCGGCTCGTTCGCAACGACAAGCGACGATTTATGGGCGCGATACATATTAATTTGGCCGCTCCGGCGGATATATGAGCTCTCGCGACCGGGATTACAGCTCTCGGAGAGATTGGTATTGCCTCTCGTGTCGGCCCGGGGCTTTGGGCCTGCGGCCTCGAGCTAGCCGAGTTCGAGCAGCGCCAGCAGAGCTTTCGGTAGGCGCGGGGCTGAAGCCGCAGTGCTGCGGCGTCGTCGTTTCGTCCCTCGCCCCGCCAGCGCTAAAGGCGCCCTCGAGTTGCGGCGAGACCGTAATTTATTGCGGTTCCGCTGGGCTGTTAGCACCGAAGCTCGGCCTCGCTCCGTCGCCCCGGCCCCTTCTTCCTTTACGCGCCCACGAAGATGCGCAGGTAACGAACGCTTCTCGCGGCAGTTCGTTGCGGTGCTGTATTATTGCCCACATCGTCTTCGCGGGGATATTTTGGGGGAAGTGGATCGCTGACTCACTCGGTTGGCCCAGTAGATGCGAGATACTCGCGAACGCAAAGAAAAGAAGCTTGTGTGCGTATGTCTTGGATGAAGAAGGTGCCAGCTGGTCAAATATACATTGCCTATGGTTGTGCTGACGGGTTTATAATACGTATGACTCAGCAGCAATTTTTTACAATTTTTTGTTACAATTTTAGTTGTGTTTTGCTTTTTTTTTGTACGAACGATGGGTGATCTCGAGCGATGATAGTAGCTGTGTGCCTTTTTTTTTCTGTACACTTCAGTCAGCTGTAAAAAAATGATAAAAAGGAACAGTTAACATTTCGCCGTTTTTTTTTTCCTTTTCATGACGTTTCTGAATGAATTATTACAACCTAGTGATTCAAATTCCAACTTGGATTCATTTTTGGCTGACGTAAACGATATTGGCTTGAGCCATTTAGTCTGAAATATCTCAAGCGGCATGCCGATTCTCATTAAGCATGCAAAGGCTGGTTCTAGCCCTCCCCCACCCTCCCCCCGCCCAAGATAAATTACCAGTAATGACTTGCTCTCTCTCTCTCTCTGTTTGCGCATAAGCCATAATACTTATCAACTCTGTGTGCATTTAGTCACTCGCTACATAGCGGCTTTTCACCAATTCGGTAGTATGAATGGAAATAACATATCTATGTAATTTTCGCATGAATGCTCATTGCGTCTCAATTTTTTCATTCGCGCGCGTCATTCTGCAGTATTCAGGTGTCACCTCATACCTGACACTGAATTCGGAGCTCGAGAGGGGTTCAGAAAATTTAACACCCCCCCCCCCCTTCCTTGAATTCCAGCGTTATCAGGGACAAATAAGGAGCTCATGATATGTGTGTCTGATAGGTCCCAGGGGAACGACAAGCTCCGAGCAGTGGGCGGCCTTACAAACGCTTAAATTACCACAAAACTGGTCTAACGTAGCAGTCTCCCCATCGATAAGCACACGACAATGGTTTGAGCGACGAGCGGCCAGCACGCAGCCTACTCCCCCACAACCCATTGCAGGACACTGTCGTAATCGGGTAAGCAGACAGATGTGCTCAGTTACGTTCGTACAACGCGACGTTTCGCACGGGGATAAAAATAGACAAACGCCAGGATCGAGAAGCTCTCGAGCAGCTCTCAGATCTACGCGTATCAGCACCGCTCACAGCGCCGCAAAATGCGGCTGCAGGCGGCGCAGAACGAGAGAGCCCATCGAACACCGTCATCCGAATTACTCACATCGCTCCGTCGCTGTCACGAGCGGACGCCGCCTTTGGCCCCGAGGTCCGCAGCGGCACCCGCCCTCCCTTTTACCCCTGCGCGCTCGTTAGCCCCCCGCTCGGCAACAGCAGGCGAACGGGCCGGAGGTACCGCAATTAGGCTATCAGGGCGCGAGCATCTCCGGCCACCCTCGACAAGGTATACACACCGCGCAGGAAGCGACGCGGCTCGCATACTGATGGCCGCGCGGCGGAACGCGGAGAGAGCCGCGCCACGATAAGCTCCACACTCTCACCCCCGAGTCGTCAGCGCCGACGTCGACAACGCCGCGCCGGTTCACGAAACAAGCAAGTATACAGCCGTAAATGGAAGAGGCAGGGCGCGGACAAGGCGCAATGCTGTTTCTTTCTTCGGATGCCGCGCGCGACGAGATGCTGTCCGTTCGCTTCGGTCTCCGCCTGAGAGGGACCACGCGCCCTACAACTTAGCCGAGCTGCACGGGACGGCCGTGCTTCTTTCGTCGCGGCGGCCTGCCGTAATGCACTCCGCGGAGAAAGAAGGAACGAGGGCCGGAGGCGGCGCTGTGAGGGTCCTCCCAGCATATAGACGCTCTTGTTTGAGCTCCATAATGGATTCCATTAGAAGCCTTTCCGGTCCGGGTTGCCTGCTGCTGTTAGTGCTGTTACACGCGAAGCAACTTTGCGAGAAACGTAAAAAAAAAAAAAGAGTGTAGGAGGCAAAGCGCGTACTTGGGGAGCCGCCGCCACTCTTCGCCTCCTCCTAATGTATAAAGAGATATACAGGCCGCCGCCGCCGCGCTATACCTTTCAAGTTAATGGCTGCGCGCGCGAGCGCGCGCGCGCGTGTGAGTGAGTGCGGCGGTGTCCCGTTAAGGGCGCGAGCGAGGACAACTTCCTCCCGAGCGCACTGCCCTTTCCTTCGGGCGCAGGAAACAAAGCTTTCAGCCACTGCGCTGCCAGCATTTCCTGGGACCTGCCTTGCCTCAACGCGCCGCCTCCCGTAGAAGGCTCGCGTAAAGGGCTGCTGCTGCTTTTTGGCGCAACTCGGGTCTCATCTCTTCAGGCCGACCCAAGATGCTCTGCTCTATACAAGGCTCCAAAGAGCGAGTTTATGCTACCGGACGAGGAAAACTCCACAGGCTCCATCAACATTTGCTTTTCCTCGCGGGCATGTCTTCCACTGCACACAAGCGCCGTTGCAAGAGAAAAGCCGCAGCAGTGAGTCTGCGCGTCGTTCTCCGCAATGCACTAGGAAGTCGTTCGGTTAAGTCTTTTCACTCACTTATACGGTACCCTCCAACGCAATGGACCCGGAGCTGTGGAGTGCGAAGTGGTGAATGTTTAACGTTGCGTCAGCAGAGCAGGCTACGTGCCCTTTTAGAACCTCGAAAGCTGAATGCAGATACATGCAGCCATCAGAAACACACGACTGAATCTCGCAGTTGTTTTTTGCAGCCCGCCGCTTTTTCGCTTAAAAGGCGGATCTGTCCATTTTCCATGTTCCCAAACTTAGTAGAATAGCTGTTTTTAGCTGACAGCTGTGCTCCTTGAGCTACCAGAGGCCCTTGGGGTGAGACCATTGCGGTGAGATCAGTGTCTTACACGAGCGTATCGAATTTATTTACAAGCGGTTAGCTCAATCTAGAATGAACACAGATCGGCAGCCTAAGTCACTCTAAGGACGTCGCTACTTAAAAATGCCTGGCGACACTTGATGCGGACTACTTAAATATCGCTCTAGAATTCAGACAGAGGCTAGTGGGGAGGCTTTTCTGCACAGATATTGGTTTCCCGTTTAACACGAGAGGAGCCGGTGAAGTACTAGTGTGTTAACCAGTGCACCAAGACAATTTTTTTTTTTACATTTTGGGCGTGGCGTACGCGGAAACGTGAAAAGTGACGTGATAGTTAGCTTAGTGTTAGCACACACACTGTTTCATTTTTGTGATGAGGAATGGAAGGACCCACAACACCTAATCAGGGACGCCTTAGCAGGGCAGAAACGCAGAGGTCACCGCAGCAAAAAGAAAATAAGATGAAAGGAACACCGTTATCTTTCCGTCGCAAAACCCGAAGTGAAGGGCCCGATTCACGGGATCACAGTGCGGTAAACGCTCTCAGTAAGCCTTCTAACGACCACCTGCGGCAATATGAGAATGATGCAAAGTACGAATATTTGTTCACGAGAAACGGGTACTCGGATTAATGTGCTCTCTGCTCTTCAAAGTGACACCTTTGGAACTACACAGCCCGTACTTTACCCAAGCGAAATAATTCATTCCCCAATCCCGAAGCAGGACTTAAAGCGCAAGTTTCAGAAGGCATACGAGTGCGTAAACACACTGCAGTCGCCATCGCCGCTTTTCTGGAGCAACCGCTGCACATGAACCAGCTTCCACACACTCGCGCCGTCCACCTTCCTATTCAAAAGCACCTCCTCCGTTCCTTTCTAAGCCATGCTTCACTGAAGGCCTTTGTAAGTTGGGGGGAAAGCCGACTTAACGTGAGAGTACACGCTGCGCCAAGTGTAAAGAACGTGGAATTTTTATGAGAGCATTACGACAAAAAATTGAGACCGCTGTTTTTGTACGTACTATGAGCGCAGGGACGGCACGTCCTTTCACGGGGGAGTGGTAGAGAAGCAAAAATGAAGCGGTGTAAGAGCACTGCAACGCAAGAGCAAGAAAAGTTGTGGCTGCCTGTATGAAGTTAAATTGAGATGCCTAGTACCTTCTACACACATTTCTGTAGGCAGTGTTATTTCCACAGCAATAACGATGATGTAAGCAAGGCCAATTCAAATTAAATCCACATACGATCACTCCCAAATAATACATGTATCGCCAGCTCTGGTAGAGCGCTCAAAAATCACTGTATTGCAGATTTTTATCTTTAGGTTGTCAAAAAGGTTAACTGTTTCTTAGTTTTTCGCAAGCGTACTTCACGTAGTATTTCGTCGACATTTTCTACACGCACGCACACGAGCCTGCTCCCTCCCCCGCCCAATCTACACCCGCACAGACACACGTACGGAAACCGAAAAAACAGTCCATCGCAGTTCAATGAGAGAACCGGACGCACGGGGGGCATCTTTCTCCCGCTGCTTGTCCGAGTCCCGCGGCCTGGAAGCCCTTCAATATCGGCTGCACGCAGCGGGATACGTGAGAGCGACGCCGGCATGCACTCGGCAACGAACGCGGGGCTTTCTCGATCGGCGGTCCTGATTGCGGCTCTGAGAGGTCTTCGCACGGCCACCTACGGTGATCACGGCGACAGGGCGACGAGGAGAGGGGAAGAGGAGGCGGAGGAGCAGCAGGAGGCAGAAGTGACTGAGGAGCAACAGTGGAGGGGAGAGAGAGGGGGTTGGAGCCTCATCTGCTGTGGTGTCCGCGACCCTCTCGGCCTCCCCAATCACGTCAGATGTACCCTTATGTGGAATCGAGCTGCTTTGGTAGTCGGAGCGCGTTTCGCTTCGTTAAGGGAACCCCCCACTCGCTATCGCCACCGCCGCCGAGACCTTTCTCGGATCGGAATCGAATAACGAGGACTACGAAATGCGTTTCTCGCTGCGACAGCAGCAGCAATATATACGTGCGTTGGAGGGCTGCATAACGCGACTGGAAATCGCGCTCTTTTTATCGCGGATCTGTTGCTGCTGCTGCTCCTGCCCGTTTCTCTAGCGGGGCTGATGCATTGCGCGTTTTAGAGCGGTGAAATGGTCGGCCGGTTGCGACGGAGGGACGCGTTATACACGCCGCAACGCCACTGTCGCCTCCGCAGGCTGCATTCTCTATTAGAGTTAATGGGCGCACGTTCGAACGTTCGCGGTCTCTGAGACGACTGGGAACGGACGCCGAGAGCTAATGCATTTGCAGCTCCGTCTTTTCTTTGTCTGTTATGTTTCGGGGATAATAAAATGCGACGTTTCAATTACTTCGTAACAAATATGCATTACGTCTTATCTGATGGAGGTAGCTACAGATCGCTTACTCCACAATCAACGTACCCTTTAAAAGCCCACTTTATCCTTGGTTGGGTTTTGTTCTCTGATGCTGGAAACGATATCGTAGGTGGGAGAGTCACGGCTCGTCCTCTACGTGCAGCCATTAGCCAGGGGAGAAGTTCGGTGTGCGAAGATCGCAGCCCAAGGGCTAGAGCTGCATTTCTCGTCGAACTTATTCATTTTAAATATTTACATTCATTTTAAACACAGGTTACGACTTATTTTACTATACAGTTATCTCCTTATTGCAAGGGTCTACACTGGTACGTAATCATCGCAGCATTTTCTCGTGTCCAGCCCCCTTCCAAGATCAAACGCGCGAAATGGAATCGCTGATTGGTCTAAACCCGCAAGCCAATGCGCAGCAAAGTGGAGGAGGGTAAACATCCAGGGAATTGACAAGTCATTATGATCAAACTAAAGCAAGAGCAGATGAACTCAGGGATTCACACAGAGAAATCCGTGTAACATGTGCCGTTCATAGCTAGTTCGGGTCCGCTGTAAAAAAAATGGGGCCAGCATTAAAAGGCAGTTTTGATGCAACGCAAGGTATGCAACATGGCAAAGTTTCACCTGCCACCATATCACAAAGGTGTCTCGTGAATCTTTTCTCGGTCTTTAAGGTCCCCACCAAGGGTCCCGTACAACCCAGGGATGGTGGTCAAGTTAGCTTCTCAGCTTAAGGGGGTTGAACTCGGAACAGCCACAGGCCTCAATCATTATTTTTCTGTTACTGACAGCAATTCCCCTATCGTTAGAAACAACGTCTACGGTGTCGAAGCTATACCCACGCGTGCGTGCGTGCGTGCATGGTTGCGCGTGCGTGTGTGCGCGCGCGCGTCTTTGTGAGTGCTTGTGCGTGCATGTGTGCGGATGTCTCCGTGTATGCGTGTGCGCGTGTGTGTCTGGTTATGACGATGATGATGATTGTTGGATTTTTCATGGCGCAAGGCCAGCTACGGCAAAGAGCTCCAAAAAGAAGTGGTTAACCAAAACAGTCGAAAAAGGAAGTACTAAACCGGCAAGTAAGAATAACTGGTTGTTTACGTGTTTCAACAACGAAGGTGAAAATGTGCGCTTCCATAAATACCTGAAGGGAAAAAAGCAAATGGACGTACGCAAATTCGATACCGGCAAGCAACGTACGCGCATGTTCCCTGCCGTACACAACCACGCAGAATTTAGTTTTCGTCCATGGTCCCGCTGAAGCCTGAAACCTCTCATCGCACTTTAATGAGATCCCCAACGAACAGCCAAAGAGGCAAACCTTTTAGGCGCAGCTCGAAGAGAGTGAACGAGGGGAACCCTCGTACTCTATACACGGCTGTTCAAGAGTAGAGCGCGGAGAAGAAAAAAAAAAAAAGCAGCATCTGCGAGAATCCTCGCAAACAGCGCTAATGCATCATGCGGACACCGCTCGCTTTTTAGCCGCAGGAACCTCCGCCGCGTATTTTCGAAATCCATTCCAGTTCTCTCGCGCTGAGACGCGACCCTATAGCGCACCACACCTGCCGGAGAACGCGAAGAACTCACTCGGCCCACGCACGCCTCCTCTCTCCGACAAAGTTCACGTCTGGCTTTTAAGTGACCGTCACGGGCGAAGTGTCTCTTCGGCCCCCGCACGAGGATTAGTCAACACGCAAAATGTGTAATAGAAGAGCCAAAGAAAGGGGAGGGACATAGGAGACCGCATGCGAATTTCAGAGCCCACCTATCTCCTACAGGAATACTGTGGGAGAGGGAGAGAGAGGTGGGGGAGAGAATGGGGAGGTGGGAAATAAGTGCGTCGCGTCTCTTTCTATACTCCCACGATGAAAGGAGCATTCGGGATGTAGAAAGAAAAAAAACGGGAAGGCCCGCGAGTGTACGCACACACAGGAGTATACACAGGTCTCGGCCGGCCAAGAAAGCAGCGGCGTAGGGGCGTCGCGCTTGCTTTTACCGAGAAGCGACAGAGGCAGCAAGAAGAGTGCGCCGCCGCGCGAGCACGGAGAGATGCTTTCCTTTTCGGCGCACTTAATGCGGCCGCTCTGTTGCGCGCGCGCGCGCGCGCGCGCGCACTCTCTCAGAGGCCGCGAGAGAGCCGGCGGCGGCCGCGCGAGCCCTAATGGAGAGAACGGCTCTTCCGGACCGCGTGGGGGAACGCTAAAAAGCCTTTTAAGTCCACTAAAAACCATCGTCGAGTTGTTTGTTCCAGCAGCGAGCCAGCCACCGGTTCCGCGCTGTAGCAGCGCCGTCTCCTCTCCCACGTCACCGCCGAATAGCGGCGGCCGCGCGTTCTGCTGATACTGCCACTGCCCCCGCGCCGCCCGAGTGCCACCCGCAAAAAAATGTGCGCGAGCAGTGGAAATGCGGATGACGAAAAATAGAAAGGAAGTGCGCGAGCGCTCAGCTTTCGTTCCGATGCCCCTTTTTGCGCGGTATTTCTTTTTTTTTTTTTTTTTCGCAGTGTTGCTATATGTTCTAACGCGAGAGCGTGTGCGCGCTCCGGTGCGCCGTGCCACTTAGGTAAATAAGGGAGAGTAGAGAAGTGCAGGGACGGCTAATGGACGGGCGCCGGAGAAGCGTTTTCGGCCCGGGGCGCAAATGGAAGGATCGGTTGCCTTGGGATTTGCACGCGGGCGGGACGGGGCAGCGCCGTGCGCGAGCGTCCTCGATAACCCTCCCCCTCTCCCGCCTCTTTCTCCTCTCTGCCGGACATTATATTTTTGCGCTCTCATCACTCGGCCTCCGGGATCTATACGATGGTCCTCGCGTTACCAATTTCGCGCAGTTATTTACGTCCTCCTTCTTCTTGATCGCAGAATGGCACAGCAGTACGCTCATGTGCCGTGTAAAAAAGAAAAAAAAGTCGCCTGACTCCAGTGTGCGTGCATGTGCGTGCATGTGCGTGCATGTGCGTGCAGTAGACGCCGGATTCGAATTGGGCATTTGGGCGATTTCAATCAAGGGCCGCCTAGGCGGTCTAAGCAATTAGTGGCACGGGCTTTCATTGGAATAGCGCTGTGGGAGGCTCTAAATTTGGATTCAGACCATAGAGGTCAAAAAATCTTAGGTTCGGCATTTGCTTTTTTAATTTCGTTTCATATTTTTTCCCATTTCCGTCAACAGATTAGTGCAGCCGGGGTTGCAATTTCGGAACACGAGCATAGCAACAAACTACCTTTAGAAGTCCTCATACGTGAGGCTTCAATAGTCTAGAGCAAGGGTCGGCAACCTGCGGCCAGCGGGCCGCATGCTGCCCGCGGGGCAGTATTATGCGGCTCCCAGCACGCCGTCAGAACCCCCCCCCCCCCCCCCCCCACGCTCTCCCTTTGTTACTTCCAAGCTAAAGGCCGACACGCCTGTTTTGACCTCGAATGGTCTTAGACGGGAGACAAGTGCAGAGAGTTGATCGTTTCCAGTTTGCATTATCCCCCCTCTTCACACTTAGCCAGATTATTGTCAACCATTTTCAAGTATTATCGTTAATTCGCTGAGTTATTTCTATTTGCCTGCAAAGCCCCCTCCCCCACACCCGATTCACCATCCGCCCCCCCCCCCCCCCCACCCCCCCCCCCCCTTCCGTCCTTCCAGAATCAGCTTCATGAAACTTGACCCTCCACCTCAAAAGGTTGCCGACCCCTGTTCTAGAGTCACCCATACCGATTCGAAAACGCCCTGAAAAACTTGTTTCACTGTACGCCTACCCTTTATGTGGGAAAGCCAACTTTGTGTAGTGCAGGATGGGGCCGAATGCAAGGCAAAATCAAGTTCTGTAAGAGTATTTTAACGTGAAAAATCGGCGCTCTTCGTAAACAGAACATTGCGACGGCCCACATCTTGCAATTTGATTGCCCTAAATGTAAGCAGCGCCGCCACACGAGCGCACGAACCACAACGCTTTGCAGTGTTCTGGCAGGGTATATTGTTTTCGCGCCGACGAATGGACATCCTGTTCGAGAGTAGTTGTTTTTTCCCTTTTGACATCACTCCGTACAACTAACAGTAGGAGGCGATGTCAAAGAGGAGAAGAAGGAGCCTCGGACAGGGCGACCATTCGTCGTTGTGAAAACAGGTCGCCCACTGTGTCCGTGATGTGGTAGCCAGAGCTACCAGGAGCAATAGAGAGACGTCGAAATAGTAAACAAAATGGAACCCACCATCCACAGTGGAAGAACATTGGCCGACTTTGCGTTTCACGCAGAAGACAAAATGTTCTGCCCGAAGTTTGCCGGTGCATTTCTTTAGCTTCTTCCCTCTGCTGATCTGGCATGTTCAACTGGAACTTGGATGGGGAGAGAGGACCACGAGGGGGCCCGGTGTCGCACTTTCGGTCCACTCCTCACAGCGTTGCAGTTCTGGGGTGGAGGATAAGACGATTCTAAGTGACAACAGCGACGGAAGGCGGCACAGCCAGCAAGGGGCACATGGCGCACAATGTCATCATGTCTCGCACAAGACCCATCACATGGTTCTACGCACAAACACGCACACCAGGGTTTACGCCACGAAAGTTGCTGCGCGTTCGTCCTTGACAGCAGCGGGGGAAGATTGCACTGGTGTCACTAGAACAGCTTTTAGATAAACCTCTTTTGGACGTTCCAGTGATTCCGAGGAGACCAGGTCCAGGACTGCAAAGCACATGGCCACTCGTCACTAGAACGCAGATTTTCTTCCCGTATTTTCGTGACGTCCACACAATCTTCCTAAGCACTGTTCAAGCACACAATGTCTACCCCCACGTGTGGACGCGAGCGGGTGAAGATGCCGAAGGAATCGTCGGCAAGTGCCCATTAGCTCAAGTCCTGCTTGCAGGTGAGGGCGGCGGGCCCGGCGTGGTGCTGCCGACCGCGGCCGCCTTTGTCCCTGGGTCACTTGCCGTCACTGAGCATCGAGTCGGGGCTGCCGTAGCCACTCGACGCGTCGTCTTGCACGGGCAGGCTGTCTAGCGCGTGTCGCTTCAACCGCTGCAGACTGCTGGCGTTTCCGTTGTTGCTGTTCGGGCCGCCTGTGCCACCCGGCGGCGTTCCGCCAGGCGGGTGGCTTCCGCTGTTGGTCGTCGCTCCGGGCGTTGTCCCGCTATTGCTGTTGCTTCCGGCGTTGCTGGCCTGGTGGTTGCCAGCACCGCCGCCACCACCACCCGCTCCGGACGTCGACACATTGTTGGAGTTCTGCTGTTGCTGCTGCTGGCTGTTCGGGTTGTGGCCCGGGAACGGGACGTTCTGGAAGGACAGACGCTCTTCGTAGTCGTACTCGCATAGGATCTTGTTGTCGAACAGGTAGAAACGGTCGCCGACGCAGAACCTGGGAAACGAAGGTAGAAGGGGAAAGAGCAGGCAATAATGACATTTCTTTTCCCAGATTCAAAAGGCGTCCTATACGGCACGCTGGTCACCCGGAAAGAAAAAAAAAACAGAGCCTATGCGCTAACATTGGGTTATCTTGAAGGATGGATAAGGTAAAGGGGGAATCTTCGACCTGCGCTAAAATCGCAATTTTGGCGAGAACATTACAGGTTAATGCATAAGACCTGAAATCTGGTAGGGTGTTCCTCATTAATAACTCACGTGCGGAAAGGGAGCCACACAATAAAGTTGATTATCGTGTATGTACCGTACCATGCTAACGATAGAGGCATAAGACTGCTCTTACTGCGTTCACGAGGGCTCTCAGCAAAGCATAATAAAAGCGCAGTACAGAGGATCTCTACTACTAATGGGATAGTTGGTCTTCTTGTAAGAACCAGGCAAAAACTTAACCCTCTTTACAAGCTAAGGGTCACCTTTAGTTGGGCCGTACCTGTGGTTGCAGTGCTGGCAGGCAAAACACTCCAGGTGGTACACGTTTCCCCGGGCTCTCATGACCATTTCAAAGGCTGGTATGGTTTTGTTACACGCAGAGCAAAGCCCCGTGGTTCCGAACAGCCTGTAAAAAGCAATGCAAGTGAGGAAGACGCAGTTGACTGGCTACCGCGCTTTGTCTAATGGGAATGTATCCTCACCCGCACGCATAAAATCTACACTGGTGGCAGCAGGTGACTGGGAAATGTAGTCGGTTAACATGAAAATACAATCGACCCGTCGGTACAGCGTACTAGAAGGAAGAGGTGGGTCGCGCGGGGGGAAAACCAATGGAGACCGCGGGTCCCTTCTGCGATGGAAAAGAATATAGGGAGCGCAGGCGTTCTCCAGAGAACTCTAATTGCAGCCAGCGCTCCCTATGAGTTTTTAAATCAAACTGAACAGTTATTGGACAGGTTGTTATACAACTTTGTGCCATAAAATGAAGAAGTAAGACTATTTAGGGCAATAAAAAAGGATTAATTTAACAAACAAAACTTCTGAAACAAACTGGTAAGCAGCGGCTGCCAGGGGCGCTGCTTACAGCAGGAGTTCCTCAGCAGGAATTTTCATCGCAAAAGCGATCGGCCCCGAACGACACACCATATCTTCTAGTACACTGTACCTTCGGGGTGAGCTGCAACTTCATGGCCTAAAGGTTCGTTGTTTGTTTGAACTGAACTGATCGACGTTAGGTCGGGCTGCCGTACGTTCATGTGTTGCAGCCAACTCGTTCGCCGGTCCTTGCTGCGCAAGCAGAAGCAGTAAAGAGGTAACTGCCCCGCCCACCTGAGGTAGTCCCTCTTGCAGAGGATGAGGTTGGCCTTGGTGAACAGCGTGGAGCCCACCTCCCCGAGGCGGCAGTCGCAGCAGGCGCACTTGAGGCAGTCCTCGTGCCACAACTGGTCCAGCGCCTTGAGCAAGAAGCGCTCACGAATCGGCTTCTGGCAGCCCGCGCACTCGGGCCCGGGAAGGAGACCGGACATGCCCAGCGGACCGAGACCGTTTCCCCCCTGGGCCATGCTTAGGGTTCCCGCCTGGACGACGCGCCGACCGGGAACAGACTTCATGTCCATGGAATCTGTGCACGAAACAGAGGCGGCAACGCGATGTTGTAACCAGTCACGAACGTACAGCGCAGTAACTGGAAAGAGTACATTATTCAATTCGTTCCGGCGATGAAGTGTAGGTATTCAGGTAGTTCGCATGTGGCAAAAATTAAGATCACCGTCATGTAAAAGCGCAGAGGGTGGTACTTAATATGTGGGCATTTTTAGGCCACCGGCCACTGAAACCTGTCCGTCTGTGTAACGCGTGGCCGGATGCGCTCGCTCGGGATCCAATGAGTTACGTAAAGTACTTACTAAAAGGTTCTAAGGTCTTCGTATGCTTATAAAGACGGCTCATATTGCCCCTGGAAACATATCTGCCAGACAATGCATTTGCGTCCAGTACTGAAGCCGACTTTAAAGGGCTATGTGGAGTGATTTGGTCTTTGTAAAGTTGGCTCTCTATTATTAACTTGAGCATTGAGGTGAAGCTTTGCGACAGTAGATGAGCTGCGTATAAGAGCTCAGGACTCGGCGTAACTGCGACGAGTGGGGTCAGCCCTCTTTCCAGCCCCCAAAAGAGAAAAAAAAAGCAGACACGTTGGATAGGCGAGGTGTATGAGCTGAGAAGAGCAGTAGGAAACAACGCTCACGCACTATATTCCACTTTTCCCACTTTGGACTTTCGGCAATTTTTTATAAGGAAAGTATAGAAAAGATACGGAGGCGACGCTGGAAGTAGCATTCATCGCTCTGTAGGACTGCGGCGGGGAATTCGATCAAGCACGCCATATGATAATCCCAAGGCAGAGGCGGTGTGAGCGGATGAGGTAGATGGTTGATATATACAGGTGCATCGACCCTAACTATCGGAAGTTGGGCGGCCATGTGATGCGAAGGGGAAAAAAACCAAGAAGGCTACCCGAGTACTTAAAACGGCTACAGACGTGAGGGATGAAACGCCGGGGACGAGAGAACATTCGGTGGAGGGACAAGATGAGAAACTTCAGGGCATTCAACCCATTCTAAGGAACGTGATGGGTGAGGTTGGCAGTAATATGGCAGAGGTTTTCGTCATTGGTGACATGTTGGTGGCTATTGTATTTATGACGCCCACCATGATAGCGATGATCATGAACCGGTATCTGCATTGTGCCCTTGACCACTGCAATAAATGAGAGATGAACCCTGTAACAGTGCATGGTCTCCAATGTGCAGGCCGGGCCGATAAATATGCTTCCCGAGCGCCGCTTCTATCCACGGAACAGGAAGGATAGGACGGGGCGAAACCCGTGAACAAGGGTCAGGAATTAATCTTTCGTCTAAAGCAACCACAAACGATTTTTTAAATGCAATACGGTGATAACGTTTTTTCATGGCACATTATGTGCCACTACACCATGTCATGTGCGCGCAACGTATTGCGGCTGTCGTCTCTTGGAGTACATCATTTTAGTTTACCATTTGAGGTAACAATAAGGTAGCTCGGGCTGGTTGGCTGACGCGTGCGCAAAGTAGCCGGACATTCGGAGAACGAAAACAGAGACGGATACCGGCAGCTACTCAGTCCGTTTTGATGTAGCCCGTCCTTTGACAGAAGGAGTCAGAGGCTGACCCGGAGATGGAAACCGCGGAATAGATGACAACCACCGTTACGCTTCCAGGATGGAAAAAGAGAGGACAAAAAAAAAAACGCTTACATGGACTAGAGCTCTTTTCTCTGGCTCCTTCCTCTAGAATAAATCGAGGCACTCGGCCATCATCTGATCACCAATAGCCCAGACAAACCACTCAAGAACACGCTTGCTGCACGCATCTTAAAGGAAACCGGGGCGTCCCTTAGTGCCACAGAGATACAAAGAAAACGACCCGGCGATCCCAATGTTTGGAATTCAAGCCCACCACCATGCGCACATCCTCCGGTCAGCTCTTTTTTTTTCCTTCGTATTCCCGCTCGTGTACAGGGATGTACACGTCCCGATAAAGAGCGACGGTGAAAAGGAAAAGAAACAAAATGGTTCCCTGAAGCACCCATCGGAAGCGCTTCGCGAAAAGGGTGAGAAGAGCGGGCTCAACCAAATGGACGACAGGTGATCGTATCTAAGTTGAGCGGCTGCCGTCGGCCACGACAAGAGCGCTCTCACAAAAGCTGGCCTCAGGACGACACCACTCAAGTAGTAAGGCCCTAACCTATTGCAGCAACGTCTGTAAGTTGTGTCAGCTGAATCCCCTCTGCTGATTGGGCGATTGCGAAAAACGTGGTGGATGGAAGTCGTACGGCGTTCGTGTAGTTCAGCGATAACCGGGGGAAAATGAAGGCATGTTAACCCTACGGGGTGTTTATGCCGGGCACTAAAGGCGGCGACGACGGCGGTGCCAGCGCACCATGCGTGAGGTAGCGCTGCTCGATAAAGATGGGACAGCCATTTCCTATCGGGCCGTTTAAATGCCGCTTTCGAAAGGACTAAGCCCGCTGTAGTCCATCCCGCTAGCTTCTCCTCTGCGCCGTTGTCATCTTCGCCCTTCTCGTCTTTCGGGCTCGCAACGAGAATTGACTGCTGATGCGGTTCGAACAAATTTCCTGTCCTTCGCGGCCTTTATTTCCGCACCGTTCGGACGCGAGCAGCTTGCCAAGTGGCCCAGCGGCGGCGGCGGCATCACTTCGAGATTCTCGCGTTTCCCTATGCTAGTCTCTCGGCGAAACGAAAGCAAGAAACACGAAAATGGAAGAACACCGCAGGAGCTACATGGATGGAGGCGTAGGTATAACGATGTAAGGTACCGGCCAGCAAGAACGAGATGAAAGGGCACGATGGCTTCAACAAGAAGGAGACAGCCTTTTGAGCCCAACATCGTGGGAGAATGCGCGTCCTGTCCCCCAAGATAGGCGCTTATAAGCCGCACTTCACTTTTTTTTTTCTTCCGTAGCCTCCCTTGGCCATTGGCGAGCTTTCGCAAATGTTGTCAGCGATCCAGGAAGCGACGTGGGGTGGGTGGGAGAGTGCCGCCCGTTCTTCTCCGATCTTGTAATTCACGGCAGCTCTTCCGACGCTGATCCCAAAGTGCTTCGCTGCTGCTATACAGTCCCTTCACGGATACCGGAGGGACGTGCAATCGAAATTGGTCTCGCCGGGCGTTATCTTCGTCCGAAAAAGGTTCGTGATAAGCGCCCGTATACACAAGCACGATTCCAGCTCGAGCGTGCCGCTTTTTCGTGCTCTTCCGATCTTCTCTCCTCCGTTGCATCCTTATTTAGTCCGGTGCGTTTCCTACGCAGACCTGCACGCGGTGGACGCTTGTGGAAAGTAAAGAGGAAGGGAATGGGGAAGGTGGCTGTGAAGACCTCGCCTTCTAGAAACGCGACGCGGCCTGATGGTAGGGCGTCGAGAAACTCGGTGGGACCGAAATCTGCGGCGCGTTGCGCCACCGAAATCTCCCCCCTCCCCTTATACCATTCTCCCCCTCCTGTATATCCAGCAAAGCCCGGCAATTTGAGCGCCGCTTGGCCCGTGGGCGCCGGGTGGCTCGTCCGTTCATTCTCGCGTGCCATTTGCGATGCGGGTCATGTCCCCAACGTCTCGACGGTGCCGCAGCGAGCATCGAGACGGCGACGGCCGTTCTGCGACGTCCTGGATCGATTCCCGCTCAGCAACGTCGCCGGACGCAGAGTGCTGCTGCTCGCTCGCGCAGCTGCCCGACGGCGCCCATATCTTCCCGCGTGCCGGGAGGGCCATACTAATGCGCGCCTCCTCTCGCCCCACTCCGTGCCCGCTCTGATCTGCGCTCGCCCTGTTGACTCGTGGCGAAAAATAAAGGAATGACGACGACGTGAAAAGAGAAGCTCTGACGCCTTGCCTTCTACAACAGTTGCCTGCCCAAGCTCGCGCCATTTCCGCACGTGTTGCTCTCTCTCTCTCTCTCTCTCTCTCTCTCTCTCTCTCTCTCTCTCTCTCTCTCTCTCTCTCTCTCTCTCTCTCTCTCTCTCTCTCTATCTATCTATCTATCTATCTATCTATCTATCTATCTATCTATCTATCTATCTATCTATCTATCTATCTATCTATCTCTCTTTTGGGGAGGGTATGGCGTTAGTATGGTACTCTAACAGGGATGATGGTTCCCGTTTCTTCCTTTTGTGGGAGACGTTTAGGCGTTTAATGGGTGTGTGCGAAGATTTTGAGACTCTCCTGAAGCTTCTACGTCCACTTTAAGATAAACTGCGCAGTGCGTGCGATGGACTCGTATACTCCTGTGCGTCCGTGCGTGCGTGCGTGCTTTTTTCAACCAGCAAAGCTTCAGCGAATACAATTTGTATAAATAATCAAGCCGTGATATCAGGGATGTTCTTATTCATTTTACGGCCTATGTGAGAACGTACAAGCATTTGTAGCAAAATGGAGAGACGAGCTATTTGGTTTTCGTAATTGTACCTGCTTTTACGTTTCTGTATTTTTATTGCGTGAGCAATACTTAAGCATGTTGGCAAAATTTTCGCGTCGCTCCGCAAAGCTGAGTCGAGCTTCTAACAGAGCGAGCGACAGAACAGCACACAACGACAGGGTGGAAAGAGCGTATGGAAAGAGCCGCCTTCGCAACATTGTCGATGTTGCCAGGGTCACGTCAAGTTGAAGCGAGGCGAGCCTACTGTCTCTGCGCCGTCTCGACTGGTCCCGTGACCTCTGTCACCGCTTGCACGCGCTGTAGAACGGGGTGTGCGGTCAGTGCGGTCCGGCAAAGCAGGCGGCCAGGGCAAGGCATGCCCCTCGGGTCCAGCGTCAAGTTCCCGAGGAAAATGGGTGAGATGCTAACGAATTCTTGAAGATTCTTTAGTGTTAATTTGGTTATTTTTATTCAGCGAAGCTGTTTAGCAAATCGCAATTGTTTGTGTCCGCAGTTAAAAATACCAAGAAAATGCCGAGCGGGCGCATAAGAGCGCGACCACCCAGCGTCCCCGCCACACGTTTGTCATGCCCAGTTCAGAAAACTGGCCGAAAAAAGAAATCCAACGTTCGCCGTAGTCATGGCAACGCTTGCTCGCAACGATAAAGACTCCAGCGTTCACCGTGATCGCGGCAACACTTCCTTGGAACGAGAGAGACACGTCATAGCGTACACCCCTCCGAGGTGATACCCAATCATTATAACTTCCAAAAAAATAATGAAAGAAGCTCACACTTATAGAAACAATGACGGAGTAAAAGTGGCAGCGAAGAAGCAGCAAATCGGCTGCAATCGCGGATTTAAACCAGCGTGATGGCCGTGAAGGTTGCGTACAGCTTCGCTACCTTCAAGCCTTACGCGTTAGTGCGAGCTCGCTTCATTTTTTGTTCTTTTTGCGGGGTGGTGAGTAGGCAGTGCGAACTTTCGTTAAACCGATTCAAGGTTGCCGAACCCAGATAAATATCTTGTGTTTTGACAGCCTAATTAACCAGCACTTATTCTTCGTGATGAAGCACTCCATCGCCAACTCAAGTTCGCTAATTGGCCACGCTTAACGCGCATAGGAACAAGTTTTAATGAGTAGTAGTTTGTTCGTACTCTAAAAGACGAGGAATTTATGTTCCAGCAGCGACGCCGCTCTCTAACGAACCGTCATTGCATGAATAAATATCATGCGGGTAATAAAAAATACAGGACGCTAGAATACCTTTCATCACAATCGTGATTACATCGAGCGAAAACACGTGTTCTCCACATCAGTAGGGGTAACATTGAGCGGCATACGCGTTTCAGAGGAAAAAACACAATGTATTCATACTGACTGGGTGAAGAGATACAGTGTATCCAAAAATGCTAGAGCTTCGAGTTGTCAACGTTTTGTTACTTTTGTTTTAGTACTGACGATCCCTTCTGTCGACGAGAAATGTCCGTGATAAGATACTGCTACACGAGGCGAGTGTCGTATAAGCAGGGTTACTTTCATTTACCACTGTCTTTGCCCGGTACTGTAAATTTCTTGCGATCTGGATCGTCAGAAGACAAAACAAAAGTACATAAAGGGAACAATTTGTCTCTTTTTTCCAACCCTACCCGTTTTCTCTCGACAGCCTGCACAGCGTTAGAGAACGCCGGCCGCGCTAACCTGTTCGACGATAGAAAACATCATTTACAACCTCCGCCGGCGAGTGGAGCAGCTCTTGCTGCCAGGGCGAGCGGAGATAGCGATCAAAATTTAAGACGAGACCGCCGCTAAAGCCGTGCTCTTGGCCAAGGAACATGTTCGGCCGCCCCGAAGGTCCGGCTCTCCATTCCGGAAAGCAAGTAGCTCCCCTCATCGGACAAGCGGCCTGACATGGGAACTGCGATGCTCGCAGGAAATAAAGTCGCATGACATCGAACGTCTTCTTGTACACGGTGGTATAGAAGCGGCCAAGTGCGTTTCGGCAAGGGAAGCAAAAACAGAACGTGTCAAGAATTTATGTTTGTGTACATGCCCCGATCGTCGAGGGTGCTCGCTTCTCTTTTCGTTGCACTTAACCGGGTAAAAAAAAGGAGGAGCGCGGGGAAGGGGGAGATGTCCGGCGATATTGCATATAATACCACCAAAGCTCGCGAGATTAAAATGAGAGTCACGACCCGGGAGCATCAAGCTGAGAGAATCACGCGTCGTGCCCTGGCTTGGGAAGCAGGACTGAAATGGAATTGTCGTCCGAGGAATTCGAGATAATAGTAAAGAGAGAAAAAAAAGTGAAGGCCCGCGTGGGGGCATATAACCGAAGATATGGCGTTCCTTCTTCTTACCGGCTGCGCATCGACACTTTCCTTGTTTTACGATTTCGCTTCGGGCAGCCGCCGTGAGCCACTTTAAAATTTACTCCGTCCCGTCCACGTGCCTGTTTTCATCTGGACTCGCAATCCGCCGAACCCCGGCGGCGATCGCATACCAAACCTCCCTCCTTCCTGCCCCCCTGCGCACGCACACACATACATACACACACGCTGTCCCTTCCCGCGCGGCTGGCGTGTTCAATCTTCTTCGTTCCAGGAGGATTTCATTCGGAAGCTTGCTGGCGCTCCGGGCGTTGTTTTCTTGTCCCGTCGGCTCGGGCCCATCCACCACCTCGACGACCCTCTTCTTATTCGACTTCTTGCGCGGGCTCTCGGAGCACGACGGTAAAGTCGCCCCCAACCCACCCTGCGCATTTTCGCGATTGTCGCGTCGAGCGTGGGTCGAGCCACGCCACGGGTTCGCCTTCTCTCTCGCTCCCCACCCTCTTCCTCCTCTCGTCTCCCCGGGTCCGTCGAAATTGTCGTCGAGGACGGCCACTCCTCCTCCGCGTTCGTTGCATTTCAGACGCTCCGCGTCTGAACCACCAACCCCCCTCCCGGTGTCCCCGTGGTATTGTTTGATGGCTGCGCGGACGCTACCTGCATGGAGACGAGCTTGACTCTGCTCTGCACAGCGCCTTTCCAATTCCAACACGGCCGCGATCGCCTCTTGGTCTCCTACAACCCCGCCGTTTTTTGTTTATTACGCCCCTCTGTAGTCCGAAAAGAAAAGAAAAATCTTCACTTTTGCAAGGACAATTTCAACCTGTTTTTGGCTCATCGCTACTTCTTGCCGCTTTCTACCCTGTGTTGGCTCGCTTTCGTCTCGTGTTTTCTTTCCATTCTCACCGTGGGTACGCCGCGGCCCGCACGAGATTGTGGCACGCGCGCGCGCGCAGCTGCTCTATTTTTCCCCCGGCGCACCATCATCGCGCAACATAAAAACCGCCCGACAAAGACGACACATCCAGAGAAAGACTCGCCCGCTAACTCCCCCTTCTTCCGCCTCGTGGCCAGCAAGCACAGCAGCAGCAGCAGCGGTTCGCCACGCTTGTGCGCGCGCAATGCTGCGTAGGCCAAAATGTCCTTCCAGCGGGCGTCCTCTTCTTCCTCCGTTTCGTTTTGTTATTAGACGGGCGGCTCGTTTGGATTTAAGTTCCGCATCGTCTGGCCTGTCCCTTCAGCCTCGCCGTGCGTATATACACGCCGGACGACGGGGTTCTCCCAGCGTGTTTTCTTTTGCCCGTCTCGTCTCCTTGGCTCGTCCGTTCGGAGTTGCGCCGCTGCCTGACTGGAATACGCCTTCCCCCCGGTGCGTACGGCACGGCGGCGTGTGGCCCCCGGCTGTCGTGCTGCTGCCCCCCTCCCTCTGAACACCGTCCCGTGTTCGCCGGACGAGCACGGCGCGTCGTGCTCCTCGCTGAAGGAAAAGGGCGAGACGACTGTCCCAGTCGAACCGAGATGGGAATATATCTGACGCGTATATATACTTGTTATCCGGTGGAGGGGGGATCCTTATTGCCCCTTCGGAACGGACTTCGCATAGCTCGTTCGTTGGCTGCCTGCGCTCGTGTCCGTCGTTCGACTGCCGAGTGAATTTGGTCACGACGAGCGACCCCCGGCGGGGTGCATGCGTCGAGACGCGAGTCAACCTGCCTCGGCGTATGACAGGTCGCGTAGTCATCGTCCGTTTATACTGCACGCCGGCGTCGTGTGGAACTCAATACGTGAATTGGGCTGTTGCACGAGGCCGGGACATGAGACATCCGTGGTGTATCTTCCTTTTTTTTTTGTTATTCTGCGTTAGAGTCTTTGTATTATCTCTCTGGTCTCGGTCGAGACGTGTCCTACTGGGCATGGTCACCAACATCCGCTGGTCTCACTGCCCCACAAAGCCATCGGAAACTCTTCGCTTTTTTATCTTATTTGTCGGAGTGTCTAAACTGCCTAGACCTCATTCCTTACCAAGAAGCACTTCATTCTTTGCCCTAAGAGTTCTATTTATCGTTCATGCTTTGCAACACACAAAATAACAGTAAAAACTGCCGCAAGAAAAAGCAAAAGAGAAAAAAATGTGAATGGTCAACAGTAGCTTTCGAGGCAATAAAGGATGGAGTTAAAATTCGTATTGACACGTAGTTTAAGCGTTTTTAACTCGGTACTGGATTTAGACCCCCCTAGTACACTTCGTAATTTGTGGCACTTTTCTTTTATCTTTTCTTTGCGGTCATCTAGCCCTCGAAATATTCCGATCCAATCAACAGATTCGATGCCGCCGTTCCCTGGTACGAGCGGCTGGTGATTGGCCAGCATTTGTATGACGTCACGTTTACGTGTCGTGAATGGTCTCGGCGCCTGACAAGAAGGCCGATTCACACGGCGGCCGAAATGATTACTGATTCGGACTGCGGGATGCGTACCATGTGATACGACGTCAGCGATTCGTGACCATGGTGAACGGACTACGGACGACGCGGGCTGACAATTCGAGGCTCCATTTCCGTTCGCGAATCTAGCGGGGGAATACAGCAAAATACTGCGCTTTGGCGCGCACAAGGTTGCATAGTCTAGCAACCATGCCTCTCTGCTCTGAGGATCGGGCATATCGAGGTCGCCGCTACGTCTTCGTTCGTTGACATTTTTATGCTCCTGGGCCTTTTTCCCCCGGGACGCGTGCTTGTTTCGGCACGGTAGCAGCGCGGTACAGGGCCTTTGCGCCAGGGGCGTTTGTCTTGTCAGACACATATACGAGTGCGCGAAACACTGATCGCAGCGTTCGTCACTGCCTGCCCAGCGGTGATCCCAAAATGAGAAGTGACGCAGGCCCGCAGCAACTTCGGGAGCTACGTCAGAAAGCGGCGAAAGGTAGAGCGCGTGAAGCGACAGCAAATAAAGCAGGAGTTCAAGAAACGCAGAACCAGAAAACGGGGGTGCCACATCTTTCTGCATATGTACTTTCTCACGCAGCACGTATACGTGATCTTACGCTGCTCACTCTTGAGGCCAACGGTATACGGCCATCGCCGCGTTACGACGCTTTCGGTCGGCGTTCATCTTTGCCGGTACCCTCAACTCCTCAACCCCACGAACTTGTTGAGCTTTTGGCCGCCCGCAGATGGCCCACCCGTCGAGATTATGCTCTGTTCGTCCGCGCTGTCGTCTGCTCGCTTTATCCTTCGTGTGAATGCCTCCTTGAGCCGGACCGTCTGCTGACGTCACGCGACGTCGCCGGTCGTTCTACCCCTTTGCGAACTGATCTCACAAGTCAACAGCTTCATCAGCCTCGAATAAGTGCAGGCTATGAAGATCTCAATAAATAAATAAATAAATAAATAAATAAATAAATAAATAAATAAATAAATAAATAAATAAATAAATAAATAAATAAATAAATAAATAAATAATATTCCGCACGAAATTACAGGGAACAGTTGCGGTAATTCAGGAATGATGACAGAAGCTCCGGCGTCTCTCCTGGCAACCTAATCGAACTTTCTGTATACTTCAGGGAGACCCTTTCAGTTAACTATTACGTTACCCTGTGTGCTGTGTGGGTGGCCCGCTACGTTTACCGTTACGTTGCGCTATGGAACCCATCAATTGGCTTAGATTGTTCTGCCGGGAATTTTTTCGCACGCCGTTGAGTTTCTCTACAGTATACCGGCGTGTATTTTTTTGGACTTACGTTGTCTGTTGCCAACCCTCGAGGAAAGCGAGGTTCAAGCACCCGGTACGCCGTCTAGCGAGAACTCTAGCATCAGCACGCTCTTGCGACCATGCTCGTGACGACATACCTCATTTACAGCTGTCGCCATAAAATGCTATTCGCGAAGCCGGAAGCATACCCGGCCACCTAAGGAGCCTTTCTAAAACACGGTAGCTCCACGAAATCGTGGAGCGCACTTAACCATTTGCGTTCACTGCCGTCATCCGGTAAAGTTTCTAATGAACGCAGCTGTTCCCTTGAGTGTACCTCTTCCCCCCGCAATTCAGATCGAAGCGAGATGCTCATGAAACAAATTGGTTCCCGCACTCTAATTTATTACACACGGCACACGTTTCTCACACATACATTAGGCACGGACGTCAGCAGAGAAGTCTACCAGCTGGCAGCTGGGTATGAGGTAAATTGGCCCCGAAACAGCATCCACAACTATCCGAATAAGAAGGCCAGCGAAGCAGGTGAGGGAGTTGAAAGGAGCACGAAAACAGATAGCCTAGAAGAGCACGGAGAGAGAGACGGGGTGCTTAGAAGAGGGCACAGAACACCGCTAATGCAGCCCGGGCTAGCGAGCAAGTAGATTGCTGGCCGCGAGCGCGCGCACGCCGGATGATGCTCTTAGGCACGGAGCAAGATATAAAGAGGAGCGCCGACTGTGGCCCAGAAAAAATCGTTTGCTCGGGCCGATAATGTCCACGCGCCGCCGGCCGCCCAGCTTTCCCTTTGCTCTCTTCCTCCTTCGTTCGCCCTCTCGTCGCTGTGCCTCTGTACATGGCTCTTCCCTTCTTCGCTCTCCCCAGAGGCATCTTTTCTTGCGCAGCGACGTCTGTCTTATGCCTGTCCTACTACGCAGGAGGCATGCGTGCCGCGCGGAATTTAAACACCCGTGCGCGGCCGCAATAGACGGCGCAGATAATCGCACGCCGCCGCATACATGGCGATCGCTTATTCCCGGAACGTTTATTCTGACATTATGAAGATCCACTAAAAATATTGTACTAACCCAGCACATGTAAGCGCAACTGAACGACGACGACTTCAGAAGCACCAAAGAATGAGCAAGAGTAATATGGAACGCCACAACATAGTCTAGCGTGATTCTGCTTACGACGAATCGATGCAGCGCAAAGGTTACCCTCTGTTGTTATCCCGCTCTCCGGCCGCGTGCTTAATTATTTATGCTGCTTCTGCGCACGAACAACACTTACGAGGGTCGCCCGGAGTCTCCATCGGCAAACGGCAATGATGCACATTTCTGTGCCAATGACTGAATTGGACGGCTGCCCTGTTGTATCAAGTGCACAAAAACACTGTCAGCTTGATAAGGAACCTAAGAGTATCAAACGCATGCTTCATTTTAACTCATGCCGCAACTTACCGCCCGGTGTTCACTGTCGCTCTACGGTCGTGTTATCTCGTCGATAACACCGCGACTCCAAATAAAATGCTGCGATTTGTATGGCTGCAATTTTTTGGCCTACCAGGGTTCCCGGCGTTTTTTTTTTTTTTTTTTTTTTTTTTTTTTAAGCGGCTGACCAGCAAAACAACCGGCTCGTTAAACCTTTTCTTTCGGCGAGTTATCGCGAAATGAAGGCTTCTGAAAAGACCGCACTGTCAGGGACTTGATCTCGAGCAGATTGCTACGTCGCGGGCAGTCGCGGGTGATGTTATCGCATTTCTGTTCTTTTCTGATGAGCGTGTAAGTGCCGGCCCGTGTTCTAGGCACACTCTGTTTTGGACGCAAGTTGCAGAACTGCGAGAAAGCTGAGGGAACTTTTATAATCGCTAGTGATCAAAACCAATTGCTCCTTTCGCCTTTTGTAAAACCTGTTAAAACACAGCCAAATTGGTATTCCCAAATTTACAAAACGGAGCCACATTTTCGGCAAGCACCGCGCAAAAGGTAGTGTTTGTATAGCAGCCATATGTTTGTGTGTGGTCTCTATATTTTGTTTTCCCGCCATGCAAACCAATCCTTAACGTATCTTTGCCGTACGGCCACTCAATTCCTTCGGGTCCGGGTTACCCAGAAGGTGCAGTCGAACAAGTTAATCAACTGTGCGAAGGAGGCGCGCCATGAACGCGAAGCGGCGCCAAAGCAGGCCCGAAGCAGTCCGTGCCCAAAACTACCGTCGCCGAAGCAGACGACAGAGCCGACGGAATGCGTTCCGCCAACTCGCCCGCCGGCGCACGGGTAACGCCGGCCGCTCCGCCGCCGGCCCCATTCGCTGCGCCATCTACATTGTGCTCCGCGAGTGATGGACTTTAAGAGCCCGCAGGAGAGAGCGAAGTCGGCGCTCCTGTTTATCTTGCTCCGTGCTCTTAGGTATACCGACTCCGTCAACCCCAACTATCTCGGCAGCCCATTATCGGTAGCGGCGGGGCCAGCCTGGTCGATTACAGCCGGGGCCCCGAGAAAATGCACGGCGAAAGCCCGCTCGCGGATCGTATTAGCCCAAGCACAACACGCCTGCTCGGCCATTGCGGCGGGTGCGTGGGTTCTTGCGTGACTCATTCGTGGCCAGCGCATTAAATGTGCGAGAGGGAGGGAAAGGTGTTAGGAGGCAGTCCCACGCACTCTCCTCCCCTCTCCTACAACGCAGACGTCGGCGATTCGGGCCGTGGCAGCGGAACACTATTAGTTGCCCCGAGACGAAATTGAGTGGCATCGCTCGTTGCCGTGACGTGCTAAGTAGGGCGCCAGCTGACGCTGTTTTGACCGCCTCGCTCCCTTCCTTCTTTCCTTCTCCTGGAGTAGCAGCGGAACCTGAGGCGATGTGGGCGCGATTGGTTTCTGCCGGTGGTGCGGCGCCTTCGATAACGGGCAGCCCCTGCGGGGTACAGCTGGCGCTGACACGGATTACAAGCCCATATGACGCACCTAAATGCTCCTCTCGCCGCCGGAGGTGTCGCGTGTTTCCGGGGGATGATTCTTGGAGCCCGCCGCCACAAACTGAGGCCCGCCGAAGTTCCCGTGTCCGTGCCAAGCAAAAAAGGAGTGCGTTCGTGATCGAACTTGAACGCTTTTACATACAAAGAAGATATTTTCGATCGTTCGCACGTAGCCATTCCGTACTAGGAATAGGGGAAATGTATCATTATTTTGAAGCAATAACTAACACTTGGAAAACATGGCGCAGTAACAGCAGAGGACGAAGCGAGGACGGCACGAGCGCTTGTCCCGCCCTCGCTTCGTCCTCTGTTGTTACTGCGCCACGTTTTCTGCGTGACTCACAACCAACACGCCTAAACCTTTCCTCTTCCAATGACTAACAACAGCGTAGCCGCAGCGAGGCGTCGTAAAACCCAGCCTACAAGCGCAAGCCAGGCAAAGTCCAATGATATTGATTGCGTCTGGGAGTACGAACTGGACGGCCTCTGCCAATCGGATGCTAGCTTGGAAATCGGCTTCCCACAGTAAGGAGCTCTTGAACACTGTCTAAATTTCAGCAAGTCATCAGTAGCGTATAAACAATGTGTATAGTATGGATGCCTTCTTAGCGATCGTATTTGCATTTTACTGAAGACGATAACTTGACTAGTTGATATCTTTGATTGCCGGTGGGGCCATACTTTCCCTTCAGGTAAGATTGTTATTTATTTACCGGATTGATTTAATTTTAATTGCTAGAGCACTTTAGGGGCCCGCCTTGTCGCTGAAGCTCGTTCACTGTCCCAATGTCAAGCGACTGCCAGAATGAGGCGGCGCAGCGAGATAACGGACCCAAGTAGAGCCCCACGGCGTTACAACGTAACGGACCCAAACAGAGGCTTCGAAAAACAAGCGATTTATATTGTCATAGCCGTTCGAAACTCCTGCAGCGCTGGCGCTTGTCATAATCTCCCCATTGTGTAGCGCCAAGAAAACTGCAGGTACATTTGAGGAAAAATTTGTGTATATACCCGGCAGCTCGCGCTGTTCCAGGCAGGTGGCGGGCGAGCACTGCGAAGGCGGGAAATTTGAATTGCATTGGACAAGCCTTCGTTGAATTCGTCAAGAGAGGAGTGAGACAGGGCGGCGAAGAGCATGATGGGTGGTAGCAGTGAGAGGATAGCGGCTCCACAGCCAATTATGGCGAATCACTGCTCTGCACTTCCTACACCTTTCACGTTGAGTGGAACGCTTTAATTTTGTTTGTATTCTTGCTTGTTTACAACTTCATTCACAGTAAGCGAATGGTATTCAGCAATGCAGTGCTCAATAGAGAGTGAGAATGTCGCACCTCGAAATATAACGTATCATAACTTTATATTTGCCAACATAGCTTGTAAACCAAGGCAATAAAAAGTTACTTGATGTTTGCAAGTTGTTACATGCCCTATCTGAGCTAAAAACTGGGGCAACAAAAGCTTCATGTTAGCACACTTTTCTACTTCTAGGCGCGTTATTATCACTCGTTCAGTTTCGAATGAAGCCACCATTTTAAGACAGAGCAAATCCCCTAAGCGGTTATATTTTTTATTTCGTGAAGATGTGAGAGGGTTACTTTACAATGAGCAGTGTTTCCTCCGGGATAATGACACCGCGGATGTGATCACACGATGATTCGCTCTCGTTCAACGTGGCTGCTGGTGCTGTCAGACGTCTTGCCTCCAGAAGTTTCGCGTCGGACGAGGGACTGTACACAGTCACAAACAAGTTGGTCCGAGCGTCTGGATGCACATCTAGTCTCCATTGCTTGCAGCTTCAGCGAACCTTCCGGGTTCCTTTAGCTCTTTATGGCCTGAGGAGGTCTACTATACGTTTAAGGCGGGACACTGCACAGGGAATGCCTAAATGAACCTCTTTGACACTTCTTTGAGGACGTGCTGTCTTGCAAGTGCCCTGCCCCATCCGCTCGTCGTAGTGACCAGTCATGGTTTTTCTGACGATAATTTGTATACAGAGAGTCCGACACATCGGCACTGCCCTACTTATGTTGTACTTTATTCCCGCCTCTTCTTCTTTCTGCATCATTTTATTTATTTCTCTGTCCATTTTCTTCTGGCTTAGTTTCTGCGTCTTTTCTTCCTTTGTAACTTTTCTTCCTCTCCTAGTTTTCATCTTTCTTTCCTTATTTCTTGCTTTTCTTTTTTTCATAAGATCAAAATACGCTGCGAAAGGCACGAAAAGAAAAGTGGTCGATTGTTTTCTCTCCGACAAAAACAAAATTTAAAGTATTTGTTTTTGTATTTTAGGCTCGCCGACAAAATCGGGCTACACGATCCCCTCAAAAGCGGTTTAGTCCGCGATATGGTCTGTACAAGAGGGCCAGACGAAGACAGTCGCACTACGTACACAGGCACAGTACTGTTGTACGCCTTATCCCTCTCCCTCTTTTGGGCTTGGAGTTATTCAGGTGCAAACCTGGCGAACACGCCGGTGATGGGAAGTAAAACGAAGGAGTAACAGTTGGCTATAACGTGCATATATGCTGAATTAACCTCAGTCGTCTCGATTTGCGACTGCCGAATAACAGATTTGGATGCGTGAGAATGAGGTTGCGAGACGGGAACACGGCTGTCGGGAAGTACGCGTCGAAAGTACAGAATTTTACACTCCACCTGTTCTACGGAAAAATCCTTTTCGTAGTCCCGTGGCGCGAAAACAAGAAATACTGCAGCAGAAAGTAAAACTCCAGAAGGTGTCTAAAGGCGCCATCAAAAAACTTCAAGAGCCCTGTGTTCCTTTATTTCCTCAAAACCCCACGGCCGCAGCGGGGTTCCCGAACAGGCACCGCAGTTCCGTCACGTGGAATGAAGCGCATTTGCGTCCGTTAGAGCAGCGCGCACTCTTTTACCTCATGGGCACGCGTAACCAATCGTGACAAGTAGCTGCCACCTCTCCGTACACTCGCTGCGTTTCTGAAACGCGCGCGTCCTCCTGCGAACGCGCTTACAAAACAACAAACGAATAAGGCGAGGCTAGCCGTTTCTTCTTTTCCTAGAGGAATCCGTCGGGTCTCCCTTCATCTTACATCCGAGCACGAGGCCTGACAGTGCGAGGTGCGTGCAAATTTCGCCCCGCCAGTTGTCGGCCGGTCGGGCGCGCAAAATGATGGGAGGGTGAAGGGGGGCCTCGCAGGCTTCCGACTGCACAGTCGACGACGACGGGCTCTTGGTCGCAAAGCACGCCCGACAGCGCGCACACGCACGCGCGCGACGTGGTATACAATCGGCCTGTCACGAACGCTTCGGGGACAACGCGACGCGCGGCTAATTTAACTTCCACGAGAGTGGGCAAGCGCTTTTGGCGGCCCGCGCTGAGTGACACAATGGAGGCGGAATCAGAGGCAATGAAAAGAAGAGACGGCGTGCTGCACCCCCGCGCGCCCTTTAGCCACGGACAGCCACAAGATGCTCGGGCCGCATTGGAAGAGACGCCCGAAAGCCGCTTTCAAGCACAGCAGCTGGCATTAAACGGTGAAGAAGACGAAGAAAAGGGAGCATAAGAAAGAGGCTTGATGGTGCTTTTCAGGCGAAAGTGGTGGCACATCTCCTGACAACAACTGCCCGGGGCAAGCAAGAAAAAGGCGGAAGAGGAGAAGGGAAAGAGGACGTGACAGTCGGGCCCGATAAAGCTGAACGGAGATCTCGGAAAGGCGTCCTCGGTGCGGGAGAGGCTTGGTCACCGCGGCGTGGTGGTGGCTCGCGACGCCGGATGCTGCGAATGCGACGGTGCCGCCGGCTTCTCTTTTCAAACAAGCGAGCGATTTCGACTATGGTCCGCGGACAGGGCCTTGCCTCTTCTTCGTCGTCTTCCTCCTTCAAGACCTCCCCTTCCCGTCGTTGTTTCTTTTCCCTGCAGCTGACAAACGCTGCCGGCGGTGGTGGAACCGCGGAACGATAGAGGCAGCTGTCAGAAAATATTGCGCGCGAGACGAATGCGATCCCGAATTCGTGTGACACCAAGCGCACGCAGCTCGCGCTTTTTGGGGACGCAGTCTACGGGATGCGGCATTTCGCGCTCCCCACGGTTAAGGGCAAAGCGCTTCCCCACTTTACCAGTGCGCCTTCGCCCGCTACACGTCTCTGCCCGACGCATCGGACGCTGAGAGAGCGGCTGATGGAAGGAGGGCGTTTTTCTCGTGTCCGGCGACGGTCCAGCGAACATCGCAAGCGCACAATGCATGCGGAAGTCGCTTTCACTTCGTCGTCGTAACGGCGTCCTCTCGTTATTCCCATTTTTGTTCCCGTTTACCCGAAATTCTTCATCGAGCTCGGTCGCGAATATTTTCCCGCAACTTTTTAGCGTTCGTAGGCGAGGGTGAAAGGGTGCGGGCTGGATACGTCCAAGGATGAAGGGGGGGGGGGGGGGGGGGAGAAAAAGGGAAAATTGCGAGGGGCCGTTGCGTCCTGTCCGCTGCTGCGGGCCCCGGAGGCGTCCGCGATCAATGAGGAGAAAAGGGATGAACAAGCTGAATGCAGCGGGCAAGGCGGAAATTTCGCTGCCGCTAGACAGGAAATGAGATTTGTGCGTCCCCGAGGCGCTTCAGCGAACTGCCCCCCCTTCCAGTGGAGCAGCAAGCGCTCCCAGCCGCCCATCGCCGAAGAGGCGTCCAGTTTCCTCATCGTGGGCCGAAAAAAAGAGACGAAGGGGGCGGAGAAGGGAAGCCAGTGACCACCCTTGATGGAAAAAATACAGGATGATTTGAAGGAGTTTGCAGCTACGCCGCCACCGCTTCAAAGACTGATTGCGTCGGAAAGCAGCAAGTACGTCTCTGATTTTGTTCTGCAAACGACGTGAAAAAAAAAAGGAACTCAGAGAGAGATATAGACGGGAAGGTGCTGGGCAATCAAACTTTGATTCCACGGGCTGTCGCTTTTTTTGTTCCCCCCATCACCAAAGCCGGACGTCAACGCCTACCCCGTCGTACAAAGGCAGGCACGGGTCGCCCTCTGGCGGCAAGATGGGAAAGGAAACGGAAAACGGCAGTGACAGGACACGCTGCTTGTAACTCGCTGGGCTATGGGCTCGGGCTACGGGGACGGTTTGTTCCATGCAATGAACGCCCTGGGACCTCGGGGCATGTCCGGTCGCTACGCACCGATTCGGTTGGCAGGCAATACGGTTCCCTCCGTATACCCGGACCGCCGCCGATATTGCGTCGGAAATAGGGACCCGCGGGACAGTGATTTGGCGGCGCGGGTTCCGCGGAATGGGATAACGGCGTGTCGTGAAGAGTGATTAATGCTGCGACGCGCTACTCTGCGGTGGCTTACTTTCCTTCGTAATATATATGGCCGTGCTCGCGGCCTAGGGTTATTACGAGGCGGCGAAGCGGCCATAGCGATCGACGCCAGCGAGATTGACAAATTCGAGCACGGAGGACTAGCGCGAGGAAACGAGCTTGTGTAGACGCTCAGGACCTTTGCTCAAGTGGCTTGTTCGACCTGCGAAGGCTTACTGCCAGAATACGCTGGTCCCTCTGCATTCTGACTTGCCAAGTGCAGAACTCTCTCTTCCTCACGGGTCCTTTCTCCGTCTCACACGCACACACGCACACACGTACGCACTCACAGTCACGCGCACCGTTTAAAGCTCTCTACGCGATAAGCATACGCAGTGTAAAAACAGCGCCAAGACATAGAATAAAGAACATCAAGACAGAAATCCTCTGTCTTTCACTTGGTGATTAAAAAAGGGAGAGTTTCGCGATGGCGCAATACTCCTTTTCAAAAACAGCTACGCAGAACTGGCTCTCCAAGTGCTCGAAATTATAGCAGCCGTGCTCTAAATATAAATTAGTAGGATCCTCTTAAACCGCACTTTTCTTTATTAAGGTGGTGAGGCCGCGTATACAACAAAAGCATCGTTTGCCGTTCAAAAACAGAGAACGTCAAACAACGGCTGTGCACAAGGTCCTTACACGTTCTTCTGTTCCTCTGGATGAGCCTGGGAGCAACGAGTATACGAAAAATACCAAAAACATGCCTCACCTGCACCGAACAGCATGGCGCGTTTTCTCCGGGCCGTGGCCCGCGGTTCCGCAAGCAGAACTTCGGATTCCTATCTTGTGACACCTGCGAGAAGGCGGGAAAAAATCGGCATTTAAGCAAGCATTCATAACGAGCAATCAGAAACCGATGTTCGATGACAGTAATAGTAAAAGAAGTATTGGTCGTTCTTTTTTAAAAATACGACAAAGCTGCTAGCAGCGGGCATTTCGTAACTATAGTACATTTATTTTCTCCAAGCTGCCGCTGTGCCAAGCGCAGTATATGCAACGTGCGTGCATGTGTGAAGATGATCCTGCGCAAGTTTGGTCAGGCTTTACGCTTTTATTAGCTGTATTTCCTACTCGTTCTTGTATCATGGCACAATATCATCTGGTTAATGCAGCGATGGTATTTGGGAACCCGCTTACTACTCATATAGCATGATTGTTCCGCTTCGATTCCCGGCCGCGGCGGCCGTTTACCGATCGAATCGAAAAGCAAAAACGCCCGCGTGTACGATATTTCGGCGCCCGTTAACGATCCCCAGGTGGTCAAAATTAATACGGAGCCCTCCACTACGGTGCGCCTCAGCACCTGGGTTGCTTCGGCGCGTTAAACCCTACAATCAATCAATCAATCAATCAATCAATCAATCAATCAATCAATCAATCAATCAATCAATCAATCAATCAATCAATCAATCAATCAATCAATCAATCAATTATTGTTCCGTGGTATATAATTCGCCTATGATAAATTAAGACTACGCCGCGAATGAGCTGTCTTTAAATTAGCTGTCTTTATGGTTCTCCTCCGAATGTAAATTATTTTATAATGTGGGAGATGGGCCGATGAAAAAAGAGCATACAGTGCGAGTCATTGTTATTCCGACAGTGCTAAATGTCGTTTAAGTTTCTTTTAAAATATAGTTTTTTTTTTTGCTTTTCGTTTATCTGCCAGCAATGCTGTGTATGGTCGCTGTTGACATTTCGCGGCAATATAAGTGCAATTCGTTTCGCGTTTAAGTTCGGCAAGGACTGCCTTCTAACCTTACCTTACCTTGACAGAACCTCGGTGATAATAAGTACGCCCCATCTTGAGAAACGAACGGTCCCTGCAAGCCCGCTCTTGTGTGTTTTCTCTGCATTTGCACTGGTGTCAAAAGCAGGGTAATCGGAAAAGAGCACATCCCTTACAACGGAAGGCGTTAGAACCTGCCGCACACGCGCTACGCTCGCATGACTTTGTGTGGTGACAGCTATAGTTCTGAAAATATTCGAATTATCAGGTAACAAATGGCCAGGGGGCCTTACGTGTTACTCACACCTATTCGGACAATGCCGGATAAATGCCGTTTCAGCAGAAGTACTTTACTGCTGCTTCCATACACTCGTATTAGCGGAGGCACGAAAAAACATTCACAATAGCATGTACAGCAGACCTGCAGGCACGCCCGACTCTGAAACCTTTGCCGACTCAAATAAGTTTTCAGAACCCTCCTCTCGCCGAAACGCCATTCAATGTCAGTACGAGAAGCTCGAAGCGACAGCGGAAGCTTCAAACGGAGTCTAGCAATTATCTAACGATGCGTCGTCGCCACAAATGAACGGAGCGCTGCTAAAGCCGGAGTGCCGGCATTTCTACAATGAAAGCGCAGTGGCCTGAAAAGTGAGCATCGTCTGCACAGGTAGGCGAAGCCGCGAAAAGCCCGCGAAATGCGAGAGTGGACCACTTTCCGAAATCCGGGCCGGTGTTATAGCGCCCGGCGTGGCGGGAGCGGTAGAGAACGAGACGCCGCAGACAGCGTGAAAGGAAGGGGGATGGAGAGAGGAGAGGAGAGGAGGGCGGAGGCAAGGAAAAGGGCGAACCCGACCCGCTCGTTTCCCGGAATATTTATACAAACGGGAATCCAAACGAAGATATTCTCCCTTGATCGCCCGCAATTTGGACGGGTGAGGACGGGAGGAAAGCTAGGCTCGGGAGGTGCGCACCGAACGGAGCGGAGTCCCGTGTTTTGCACCGGAAGAGGGAGCTGAAGCGGATGAGCGTTTCCGCTGCTTTCGCCGCGCTTTCTAGACCGGTGCGTTCGGATCGAGTGGTGATAATATTCCAAGGTAATCATGTTGTTTTCGCCGTGAAGATAAGACAATAGAAATAAATATGGCTAAACGGAGCACCTGACAGCGAGAAAAGGTATTTGAGCACTAGCAAAGGCAACAGTCCTCGGGTCAGCTACAAAAATGTCAGCTACAACCCAGGCACGCCACTTCAAGTGATGAACTGGAAAATGACGGGCAACACAATAAATGCGACGTTTCGCCGATTATCTCAGTGCATATTAGCGTTGAAACGAAATGGAGATCGATGTAGACATGATTGTCTTCCTGTTCATCCCTTCTCGGCCTGGGTGTGGTTATGATGAAGTGCTTCAAACGAATGTCTTTTGTCTATCAATCATTGTTAACGAGCCGCTCTCTACACCTTCGAATTTACGTATACCGACGACTTACCGCTTTGCCAGCTAAACTCGGCAGCGATTCCACTAACTATTAGTTTGCAACCCCCTTCCCTAAGTGGACGCTCTTAACGTTGCGAAACTTTCACAATCACTGACACATACAGGGTTTTTTCACGAAAGCTAGGGTCGAGGGCAGCAGTTGTAAAACAAGTTTATTTTCTTTTGATTACATCCATGGGTTCGCTTGACCACAACATACCTCTATGCCCAATAAAAACGAGACAGGGTGATTATAATACGGTATTTAGACATTGAGCGCATCAATAATGAACTCTAAAGGCTCAAATAAAGCTCATTATTTCGTTAGCACTACCCCCTCACACCACCTCTCCCGGAGTCTTAGTTCGGGATCAGTATCACCGAAGAGCGTCAAGGCTCGACCTCATTAATGCGGGGCCGGCCGCTCCGAACGGTGGCGCACATCACCTCGACCATCCCGGACGGGGCGGGAAGGCAAGCGAAAGCATCGCGATTCACGAACTCGACAAAGGAGATTCGTTATGTGCCGTTTTATTGCGGCGAACCGAAGGCAGGGTTCCTCCTATGCGGGCGTTTTTCTTTTTCTTCTTCTCCGTTCGCGTGCCCCCCATCGCCGTTCCGGCCAGCACTCTTTTACCGAATGTCGCTAGTCTTTTCGCGGTCTCGCTCAGATCACAATGCGAGCTTGATTATTTTTCAGTCGGAGCAGTCGCTATCACTTGCCGAGCTCCTCAGTCCTGAAGCCGCGTGTGCGCGAAGAGATTTCGTTTCCGATGACTTGAAAGCATTTAGTTTACTCTGCGCTGCTGGTTTAAAAAAATCACAATTGCGATAGATGGGTGCAGCAGTTAAGTGTGGTACGTCCAAGGCTATGATCGATGAAGACGCCTGGCTGCGTCAATAAATTATAGCAGCAAAGGAGTGGCCGACGCTAACTGTGTTTCGGTAACATTGAGAGGCCTGCAGTTGTTTGGCGTTGTCGGTTTCTCACTAACATAGGTATTCTGTTGTTAGATAAACATAGTAGGTGAAGCCCTAGTGCTGGTTCGAAAATTCCTCGGCTACCTTAAAAACACCCTGCAACACTTTTTTCAAACCTTTTCTAAATCGTAAAGGCTTTCAGAACATAGTCAAACAACATTTCCAGGACTTAGATAGGGGTCGCAAAGTACCTCAGCCAAAAATTACTGCTCTATGCCTATCAGAGAACTTAGAAACTTTCTCAAAATATTCTTCTCCGTTCTCTCTCCGCTCTTGCCGTTTTTCGACCGCTGGAATTACGTCATTGCAGAGGTGTAGCGGCCGTCTTTCCATCAGCTGCAGCAATGAACGCATTCGCTAGCCACTTCAAAAAGAAAGCCACAAAAGCAAAGCAGAAACGTAAGGCATATCTGCTGCGACGAGCAAATCACACAATGCCGCTCCGTGTTGGCGATAACTACAGCTTTGGCAGTGCTTCCAGACGTGAAGGAAAGAGTAAAAGCGTTTGTTAGTAGTGTTGCAGAGGCCCTTTAAGCCTGTTTACGTACTTTTTCAAGGAAAAAACGTTATTTCTTCACCCAGCGATACGCATCAAAGCCTTCTCCGCTGCTACATCGTGTGTGCGTCGCTTAATTCGCTGTTTTTTTCTTCGTCTTTTGGCAAGAATTACTTCGACAGTCGGACTGGCGACACTTCGCCCCACACCTCCTCCAGAATCAGAGTTCTCCGTGGCTAGCATGCACCTGCTCTACTCACGCGCCGCCACGATCACTGTCACGCGATATCATTGAATGATACACGCACTTGGGTATACCTCTTGTTACATGAAAAAAGAACTGTGGTTGATTCCTCTGTCTTACGAGTCAGTAAAACACCAAACTGAAATGTGCAGCGAAATCTGCAGCTGAGCATGATTTGCGGGTCCGCGGTTGTCTTGTAAGTGTGCTTGGCGAGCGAAGTCCTGCTGGCGGGTCGCTTCGGCAAAGATGTACTGGCGTCATTTCCGTGGCGGATATGACGTCAGTGAAATCTTGGGGTATCGCGGCATAAAAGACTTTCGTGTTAAAATATAAAACCCGAAAACGAACAACCCTTAGTGTAACGTACTATTTAGTAGAAAAGGTTGCTTCCCCGCAAGTAGACCCTGTGTGCAGGGGTGCACCCTTTACAGGCCACTTGCTTCATTTTACTGGCGTCACTTCCGTGACGGATATGGCATCAGTGAAATCTTGGTATAGCCGGGAATAAAACACGTTCGTGTTAATACACACAGCTCTAGCCATATAAGCTTCGCTTAAGAAGTGCACGGCTTGGAGCGCAACATCCCCCAACAACAACAAAAGTATAAAGGGTCAAGAATGACCTATACAGCGCTGGGTTGTTCCGATAAATCACAGCCGACCGCACAGGCAGGCGAAACTCGACGACGCCGATTCTAGAGACAGGAAGGGGGAAGCGAGCTAGCTCACGAACAACGAGCAGCTTTTCGCGGCAACGCCGGTGCGCCGTTCCCAATGGTAGGAGTTGCAACCAGTGGCGCTCACAAACACGGTGATCTCGCGAATCGCTTGGACGAGCGTGCGCGTCGAGCCGAACCAGACGCTCGCGCGCGAGCGCGAAAACAACGCCCCTGCGTGGAAAAAGAATCGAGAAGAAAGAACGGAAGAGCAGAGGAGAAGAAGGGAAAAGAAAGCACTCGGCGGTGCAGTTTCCCTTCTCCTGATTGCGCGTAACCCCATTGTCGAAGGATACCCGGCACGGTCGCGGCCGTCGAAAGCTCAGCGCCGCACAATCGAAGAAAAGAAAAGAGCCTCTCGGAAAGCGAGCGGCGTGCTCGGAAGCCGCTATTCTTCCTGGGCGAAAAACTGCAATCGACGTGGCCCCACGCCGCAGTCGCGTAATGCGCTCAACTCCCTCCCGCCAACACTGCCTGCAATTTAGAGCGACGCTCGCATCCCGAAAATCGGTTGTTGCCTCCTCGGCCGCTCCTTCCTCTCGTCGATGGGGCTCCGGGAGGAGAGTGGCCTCGTCTCGGAGGAGCCACTGAAAGCACGCTTGAGCGCCCGCGTGCGTGCTCCAGCGACCGGCTGGTGCGTGCAGCGGGACATCCGTCGTCACACATGGCGCGACTCGGACCGGACTCGGCTCGTTTCCCGGCACGACACCGCTGTCTGGCCCCATTCCCGCCGGACGCTGCCACAAATGCCGCCGCCACTGCCGGCGTTCCCTCCGGCCCGCTGTTCAAATGGCTCGAGGGCGAAAGGAACCGGAGCGGTGCACGGCGAGAGACGCCCTTCCTGCGGCCCGACGACAGTCGCGCGGCCGTTACGGCGCTGCGGGGAAATCAATGGTGGAAACCGGCGACCCGGGCTAAAGGCGCGCATCATCAGCGCTGCATTTCGCACCCAGCAGCAGCGCAGGGCGCAGCCGCTCTTGGCCGCACGCGCGGGTTGCGCTGATGATGATGGCCACGCGATGGCCTGCTCGCACGCCGGAGCCATCACGACGTCGTCGTTAGGCTGCTGGTAGCCGCGCACCCAGGGGCGAGGGCAACCTCGTTTGCGGCTGCCCCGCACAGCCGCTGGCAGCGAGGAATAGAGTGCCGATTGTACGTACAGCACGGCGCCGTCGTCCCCCTCCAGCCCCCCAGAGAATGCTTCGTTAAGCAGCGCTCGGGCGAGCCGGCGCAGAGTGCAGATGACGCGCTGCTGCTGCTGGCGGGGGCATCAGCGGCGGCGGCGTGCACGTCTTTTCCGCGCCGCCTCTTCTTCTGCGCGCTGTAAAAGACTGCCCGTTCTTTGTTGGCACGGCTCAATAGGCGGTTGTGCTGCGCGGCACGCTCCGACGGCTGCGGCGGCGATTCCCGGCAGCAGCAGACGTTGCGGCACGATGCCATAGAGAGGCGCCGGTCTAATGACGACGGCCGCTGCTACGGATCGAGTGATGGAGGCGGCAGCCCAGAGCGCCGCAGCCCACGCCGAGTGGAACGCATCAGAGTCTGGCAGCAGCGCCAACGGCCAGCAATAAAGCGCCCGACTCTTCTTCTGCACCCAGCATCCCGCTCTTTATTCTTTTTTCCCGCGCCCTGGGAGACGCTGGCGACCACCGCCACTTGTGTGCCACGGCCCGCGGCTGCGGCGGCCAAGACTCTGTGGAGTGCCCCTTCTTCTCGCACTTGGTGCGAGGAAAAAGGAGCATTCCTGGGGGGGGGGGGGGGGGGGGGGGACCCTCCACGACGTGTCGAGCGCTCGCCCGAGCTTGATCGGCCGAGCCATTTCGGGGTGACGTGAGTCCTCGCTTCCTTCATTGCCGCGACGTGGGCGTCGAGCGTGAACTGTGCACCGCGCTGATGAGCCAGCGGTGCTCTTCGGCCTCTGCGCTGCATGCACCACGGCCGGAAGAAGGGCGCCGAAAAGGGACGGAGAAGCAAAACAAGCATGGGGACGCAGAAAGAAGCGGCCTTTTTTAATGTGCACGCGCGCAGCTGGTCGCAGTGCCGCGTCTCTTTTTGCGTGCGAAGGGCTTTCATGTGAGCCGGTGAAGGCGTCCACTCAAAGCTGATCCGTATTCGGATGCTGAGGTCAACGCACGAAGACGGATTAACGGCGTCCCGCGGCCCGCCACGACGAACAACTCGTGGTTAGTGTTGGCGGATGGCGGTCTCACGGCGGAACGGGACATAGTTCGGCTTTGTTCGTAACCATGAATAAGGAGGTATTCAGAGTGGTGACGGCTGTTTCGTTAGGTTTTTCAGTGGGCCCGTCGTCACGTATGCCAGCAACGTCATAACGCCGTTCCTTTTCTCACCGTGCGCTGTGTTTGCAATGTGATTTCATGGTGCAAGTATGAATGAACATATTTGTTGTGTGCGCGATTCTGGACCTTGCATCGTCGAACTGGCAGACCTATGCGATATTATCTATGCAATAGTGATCTATATTATCTATGCGATATTATCTATGCAATATGCAGTCTATGCAATAGATCTATGGAATAGCTAAGCGGAAACATTATTTTCACAAAAATGGCGCAATTAATAATTGAGTTGTGTGCCATAACTCTTACGTGTATACATACACCGACAAATCATCAAAAGTGCGTGCGTACGTGCGTGCGAGAAAGAAAGAAAGAAAGAAAGAAAGAAAGAAAGAAAGAAAGAAAGAAAGAAAGAAAGAAAGAAAGAAAGAAAGAAAGAAAGAACGGCCTACTTGCGTAGTGGTGGGCCCACACAAACCGAATCACATAGCCGTCACCACACAGACGCCAACCAAATCTCCTTCGGCAGCGCACTGTATCCGCCTAAAGAAAGCACTGGCGACGTCAAACTCCGTACATCAATTCTGATCATACAACGACGTGCATTCTTACCAGTTTCTCAAGGAACAGTTCGTCACATGAAGGGAAAATTTGCAGTCCCTCGTTTCGTTCGGGGCAACAGCGTCCTTCAGTGCTGTACGTATTCTGAGTTAAAACAAGTGACAATTCTGCATTGACCACGCGGAGTTACCGCGGATATGGTCACGGAAGCCGAGAATTGCAACCGGATTGGAATAAATGAGGAGGAGAAGGATTACTGCAGAAAAGAACGGCCGTGCACAAACATGAGAAACTAACAGAATGCGGGGGAGATGGTTGCGCTAAAGGATTTAGGGCAAAGATGTACCAGTTCAGTTCCAGATCCCTGTTCTTGATCCGCAGTCCGCTTCTCATTTTTACGGGCTCGAGAGCGAAACCAAAGCCAGAGACAGGGGCGGAAACAACGAACGAAAAGGAAGAAAGCTCATCGACAACAATTCAACTAATGTTTCTGCACGGAAAAACGAAACAAAGACAGGCGGAGGCGTCCGAGAGTTATTGCAGATTGAAGTGGGATGGAGGGCCTGTCGGTAGCTGCGGCGTCGTCTCGCGATACGGAGCAGCAATTGCCGTGCCACGTGCCCGCTCGACGGCGTGATTTATCGGCAGGTGGGCAATACACATTTCGAGGCAGCCGCAGGCGCGCGCTCCACGGCGACGAAGTGTTCCCAGCGCTCGGAAGGAGAGACGGCGGAGGCAATTGTTGCACCGCGCTCCCGGCTGTGTGCGGAGGCAATTTCGCATCGATTGTAAATTCGAAGACCGTCGTCGACGACGTCTGCCTGTATAGCAGCCATCGTTTGCCCGGCTTCGTCGGCGGCAAAAAGAGATGGCGCACAGAGGCAGGCCTCTGCGTGCAGGTATACTCGGTTCCTATCTCTCAGCGCCCTATGGGCGTTCCTCAAGGTTCGGTGCTGGTGCACCTTTTATTTTTTCTTCCTTTTCTTCTTCCACCCCCCTCCATCGTTTTATTCCACAATATAGAATGCACGCAATCGATGCTTGTATCGCTACTACTCCTTGAGGCGATGCGCGAAAATGGGAACGGCGGGATAAAATGAACAAATAAACCACAGTACTTCTTGTTCGCACTTGGAAATGCGAAATTCATCCTTACCGGAAATAAAAACGAAAACTAAGGAAATAACCATTTGTTTTGACGTAGTAGATAAAAGGTTCGCGAGAGTGAGGAGAGATGAGATTGCGCTCACCTAAATTCGGCATAACGAAAGATTACTTTTTTTTCATTTATTTCACTCCCTCGCGTGGTGCAAAAGAAAGATGGAAATCGAACATCACTTGTGCCTGCAGCGGCGCGAGCCGATTGGAGAAGGGAACAAACAACAAACGCGGAAGCGGGCGGAATCAGGTAAGCGTGCGCAGACAAGCACACGCAATCGCTCGCTAAACACCGGTGCACGGGGAAATCTACCGTGTACAAATAACGTTTCCCGGGTGTTGGTGGGCAATACAGGGCTTCGAGTGCGGTTGGCGGCGAGATAGCGCGTGAGTCCTCGCGTATAATCACAGTGGAATGGGAGTGCTTTGTAAGCCCTGATTAAAAAGAAGAGCAATAAAGTTATTTTTACGGCGTAACAGTCTCTGTACATGTTTGTCGAAACAAATAGAGATAAACTTCCGGGGTGAGTCAGTGTACCAACAACCCATGGCACTGCTCGTGTTACCGCCAAAGAGGGAAGTCAAATGCGTTGCTCCTAGTGCACATGTCATCTGGCGATCAAAGTGCCCAAGCATCAACTAGTTTTGCCCGTATTTTTATTTCCTTTTTTGTTGGTATAACGAATTGGTGGTGTAACGAATTTGTATAGTGTGACGAACTGCGGCATTAGATATAAAAGTGCGTTGGCCCACTCCAGACAGAAAAGTTTTAGGTTCTGCTTCGGAACCACTCGGATAAAGAAGGGTTCTGTATTCTGCGTGCATTCTTTTCTTGTTTTTTTTTTTTTTTGCTCCACACTGCTGCTGTCTCTGTTCATATTTTTAAGGGTCTATCATTGAACGGCTTTCCAACAAATCCACCATCGTATTGTGTATATTTTATTGTAATAAAGCAATTTCAATTCGAGGATAATCCGTTTGAAGTGTTCCTGATTGCGCGCAGAGTTAGCATTAGGCTTCATATTGGCTGGGCGAACAGCAGGTGCATTCGTATTGGGTGTGGAAACGTGTTGGTTTTGTGGAGTCGCGGGACCTTGCTAGTTGTGAATGCGGCAAAAAAGTGTCATGTGAACCAGCCTGTAATGTTGCGTGATATCTTGGTATGTCGCTAATAATGTAGGTTCGGGCGAGACCCCGGCGGCCTGGCCGACGAAAGCTCGTCCCTTGAGGAGGACCAGCTAATTGTCCTCCACGGTTGAATGGGCCCGGCATGCACACCACCTCGACTTCGCTGTCTGATGACCTGCTTAATAGCACGCGGTGCGTCACCGGTGCCACCCTGCTGGACTTAACACTGCTACATAGTTTCTCGGAGTCTGTAACTATGACTTTCGCCCTTGCTTACAAGTGTGAGGGCTAAGGCTACTCCTTGTGCTTCTGCTTCTTGCGCCATACCAAAGCTGACTCTGCAGTACTATAGGTAATTGACAATTTCAGATTTCGCGCCAATTTCAAATTTTCGTCAGAACAACAAGCGCAGCCGTGATATTCTTGCAGGCATTGAAAACTATCACTGTAAAAAAATGCTTATTCGTGCTCAATGCGAAATTGATGCCAAATGGCCGAGGCATCTCCATGTAAATGACGTTTTAAGTACTTGAAACAAGTGTCAGGCGTTGAAAATAATTCATAGTCCTCTACAACACTGCGCCTCCAAGTGGTAGGGTGCACTCGCTGAACCCTTCTAATATTGCAGTTTCAAGTACTACCAAGAAAACAGCAACCTTTTAAAGTACACTTTCCTCTTCTCAGGCTTTTTAGCGTGATTCCTTCGCGATATTTCTTTGTTTTGTATTTGTTCGGTGCCGGCAGGAAAAAACAGTTAAATGGAAATGTCCGCCACAAGACCTCCATAAATATTAGGGTTGTTTCGCAAGCCTTGCAAATGAGTCATGACAAGTAATGAATGAATGAACATTCAACAGTTATTGGAATATTGGGAGGTGCGTGCTCGAACTCAGATGCGGGCTTCTAAGAGTTGTCGTTAAGAATTCTACGGACCAACCCGCTTCAATTTCAGAGCCTTCTTAAGGCGCTCTATCCTGAAGTCTAATTTCCCGCAACGCCCTTCGGATAGTAATAGGGCAGCCCATCGAAGCAACATTTCGTCCGGGCGAGCGAACGGCCCCCAAAATCACCGGCCGCCGCCATCCTCCGAAACCCCGCACGTGAGACGACTACCCCGCTCCATCTCCAGCGCCTTCAGCGGGCAGCGCTGCAGCGCTGTCGAATGGGCTGATGCGTCTAAGCCACGCAGAGGAAGAGCCCGCGAGGTAGAAGACGCGGCCGGGGGATAACCTGAATTGCCCGAACGCATCCAATAAAGCAGCCCGTCGGCTTCGGGGAAACGATACAACGTCGAAGCTTTCACCATCAGCGACTCCGATAAGAACGCCGCCGCGGGATGAAGGTGGGGGAAGTGAACGAGAAAGGGGGGGGGGGGGGGCAGGAATAGGGGGTTGCGACGGAGCGGAGCAGAACGCGAAGAAGGCATTATGCGTCTCCTCTACGAAAGCAAACTGCGCCGTGATCCATGAAGCTTAGCGAGAAATGCGGGCGCCGCGAGAAAGGACGCCGCTGCCTCTCCCCGCCAGAGCAATATATGGGGAGGCGAAGACACCGCGCGGAGGCACGCAACGTAGCCTGCAGCGGCGAAATATAGGAGAAGAAGCCGCCGCCGAAGCCACTATCAACAACACCAACCACAACAACACAACGCGCCTCGATACACCGCCCCTGCGCCGAATCCGTGGGGAGCTTGTAGTATTGGCGCCGCCGCCCAAAAGAGAGACCCAGGTGCCGCAATCCAGCGTCGTTCCAAATCCGGGCGTTTGTCAATAGTACGAACCGAAGCGGTAATCGGCAATGCTAAGCTCCGGCCACTGCGCTGCTTGTGGTGGCTGTAGCCCTCTTCTACCCTGCGCGTTCCTTGCCTTGCTGCACACGCGAGCGCCGGCGCGGCGGCTCCTTCGTTGTTAGTGCGCGCTCACACGCACGCCTCCGCGATTGCATCCCGGACCGTGGGCCCGACGCACGCACGCAAGCGCCCGCTCGGCGATCACAGCTGCGTCACTTGAGCGAGCCCCGTGCAACGCCGCCACCAACTCTTCCGCACGCTGCTGTAAGGGCAGCTCGTCAGAAACCCGTACAAATCCTTTATTTTTGTCCCTTTTACTTCCAACTCCACTTTGATTTTCTCCCCTCCAAAGCCGCCCGCGTCTTCCCGTGAAACTTATTCGTGTGTTCGGAAAAAAGGAAAACCATCGGCGGTATGAGCATCCCTTTGTTTTCATTTACCGGTCGAGAAATAGAGGGCCCCGTCTTCCTCATCGGCACCTCGAGCGCCGACGACGACGGCGAAAAGTGCGGATCCAGCAAAAGCAACGGCCACGCACCGATGATGCTCGCCTCCGGCGCACTCAACGATCCACGATCACGCCACTATACAACACGGCGGCGTCCGTTCGTGCGCCCTCAAGACGCCCTCGCGCGTGCGTCCGGCGCCGCTGTTCCTCGCTGCAGGCGCCAAAGCCGTCGTCTCTGAGCCGCGATTCCTGCGGCCCAGCACGCCGCGATGCACCCTCATCACGATGCCATTCCGTGGAGCGCCCGCCGCAGGTTACCAGCATTACGGCCGAGAAAGAGAAGAAAGTGTATCGTGCACACGCGCCAGCCGAACAAAAAGGAAACGGCCGAAGAAAGACTAGTCTGTCTTTGGCCGCTCGTGTTCTCTCCGTGGATCGCGTGCTTGTAAGCCACTCTCACGGTGCGCTGAGCAGAAAAGTTCAGCGCGAGGGGAATATAGTAGCAGGGTAGGAGAAGTTGTGGCGGCGGGTCGTCGCGCAGCAAGAAGAAATGCCAAGTACGAGCTTTGGAAGAGCAGCGGGGCATTATTCACCACGCGAACTCGCCGCTGCGAGAAGCGATGCAGGAGGTCTTCCGAATTCGAGGTGAACAAGTCAGCAGCAGCGGTGGCTTCGACGTGGTGGTGCTCCAGCAGCAAGATCTCCGGGGCGCCGTGAGAGCCGCGCAGGTTTCCAAAGCCGCTTTTCTTGGCAGCGCTTCTCGCTTAGTGCACAATCTCACGCGCACAGCGGGTATATATATATGTATGTCGTCGGGGTATCGCACCTGCTGAAGTTGCGCGCCCCACAAGCAAGTTTGGGAAACGGGGATTCGCTGTCGTCCGTGCGTGCTCGATTTCCTCGATGCGAGATGACTGAATCCCTTGGTTCGTGCTCGAAGGGTGTTTCTTTTATTTCTTTTGCTAACCTTGAATTATCCTCCTAACTTAGTCGCAACTCCGCGCTCACACGGTGCAGCTAGGGTATGCGTGTATATATATATATATATATATATATATATATATATATATATATATATATATATATATATATATATATATATATATATATATATATATATATATATATATATATATATATATATTCGGGGAGAGATAGCGCTGCAGGTGCAACAGGAGTGCGTGTTGGCTAACCACTGCTCACGTACATGCTGATAACGAGATGCACGAGAACAAAGTTGCCCTCAACTTTGCTGCGGCCGAAGTCCCATCCTGCCTTTTCTCAGAGACAGAGTATCACGTTCCTATTGCTTGTTTCCCGGTCCTATACACACCTCAACCCTGTACATACACCGCGCTGCCTACTGGTCCGATAAAGGGACCATTCGTTTTAATATCTTGAAAAACAAGTAAGAAGGTTTAAGTTATGAGTTCGGTGTTTATGGTGTAACGTTTTCTCACACGAGTACAAAAAAAAAAAAAGCGTTCACTTTATTTATTCCAACGAGACAGCCTCGCGTACGTAAGACTTTACGCGAGAATTGCGGGTTCTACCATGCCTGACGAATTCTTCTCGCTTTCTTCGTAACCAGTTTCGCGAAAGAGCACTGAAGATTAACCCTAAGCAAGAAAAATACGTTTTCGGTGAAGATGGATACAGGCATTAAAATTCAAGACAGCACATCTACAACACGCCTCTTCTTGACGTGCGCACGCATACACCTCGCACACGCACAACACACGGAGATACACAGTCCTTGACACACCGTCCTTCCTCTAAGAACCGAAGATATAAACGACGCGACTGTCCCCATGGAACCCAGTACAGCCGGACCTGGCCAACGCCGAAAGACCCCGTAGGGGGCCTACGGCATCTACACGTCATGCCATGGTCCGCGGCGCGCTGTGGGAGGCGCGAGCGCTCAGCCGTCCGCCGCGAGCTCCACCAACACCGCCCCCGCTGAGGTCTGCCTCCCTGGCCGCCACTGTCGGCCTCGCTTCCGTGTTCTGAAGCACGGCCGCTCGATGGAACTCCATCGAGCGGCCGTGTCTGAAGTACCGCTTCTCGCAGGCCAAAGCAGCATGCGTGGATCACGGCTGTGCCGGCCACCAGCGGGAAATTAACCGAAAGGATGGGGATAGATACGATCGAAGCCATTACTGTGCGCATATTAAAACGACGCAGCGTCGTAAAAATGGGAGAAGACCACCAGCATACACCAGTATTTCTATTTTCACAGGAAAAGAGTTTAAAAAAACATATTATGGAGAACCTCAGAACTACCGCGGAGGATGTCCTGAGGTGAAACCGCAGTCCCCTGTTGAGTTCCCAGCGCGCGCGCCAACGAACATACGTGCAACGTGAGGTATGCGCTAGCGGCTTCATGAAGGAGTACCTTATACCGGTCGCGAGCCTGTCGAGTCGACTTCACGGCGCAAACGAAACACGGCGGAAGGCGCAGTGGGGTCGCATAAACTACACGGTCTGGGCGGAACACCGCTGTAGGAGCGCTGTAGCCTGCAAACGCATCGCAAGGTATTTTGCGGCCGTGCCGTAGCTTTCTGGTGGCGTAGCTAAACCCCGGGGAACTGTCAGAAAATTCCTGCTCTGAGAAGCGGTGGTCGCTCTCTATAGAACAGTCGCGAGATCTAAATGAGTCATGATTCGATCGCACGGGGTGCATGCAGTTGCTGCGAACCACCATCACCCGCCGTCATGATAACCGTAGTCGCCGTTATCATCATCATCATCATCAAGACATCATGTACAAACCACGCTCCTGGTCTCCACTTTTCCGGCCCACCTTTAGGGTGAACGGAGAAAGTATAACCTCTTTCATCGGTGCCCAGTCGTATTTTAAGTGCAATTGCACTCCTTAAGCGACCCTGAACCTGCGTCCACCGGCGATGTCCGCGCACGTGGAGATGGGCGCGCGCAGCCTGGCCGCTGACATGGCACATACCCACGTGGGGATTGGCCAGGAATCTCCTCGTCTTCCTTGGCAACGGGGGGAGATGGGCGCGCGCTGCCTGGCCGCTGACATGGCACATACCCACGTGGGGGATTGGCCAGGAATCGGGCGTGAGAAGGGCTAATGCACCTGCTTAAAGGAGTACTGACACGAAATTTCAAAGCTGAGATCCGCTCTAGCAATCAAGTACAACGACAACACAAATAGGTGTCTGTGAATAAATGCATCTTTCTTTCTTTGTAGTTGTGTGTGTGTGTGTGATCTCTCTTTCGCGAACATTACCGAACCGCGCAAATTCAACTCGTGCATTCGCACTTTCACATTCTTCCCCTCGGGGAAATGCGGGGAATTTTTAGGAGAGAAGTCCCTTAAGGGCTCGGGCTGTTGACGTCTCATGTCGTCGTCGTCATAACCGTCGTCCGATGTACTCACGGTACTAAAACACCGGGACACCTGTTTACGCCTCGTGCGAGATCGTAAGACGCACTGAAAAACACCGGGACACTCGTTTCCACCTCGCAATAGAGCGCTTCGTAACGCGTACTAAAAAAAAAAAAAAAAAAACACCGGGACACTCGTGTACGCCTCGCGCTACAGAACTTCGTGCTTCAAAGACAAGAGACTTTTACAGCAAAGCTGTATGCCTCTATTCCCCAACGGTATCATCTCCGTAGGCAAAAACACCAAGGCGCCAAGAATACACTTATACACTGCGTGCTTCGCCCCTCCCCAGGTTTCACACTTGGGGAGATGGCCCGGGATTTTTGTACCGGGGTTGGGGAAGGGGGGGGGGGGGGGGGGTTGTTATATTTTGTTCTACGTCAGCAGCAGCCCGAGACACGGTAAATACATTTCCTCCATTCCAGACCTCACGACCTTGACCTACACCCCACACCGCCCTGCAAGAAATACAACCGCAATACTTCCAAGCCTCGCTGCGCGCAGAGTCAGAAGTCATTCCGTCCGAGAAATACATGCCACTGGAAATGTTTGCGGACGTTGACGCGCCCTGTTATATTGGCCGCCACCGCTGGCGGTATAGCGTGCCGGCGACCGGCTTCAGGTCTCTAGTTCGAGAGAGAAATAAGCCGGAGGGTGGCGGAGGTGGTGGCGCTTGGCCGGAAACGGCCGTGGTGGTGGCGGCGGCAGCAGCTCGGATTAAAAGGGAAAAACTAGAGGACGGCTACTGTACAGAAACAAGACGCGCGCCGAAGAGACGCGTCCACATGCCCTAGAGAGGGGAAAAAAGAAAAAAAAGAAAAGATTTTCAAGCTGTGGGGCAATGAGGAGGGAGGCGGGTGGAAAAGAAGCGGAGAAAAGTGGGGCCGGGGCTATAAATTATGGCGTAATCTGGGATTCGGCTTGCGCAGCTATACGTTATAACGTGCCGGGGCCCCGGTGGTGGTGGTGGCCGGTTCGCTGCTTTCGGGAGACGCCGAGTGCGCAAGCGCGCTTTTTGGGCGGCGGCAAAAAAAACGCGCGCACCTCGAGGTGTTGCGCCTGCAGGTTTGGGAATGGGCCGTGACGGGGTCGAACGGAGCGAGAGGATGGCGGGAAAATAAACTAAAGCTCGTAATAAAGCGGGGGAAAAAAAAAAAAAAACCGACAAAGGAAGTGCGGGGCTTTCATACGCCGAAGTGGGCGCTAAAAGAGAATCATGCCCTGTAGAGAAGTGAGAAGAATAAGCGAAGGGGAAAACAGAAATGTGGGCGTTAAAGAGAAGAGAAAAGTGCAAGCAGGAGTTGCTGAGCGGGGTTAACTTTTCGCGGGCGCAGCAGCGGTTTAGAACAACCAATAGGCATGAATCACGCGTGCGCTCGCCCTTGTACCGAGCCGTTTATTTGTTTTCGTAATCCCCGTGTCTTTCTTTTTTTTACTTTGATACGTAAGCCTTCCATATGGGTTACTTAAAGCTTTATTTGTTTTTTAATAAGGGTTGTTGTTACTGTTTAAATGGACTTGATAAATTATAGCGGCGCTTTCTTCTGCGATAAGATGTGAAAATCTCCGAAGTGGCGGCCTCGCCTGGCATACAAAACGAATGAAGATTACGCCCAGGATTTTCTGGCAACCGCAGCCGAGCCCTAAGTCTCAATAATACAGGTTTATTGAGGCGGCGGGTGTGCGTGCTAGGTATAATCGTTCTCGAGCCGGATTTCGCGCTCTTTCTTATCAGTACTGGTTCCCAAGGAGTGGATACAACATCTCAAGTCCGCCCTTCATGCTTGTTCCAGAACGCTGATTTCTAACAGCAGATCAATATTCTAGAAAAAAAGAAAGTTCGCAACATTCGATGCAACGAAGAAAATGCGTCACGTGCCCTGTCACGTCTTCACCGCGAACTATGTCAGAGTACACAAGAAGTGGCTGCAGATGTGACGTCGTTTGGGAAAATGCTGTTATAGTCGTTGACTTACCTCCCACAAGCGGAGCAGCCATCCACAAGCTCTTTGAAGGGTCATTACGTTACCTCTAGTTAAAAATCGACCGAAGTTTTATCTGTCGCCACTGTTTTCATGTTGAAAGGACAAAAGAGCTTTTGAAATGCGGCTGACAAAGTCACATGATTACGGTCTTATATTGATTGATTGATTGTGGGGTTTAATGCGCCGACGCAATGCAGACGATGAGGCTCGCCGTAGTGGAGGCCTCCGGATTAATTTTGACCACCTGCGGATCTTAAACGTGCAACGAAATCTTGAACATACTGGCGTTCTTGTTTTTTCGCCTCCATCAGAAAAGCGTCCTCCGCGGCCGGGAATCGAACACGCGTCCTCGTGCTCAGCAGCGTAACCCCTTAGCTACCGCGGCGGGTGATTACGGTTACATCAATGCTTTTGAGTTAAAATAAGATGGATGGAAAGAAACTGAGAAGTTCTGAGCCAGCAAAATTTACATTTGTCAGCCCATAATGCATCACCTGTGAACGCCTCACCCTTCGTCTGGAGCTGAATGTGCCCCGAGGGCAGCCGAGTCATAAGGAACGTGCGAGACGCGTCACTTGGTGTCGACTAGGAAGTTCACGTCCCTTATGGTGACCTTGCGGGTTGAACACTACCAGACGAATGGTGACATCGTAGTGACACCACGCCTCCACTTCATTCGCTTTAAGCCTCAACGACATATTCCATGTGAACGACTGGGATTTGACTGCGCGGGGGGATGCTCCTTAACTTTAGTTGGAAGCTGCTTATGAGCAGCGATACAAAATCCCTCAGCACCCGCTTCCAGTGCATGATGTGTTCCGTTTCGCTATTGGGGCTTCTTAGTGGCTTCAGAACTGCTGGACATTTCCACACTTGAAGCCCCGAAGGTTCGGAGAGAACGTCGATCCCTTAATCCCTACAAAAAGAAAGGTCAATGAACTCAATCCTTTTTTGTTTCTTGGGCCAGGCTGCAGAAGCCAGCGGCGTGCTCTTCCATTCCATCGAATGAGGCAGTTCTCTAGATACTGCATCCTTTCTACCTCCGCTCCCTGCTTATAGAATAACGGTGGAGTTTGAGCGTCTGTAGCGTTGATCCCTCCCTCCCTCCCTCCCTCCCTCCCTCCCTCCCTCCCCCTCTCTCTCTCTCTCTCTCTCTCTCTCTCTCTCTCTCTCTCTCTCTCTCTCTCTCTCTCTCTCTCTCTCTGTCGTCCGTCCGTCCGTCCGTCCGTTTGTCCGTCCGTCTCTCCTATCCCATCGTTCTCACTTCTCCTCTTGCTCGTGCACGGGACTGGCACCTTGGCGGGCGGAGGCAGCTACGGCAAACGACCAACAAGAAACCATCCCCGTGCGTGCAATAAAATTCGCCGAGGACATCCAAAGGATGACAACTTCGATGAGTCTTCCCTCTCTTGTATGTTCTTTTATTTGCTTCCTGGTAGCCCTCTTCAATTAGAGGCGCCCTCACACAGAGGGATACAGACTGAAAGAGCGAGAAGCACAATGAAACCAAAGATGTCAGCCACTAATGCCCAGGCTTCCTGTGTTGGATGTGGATGAGCAGTGATTCGCGCCATTCTTGCACACACACACGCACGCACGCACGCACGCACGCACGCACTCACGCACGCACGCACTCACGCACGCACGCACGCACGCACGCATACGCAGGCACGCAGACACGTGCTTGACGCACTCATCGGCACGCACCGGTAATTCCACTGCATAGCCTACCCTTTTACGGCAACCTGTGTTTACCGTGAAACTGCCCATAACACATTTCAATTCGTCCATCAATCGCGGGTAGGCACACATCGTGTGCTGCTTTTTTGTTGTTCTTTCGTAAGAGTTACCGACAGCGGCCAGGTATGGCGCTATGTCCTGCTTCAACTCTTACAGCAACGTTTACACCGACTGCTGGCCTTCCGCACTTCCCGTGGCTAACTTTCTTTTCCGCGCCAATGTGCCTTTTTTTTTTCTTTGCCAGTGTCTTTTTAGTTCATTTGAGTGCCACTTTCGTCGCCTACGTCGTCGCACGCTGCTCCGTATGCCCACCGGGCCGGAATCGGCAACTGCGTAGCAAGCATAGCGCACTCACGGTTGACAGGTTCGGGAGGGAGGGGGGGAACCGGCATGCTCTATATAAATCTTTGAACGCGGCTGCTTTGGCGTTCGCTCTCAGCGCGCTCGTCACGCGTGAGCAGCGGCGCGGGAGAAGCGAAAGAAGGCAGCCGCAATTCCATTTATGCTGACATAATGGCGCATACCTACAATATATCATATATATATATATATATATATATATATATATATATATATATATATATATATATATATATATATATATATATATATATATATATATATATATATATATATATATATATATATAAACACAGAGCAAGGGAGTAGCACGCTCCGTTTTCAAAGACACTTTGCTCATATAGACCACGAACCACAACATAACTATGCAGCGTTGGGGCTGGCGCAATTTACAACACAAATCTCCACGGATGACTCTGTCCTTTGGCCAAGAGGTGGCAGCGGTTTCTGTAACGTTATTCCCGTTAGTTAATTAAAGAAAACATGACCTCGAAAGATGCCGGTAAGCATTCTTACCAAGCTGTCATGATGAGCAAGTACCATCGAGACAACGGAACTACTGGGGATGATATGGGGCCGATCAGAAGGCCCCATTTATAACACACGCACAGAGAAGCATGTTCACCCAAATGCACACGACAAGACGCATAAACAGACGCACGCGTCCGTTAGCGTAGAAACGCATATAAGGAAGAAACTGTATTGTTTATCCTTACGGGAAGCAATGCATTGACAGTTCGGGAATTTGAGTGAAAACTCATAAGTGGCCAGTAGCAGCCTTACCCTGTCTCGGTGCTTATATGGGCTTCTCACACCAATCGTAATGCAAGTGTCGCAGACAAGATATAAGAGCGCCACAAACTGCCGAATGCATATTGGCTTCTCCTGCGATAGTAGTAGTCTGGAATTCTAAAAATTCCGCCATCGGGACGGAATGAGGCGCGAACGTGTGACGTTTCGAGCCCGTCCTCCATCACTCCCGGCGTCGCCATGCTCGACCGGGATTGGTTAATCCGAGTTTCATTTGTCCGGATTAAGAAGGCCCCGCACCTCGACCCTCTTCGTCGTCAGACTGCCCCCCCTCCCCCCCCCCCCCTCCCCTGTATAGCGGCGTGATGGGCGTATTTGCTGATTGTTCCCGCCCGGCGCCCATTTCTTCTTCTGCTGCCCCGCCAGCTCAATCCGCTGATTGATTCCCAAGAGCGACGCAATCCCAATCCTGTTTCTTTCTTTTTTTTTTTTTTTTCTGACGTGCCTCCCGTCCAATCAGATCTGCTGCGTCCATTTGTGGCTTGATTAGACTCTATTGCGTACTCGATTTTTTTAGCACGCCAGGCTGTTTCTTGTAGTAACGCCGCCGTAAGGGCGACTGATGACGACATACTCCGAATTGTGTAATTTGGGCGTCAATATGGTCATCTCCGAGGTATTTGGGTTCTAAAGGCAAGTGTATTAATGCGTGCATTCTTTGCCGAAAACCCCCAAAGCCAGGACCGCGCAACACCCTGCATTCCCCAAAAAATGCAAATATCGCGAAAGTTCCACCTGTAATCGTTAGAATAGCGTAAATGGAGATAATTGGTCGAATCAAACTTTGGAGAAGTTAAAAAAAATAAGAAAAATATTAAAAAATTAGGGGAAATGGCATAACGTATGACGCATGGCACTTCCACAATTATGCAGATTTCACAAAAGTTTTACCTGTAATCGCTATAATAGCGTAAATGGAGATGATCGGTCGAACGAAATTTTTTAACACTTAAAAATAATAAAAATATAAAATAATTACGCAAAATGGTGAACCGTGTAACGGCCTGCATTTCCACAATAATGCAGATTTCGCGAAAGTTTCACTTCTAGTCGTTATAATAGCGTAAATGGAGATAATTAGTCGAACAGGATTTAGAAAAACCCAAAATATTGGCTGGAAAAAACTCGCACTCAAGACAAGAGGCATAAGAATGCTACGCATTAGTAGATAATTCTCTGAATTTGGGCAGAATGTTTTGTAGGGATGGCCCAACACCTTTAGGTAAGATCACGCGCAGTGGATATTATTTGGCTCAGTTAAATTTGTTCTACAGACCGGCCGCGGTGGCTTAGCGGATAAGGCGTTGTGCTGATGAGCCCAAGGACGTGGGTTCGATCCCGGCCATGGTGGCTGCTTTTCTGATGGAGACGAAAAGCGGAAACGCCCGTTTGCCGATATTTCGGTGCGCGTTAAAGATCCCCATGTGGTCCGGAGCCATCCGGAGCCCTCCACTACGGCGGGCCTCATAGCCCAGGCGTAGCTCCGGCCCGTTAAACACCACAATCAGTCAAATTTGTTGTACAGCAATTCTGAAAACACAAAACGCGTCAATTGCCGAAGCGATATACCGCGGTTGAAAGCAGGAAATTTCGCTTGGTTCTCTGACAGCACCATCAGGTCCACGTTAAGTTGCTCGTATTTCTCACCTGCCATCAGTGTTTCTAGTGTGCACGGCAGAAGAAAATTTTTGTCCATTGAGTGGAAGGAAGGTTTCCCAAACAACGGAAACTGTTATTGAAAGCAAAACCGGCCAACGGGCACCATGCGATGACCGATTGTTATCCTAAACGAGTGACGCACTACTTCCCTGGCGGTTTCATGCATAGAAATGTCCTAAGCGCAGAATTCAGTTCATGACAAAGGGCGGAAGGGATTTTAGTTTTTCACAGGTGTATCTCCCCTGAGCGCTTTGATACAGAACTTTTCGGAGCCCGTTTTCACGAGAAAACAACCATTATCCAGAGCAGGTGCAAGAAACGATTCCGTCATCAGGTGCAACTCCGTCCCTCATTACCATACCAATTTCCTGCGAATGCGGCACCGCGCGCTGCCGTCACCGCTTGTGTTCCCTTTAATTACACGCCCCGCAGACAAGGCGTAGCAACATCCGCGCTTATCAAACCAGTCACCGGACGAAACAATAAGGACGAGCCGTCGCAAGCAATATTGGCCCGCCGCATCACGCGCAGTTGTCGAAGGGCCGAATCTCCATTTTTGTTTCCGTCCGCTACGGTGGCTTTTCAATGTCAGGAGCGGACCAATATTAGGGCCACTCCATCAACAATAAGGGCTGAACACTCCGCGGCATCAAGAGCCGTCGCCAGCGCCCGCAGCGGTGACGGCGGAGGCCGGGGAGGAGGAGGCTGTGACGGGGCGCCGACAAGGGATGCCGGAAGGTGGATTGAGGGAAGATGATGGGGAGGAGGAAGCAGCCTTCCTCCTTGGCTCGGCTGATTGGACGCCGGATTCATCTCTTCGAGTCCGATGAGCGCCCGTAGCGGGATGGCTGTGCAGCGCGTTCCGCACCCGCTACCGCGTACCGCGGGCGGGCAGCCTGTCAGGGGGGATGGAAGGGGGGCTGATATCGAAGCGCGCCCGATGAGGAAAACGCACGCGCCGGCGGCGACGCAATTCCGGACCGCGCGGCGGCGCAACAATGGACCACCCGCCGTCGCCGCAGCCGCAAGCCTGGCTGCGCGCCGACCGGCAACAAACAGAGGAGAGGCGGCTCCGTTCCTAAATTAAAATGCCCGATCGAATGCGAGCTGCCGCCGCTGCTGCTGCTGCTGCTCCTCGACGAGCAAAGGGGGCCGTGTCCCTCCCTCCTCATCCGCCGCCTTCGGGCTTCTTCATTCGGGGGAGGCGGCGGAAGGTTTTATTTCCCCCAGCTCATTTTCTCGACTTCATTCGAAGAGGGGGTCGTCGCGGGGGGAGGAAAGGAAGCGGGGGAGGCCTCTCCTATATTGCGTCTGGCGACGGCGAGGCACCGTCGCGCCGCCGCCGGGAGGAGATATAAAAGAGGAATTGCATCCTCGAATCGCTTCCACCCTCCTCCCCGCGCCCACCTCGCAGGGGGGAGGGGGGACGCGGGCGCCAAGAGGAGTTATGATTGGAACCAGCGGGAGGTCATCCGTGTGGAACTGCCGCCGTAGCGCCGAGGAGTGCTCCGGCGTCGGGGAACAGCAAAAGAACGGTCGCTCCGCGGCTGCGTTATTTCGGTTAGAGATTGGCTCCACGGCCACGCTATAACCTCTCGCCTCCTCCTCGCTCCCCCTCCTCCCACGCCTGCTGCCCGCCACACTCCCTCTCCTCCGCTCCCTTTAGGCCACCGTTACATCCCACTCTTCGGCTTCTCCCGGCGTTGTCGTCGTGACCCCCTTTCTCGCGCCCGCTCCCGCAATTTCCTTGGGCGCGCGTTTTTTTGTGCGCGGGGCTTCGTTTTCACCGCACTCTTTGTTGGACTCCCCCCGCCGCCACCTTCATCCGTTTTCCTATATCGCATTCAATATATACATGGATACAAATACAATTTTAAACGCGGCGGCGCGGCCTTATTTTATTGCTTTCCGCGGCTAGCCGAGAAATTACGCAACCCATTCCGCGCGCTCTCCCGTACATTTTAAAGGCGGCCCTGCCCACCGACCGGCCGCCCGCGTAAGATCGATCGGCGTCTAATATCGGCCACAATATTTCGCACATTTCATCCGGACGCTTCTCCTCCTTCTTTGTATCGATTTTGTTGTACACGTAGCGTGCATATATACTGCGTTCAAGGCGGGCCAAAAGGCAAGCGCCGCTCCCCCAATTGTTGCAGATGCGATTTTTACGCTCGTGAACCTTTTCATTTTCTCGTTGAGTGCGCGCCATAAGCTGAAAGCGCGGTTCGGAACACCTGTTCCTGGCACTCGCACGTAACTGCATTGATCTGTTTTCTGCTTCTAGCAGGAGCTGTCAGGACTCGCTTCGGCCACGCTGCACTAATATGCTTTATTCATTGTCTCGAGCTCGTCGTAATCTTCCTTTTGTCTTCCTTCTAGCGGCTTCTTTTCACGGACAAAGATACCACTATCGTGGCGGCTAGGTATTGTTCGGCACCTGTTGGCGATAAACAACCAGATATTGAGGTATTAGTGCTTTTAGCCAGTGTGGTATGCATAGAGATAGGATAATGTTTATGCCGTACTTCAAGGCCATTCGCGTGAATGGTGCTGGCTCTGAGAGCCCCTATAGAAACTGCGCTAGGACAATTAGCTTTCTCTTAGAAGATAACAGCAAAACGTCAGGAGCGAGTTTATGTAGGACGCCTGGCCAAGTAGTAATAAGGACAGCGCAGTACACCCACTTAGTGAAGGGTAAGACCGGGTTGAGACTGTTGCCGCAACTGTCGTAATGACTTTAAAGAATGACGTCATTTCACGTCTCAGCCAACCGAACTGCATGACATGCCGTTTTTTTTTTTTTTTTTATGTCCATAGATCACGATATGGCATTTGCGTCGGTAGTCTGAACACAGCCTAAGGTGGGAAAAGTTGAACGCCGCGAAGCATCGCTTAGCTGTGACGTCATACGTATAACGTCAGCATGATTTAGGCAATTTGATGTTTTTAAGCAACCCTAAATGTCACGCATGGGCAGTGTCTGCGCGTTTGAGCAGCCACACAGTGAGTAGAAAAGGAAGCTGTCACCGAGCGTGTATCAGCGTGTGTTTGTTAGGTGACAGCGGGTCTAATAGTTATCCACGCGTTAGAGTTACCTATTACGAATGCACTAGTTCAATTCTACGATGCGAACAGCTTGCGGAACGGGCCGGAGTGGTAGGAAAATTTCTTGGAGGAACTGGGTGTGCTTGCGCGCATTGGACGCAAAAGCCTTACGGCTTCCCCAGGCGACACTTATCAAATACTTCCTTACTGCTATATCGTGTTGAGAAGCGCTGAGAAGGAGATTGGTGACATTTATCCCCACGGCTTCCCCTTAATCAGAGTTCTTCTTGGGTCAAGTACACCTATCCTACTCCCGCGACATCACGTTAATCTGCCGTGCGATATGACGTCATCGCGACATGCACTAAGCAAACCCTGCGCTGAAGTCCCAGGGCATGGTAGATGATCGTGACGGCGCGTGAGTAGAACAGGGGCTGTCAAGCCAAGGATAACTCAGATTATGTGGAAGTGGAACCTGTGGCGGCAAGCGTCGCTGCAGTCTGACTGCCGAGGAAATTAGTAGCAAAAAGAAGCAGCGAAAGCGAAGAAAGATAGCCTAACAACGTGTGAGTTCGAGCTAGTTGGTAATACATTGTACGAGATTTCGGCGCACGTTAACGATCCCCAGGTGGTCAAAATTAATCCGGAGCCCTCCACTACGGCGCGCCTCATCGCCTGCGTTGCGTTGGCGCGTTAAACCCTACAATCAATCAATACATTGTACGAATTTAAAGCGAATTCAGACAGGGGACAAATCTTGTCTTTGTCTTGTCAGCGCTTGTCTTTGTCCCGTTCGGCCCCTGTCTAAATTTTTGCGCTTTAAATTCGCACAGCGAAAAAAGAGACCCAGACACAATGTATTTTTTTAATGCGATAGATTGCTCTACGGCATAACAGGGAGGTTTATAGGTACAACATTGCACCAGTTGCACGCAGAAAACCAAGAAGAGACCGGTACTGGGGTCCACATATCCAACGCTTAACATCGCGTAAATGTTGCTTTCAAAGCCTGTAGCAAACTTAAGTGCCTCGAGGATTCATTTTATTTTATTTCGCTTCTAAGTTACGTTTGCACCTCATTTAACTAAAAAAGACTGATCCAAAGCGAAGATGATTCGCAGCACAGCAGGGAAAGTAATTTACAGATTAGAAGAGAAGGGGAAGCGAATGAAAGTTAGGGCAAAGTTTAATTATACAGCGACGGAAAGCGAGCCGCACATTGTGCTTTCGCCGTGTAACCTCTACCCGCATGCCAAAAGCAAATTAGCCTGAAAGCGTAGTTATCATTCGACGGCATACTCGGTATGTGCGGGTAATAAGGCACCACGCCCGCCGTACGAAGCCGGACAAGGATGATCGACGCATCGCTCCCTGCGCGCCGACCTTCGCTGTCGCAATCAAACAACGCCAGAGCGCAAACACTGACGTGTCCCATTTATTTCACCGTTTAATTAGATTTTTCTTATAATAACACGGACGGAACCCCAACGTGTTCACTCATTCATTCCTGCCCAATTAAATGGAGGACAGATCCGAAAAAAATTAAAAGAAAGAGACACATATCTCCAAACAATCACGGCGAAACCGTATTAACCGAAGAATGCTTGCCGAGGTGTGGCAGCCGAATTGAAAAAAAATCCTTGAGTTCTGATCCATGTTGTGAAATTCGCTCCAAAACGTGACAGCTCAATTACGTCTGAGAATTCTGTCACCTGCCGCGATTGCTTTAAAGGCCCCTTAATTGTATTCTCTATCTACCAGCTAGAAAGAGAATCATTTGAGAATTCTGTCCCCTGCTGGGATTGCTTTAAAGACCGCCCCCCTAATTGCATTCTTTATTTACCGGCTAGATAGGCTCGTTCTCGTTACGGAGAAAACACATTCCGGCGAGCGGAACGCGGCCAGCGATGGTACATACGCGCTTTCATAAGAGCTTTGCGAAAGATAAAATTATCGCCACATCCGCATTCTCGTGTTCGTGCCATCTAAGCTCTATTTATCTCCGTTTACTCGCTGTGCCATCAGTCTGCTCCAAATAATTGGAGCGCGGCGAGGGGTGGTCAGAAAGCTTTGAAGAACAACTAGAAGCCATAGGACTTCGCGGTATGAATATGGGATACGTTATCTACGACGAACAGCTTGAAATAAATGGTCAAATTTACGTCTTTAAAACATCTGCGAACCACTCGCGCCGTAAATGGCTATAGGTTGTATTCATTAAAGAGTTTAGCAGTCAATTTCTTCGCTTGGAAACACTGGAAACGGCCAAGAACATGGCCGCTGCGACACGGACACGGCGCGGCTTGTACCACTGCGCCCGCACGCCGAATAATAATAATAATAACTCCGGCGTGTGTCGTCTGCTCCGTTTCAACCCGATTCTTAACGGTGGTGTCAACAGAGGTGTTACTAATTGCACTCACATTGGAGTCGAGGCACTACTTTGCGTCCGGTGAAGTAGGGACAGGCGCACACTGCCGGCACCCCATTGTACACTTACACGGAAAGAACAGACAATATTAAGAAGAATTCAAGCGGAGTCGCTGGCCCACCCAAAATTACCACACACCATGTTCCCACAACAATATGAAGATACATGCCCCTTCTGTCGCCAAGAAAAAGGCACCTTGCGACACGTCATCGCAGAGTGTACGTCACTCAAAGCCCCCATCCCACAAATCCCATTCCCAACCACCACCCCCCCACCCCCTTCCCCCAAAGAGCGATGGGAGATCCTACGGTCCAGCCCCACCGCAACGACCCACGCGGCCCTAGTGGCCCGGGGCCTGGAGGTGTTGGCCGTTTATGGGCCCTGTGAATAAGGGACCACCCCGTCGGAGGCCGCCTCAACGGTGACCTCAAGGGCTCGAATAAAGTTCTATCTATCTATCTATCTCTAGAACGTCCAACGGACAAGTACCGCCATCCCGCGGAGCCCGACGTAACCAGTGACGGTGCACTCACATGGTAGCCTGCATGCGTGCGTGCCTCGCCAGTGAATACACGCTATACGGCAGACATGCGTGATCGCCGAAGAACAGCATCCTAGCAGTTTCGAGGAAGTTTATTTTAGTTGTGATCGGACATTTATGTTTTTATAGACGTGGCGAAGCTGTAATTGCGACCTGGGCCAGAAACTTCCATGTCTGTATAGTCAATGTAGATAAAATCCTTTGCGCAAGCTGCTCTACAATAAAAACAGCAAACTCATGAACGCTTCCCCACAGAATCACATTAGCGACAGCTTTGCAGGCCAATTAGATCTTATCTAGTACGAGCATCTCATAACTTTTTTTTGTTTTTATAACAGGGAATAAGCCCGAACGTTACAAATCTTGAAACTGGTTCGCATACGAACTCTTTGTTCTTCGTACACAACTGTTGTAGAAGTCTATTCCCAAGTAATTAGGTCAAAAGAAACGGATTCGGACACACCGGAGAAACTTTACGTACCTTAGTAAATGGAAAAAAAAAAGGCGAACTAATATCCCGTGATCGCACCAGCTGCGCAGGTGGCATTTGTACCACACAACGAAAACGGCCGGTTGGCTTTGTTCGGGTCTTTAATACTGGTTACTCACACAGTGTAAACAGTGTGAAGCATTCGCTATGCGGACTATGATGCAGACGATCGCAGCAAAGCGGACGCATTTTAAATTAAAGTTGCGGTATAAAAGAGAGCCAAAAAATTGTGTCTTCCGTCTAATGACGTGCTATCAGCATTCACGGAGGATTACTCGATCACTTAATGAGATGCTTCCTAAGTTGCTCATACTGCAAGGTGCTGCCAATATACTCGCGTTGCAAGGGAACGGCGTACTGATAATATTGCAAATATCGCTTGATAAGAAAAGGGGGTATCCCTGCTCTTAAGCGGCCGTAATTGGTATGCAACAGCATGAAGATCAACCATTCATATTGCCGCTAGTTAGTGCCGCCGCCAAGAGGATCTCTCTGTTTAAAATGCGAGCGGGTCGGCCTGCTTATATGTGCAGGCCTCTTCTTTCTTGCTCTTCTACCGCGCTGCTTTGCCTATTGAAGAAGCTCCTTCAACCGAGAAACGCCTCTTTTATTGCGGCAACATTTAATGTATTAAAGCGAAGCTTTCGTTGTATCTCCGATGGAGACCGTGCACACCAAAATTCACTGCCGGAAAGCCAACTTTATCTGACGACGATGAAGAGTCGTGGGCGAAGTGAAAGGTGATTAAAACGCGAAGCTTTTTTCTACTCGAAAGCCAATGTCTCAAAAGTCCGAAGTCCAAAATTCAAATCATTACGCCCAAAACGCACTGCAGGAGAGCCAACTTGCACAATGAGATTCTGCAAAGTACATTCAAGTGCTTCAAGGGAAAAAAAAAAAAAAAACGCTTTCCGTGGGCGGGATCATATCTGGGTCCATCACTCTATGAAGCCGATGCTTATCAGATTACGCCATTCCGATAAGGTCAAAGCAGATTGAATGCGTCACGTTTTCACCATCTTCCTCTTAATTTAAGAAATGGGCTTTATATTTAACAACTACGTCTTCACTAATAAACTTCCTAAATATAACCCGAGTACGCCCTAGGAAGCTCTGGGACACTGTGCCCTGGTTTGGTCTGATGACTGTGCGTTACCAATACTATTTTAGGGTGATGGGTATAGGTATGCGACCGCACCACCCCCCCTCCCCCTCCCCCCCCCCCCCCCGCCCCCACAGAAAAAAAAATAATAACTTACAGCCTACATCGTGATAATTAGACAAACTTTGTATGCATATGACTTCTTAGCTGAGGTATTAACAATGAGAATATTTCTAGCTGGACCGGGGCCGCCTAATGCATACTACGTATTGCGTACTGCGTACTGCGGTGAAGCCATGGAAGTGGAAGGGCTCTTACAGACACACGTACGGATGGACGGCCGGCTATCCACGGTCGCGCTGGCACTCCGGCAATATGCCTATTTAATTAACGCGGCGGCGTTTATGCAGTTAAACAGCCATTCGTGCGCGTATCCCAGGTATGGGCTTTTGTATAACCTACATGCGACTCGTGGTGGTGAAGAGGACACCCCTACTTTCTCTAGCTGCACTTTGGGCAATTCGATGGGCGTTTTGCACGCTGAAACCAACCAGCCAACTAAACAACACAAAGTATTGGAATCTCAGTTTTTAAGCGTGCCGTGACTTTCAATTTGCGGAAGCGTTGCGATGGACTTTCCACGGGGCTCAGCAGTTATGAGCAGTACACTAGTCACGTGACGTAGCGAACAATCGTGAGGCTCAAAGAGTTAAGTGAAAACACAATTCGAAGTACGTTAAAAAAAAGAAAATGTGCGGCAAGAGTTGGTACAAATGGCCTACACCTCTCATTCAAAATCCCTTAAATACCGTTGCTGTGGAATAGATCTAAACGAGGCGAGTTTTAACTACCTTACATTTCGCCAGCGTGGAGCGACAAGTGTATGGGATATATAAGGGCAACCTCTCAATGATGTGAAACACGCGATACCAGTTCTACTCAGGGTTGTATTCTTAGTGCCTCCTCCACTCCATTTGCTCCCTCCAGTCTGCTGAGCGGAGGATTCCGCAATGCTAACGTACGCGCAAATCAATTTCAAGGATCTCCTCCACTGCAAGCTCGAGTAGAGGAAGGACTCAAAATACCAGGGTTAGCTTCCTCTGCCATATATGTACCACAGCATCGACGAACCTATATGAACCGCGCATGTGGCGAAGCTCAACATGCGTAGTCACCATCCATTTCTGGCATGGTGAAACTTGACTTGCAGCGAAATGTCGCGGCCGGAGCACATGCATGTGTCACATAACAGCTGATTGCGTGAGTCAAACACATCTATTTTCATTTCCTGCGAATACCGCTCCGTTCAAATTATGATATACGCCGCGTAACCTTCATGCACGCAGTTTCAGTTTCACGTACTATCTGTAACCTTTGGTCTGTAAATACTCCGCACCAGTTGCGGTCATAACGTTGAATATAGTCCGTTTCGGGTGGTTGAATGGTGAATCATTTGATGTGTTCCCAAACTAGTTAAGACCGCACGCTTGCTTCGTACTTTGGTCATCGCAAGGGGTCTCTGAGAGGCCGATCCGTGAACGTACGGGTGTGATTGATTGATTGATTGATTGATTGATTGATTGATTGATTGATTGATTGATTGATTGATTGAATCACTGATTGATTGACTGATTCAATTACTGATTGATTGTAGGGTTTAACGTGCCTACGCAACGCAGGCGATGATGCGTGCCGTAGGGGAGTGCTCCGGGTTAATTTTGACCGCCTGGGGATCTTTGCGCCGAAATCTCGTACACACGGGCGTTTTTGCTTTTCGCTTCCACCAGAAAAGCGGCCGCCGCGGGTATACGGGCGTGGTGTTGGGTGCCGGAAACAGGTAAAGTGAGCATCAAGGCGGTTTCGAATTTTCTCGAAACAAACACACAAGCGAACAAACGATCAAGCAAACTCGACTTACGTTCCGCGTAACCGCTGTTATTTCACGTCCGTGGTCATGCCTGTGGATGCGCTGTTTCCGCCCACTGATGTTGGCCGTTGCGTGCGAACCGCTCTTTCAGATCTGCGGAAACGGGACAGGGGGAACAGCGTAAATATAAAGGGCGACTCCGTGCCTAGGCTTCACACGGAAGACACCTGCACGCAGACATAAATATGCCTCGCAGTTGTGCGCCGTCAAATCCAACTCAAAACAGCCAGCGCAAAGCCTGGAGTGCTCAGTGTCAGCGAGATGTATATGGTGGACGTCATCACGAGTACTGTCATTAAGCCGAGCTTTTTGTTTGTTTGTTTTTAGTTCCGATGGTCGTAAGCGTAATTGTGACGGGAGAAGGTACGAAGTCAAGAGCAATTCTGAACTGAAGGGGTCAAAGGTCTGAACCCTGCTACGCGCGGAGTCGCGCAAAAGAACGAAGAACAAACGATGACCCGCAAAGAAGAAAAAAAAAAAAAACTACTCCTAATTCGATATCAGGGTGGCTTGATTGCCTAGAGGAACGCTCAATTTCCGAACGCCATACAGATAAGGAACGTCAAATATACTTGCAGGATCAGCTAGTATGACCTATTGTATCCGCTGCGCGCAATAAAAAAAAATAAGTAAACACAAAAGGGGCAATGACCACACCCAGAAACAAGTCGACCGCGGAGGTCGGTCGTTGGTTTACTTTCGTATTAGGCCGGCGCCTATATTTCTTGTGAAATTTTCGAGCGTGGAGATTTACGGAGTTAGCCAGTTTCGCTGCGAGCGCGTTTGGCGCAGATCACCAAGATACATGGACGCGTGAGCAATTTTGGATGTCACGAAAGTCTCTACGCGTACGAGATTTTACAGCGTCTTGTCTTCATTTATTCGAGTTGATTGACGCTTCATTATCACAGCCCGAAAGACTGCATTTGTGCAAAGCAAAGCCGGCGTGCTTTAATGTATACCTTGCTAGCGCACAAAACAAACGCTCTGTGAATAATCTGCTTGATCTGTGAGAGCACTACTGACTGAAAGTTCGTCTGCTGGGAGTCTTCGGAAAAGCGGCCTTCGGTCAGTTTGTCACGGTACCGCGTTTATTATTGTATTACCAGAGGCGAGAGCAGCCCAAATGTGCCAAATCTGAACGAGAGTTAATCGTCACCGCCGCTACTCATCGCTGCTAATCAACACTACTCACCATTAATCACCCAAACGCGCAACAACAGATGTCGTCGCAATCAAAACAATTGATACGACCATCATATGCGCAAGGCCGAACACATTTGGATTCTATTACGGTTGCAACTTTCAATATTGTTTTGACAGAATTCGATGCCTTCCGGCGAAATACATAGCGGTCGATTTGTAATTCCCCGGGGCCATATCGTACAACCTTGTGTGTTTATTTCCGCTTGGCACACCATCGCAATACAAACAAGCGTTATCTATTCATGCTTAATGTGCACCATCACTTATTTTTCTGTGCATAGGTACAAAATAGACGGGTTATATTTTTACAGCGGATCTGTTATAGGCAACCTTTTGGACCATCCGTAGGACGAGAAAAGCCCCTCTGTCTAAATTTCGGCACACCCTCTTGCTTCGACCACTAGTTCGCCTCCGGCATTTTATGTATTGATACCCGATGGCGTATATTGCCCCTGGAGAGAATTTTTCCCAGCAATTCATTTGTGTTTATAAGTGAAGCCGAGTGCAAAGAGATCAGTGTAAGCTTGGGTTTCGTAAGCTGGATTTCCCACAATACGTGTTGGTTTTTGTCACCTGGCTTTCTCACAATATGTGTTACACAGTGCAGCCTACACATAAATAGGTTAAATCCCCGCCAACGCGTTGAAAGAAGACCACCGGTGACGATCGGGACGCGTAGTACGCCAAGCGTAAGCGCGATGCCCATCGGGACTCCGAATACAGGTATAAGAGGAAGACGCGAGACGCCGGCGAGACTACAATGCCGCTTAACGACTCCCCGGCGCGACGGCGCAGCTTGAGCCTGAGTTTGTGACCAACCAATACCCCCAAAAACCACTCCGCTTGTGATCCACTTTCGTTGAGTGAAATGGTACTCAATATTTTTAATTTGGCTATTTTTCCTAGCCCGCCTCCGAGGCTCGTGGAATTTGTCAGCCTTTGTTTCTTTAATGAAAATTGAAACTAAGCACCAGCTGCGTTTATGGCAGCTGTATGCGAAAAATCTCTACGATTCCAGGCGGCCCACCTCTCCCACAACAAAAAAATAAATAAAAATTAACGGTTTGGATAAAATTGAGATTGTTTGCTCGGACAGGGAGAAAAAATGGAGAATCTCACACTAAGGCGTAAGACTTGAAGGTAGCGAAAGCTGTGCGTTGCAACCTTCACGACCATCACGACGTTGAAGTCCACGATTGCCGCCGATTTGCCTCTTCTTCCCCGCCGCAACGACTTTTACTCCATTTTTGTTGCTACAACGGCGAAAACCAACCAAATTGAAGAAGCAGAACGAACGAACAGAACGCGCACACTTAAACTAGGCGCCCGTAGGTGCAACGTGTACCCCATCACGTGTTCTGTGTCAAGCAGGTGGCGTGACTATTCTTCCCACAGTCACAGCCGAGTGAGTAAGCCGTTTGACTCTCGGGCACAACTCACGGTCGTAGCCGAGTGGGTAAGGTGACTGACTCCCTTCGTTGATCTACCAGACACAGGCTCGAATCCTACCGGTGCCGGTGATTTCTTTATGCTGTTATACTGAGTTTTGTGAAACGCCGGGACTACCGACTACCTATGCAGTTTCTCAGTTTAAAAAGTTTAGAAGAGTAGAGGCACGCGACTCGTACTTTCCGCCACCCGTTGTCATTCATCTGAACCACCCACGACGCAAAGCCTAAGAGCTCTACAGACGAATAAACTGTATTTCGCGTAAAATAGGGTGAGAAAATTCCGAACTCTTTATTTCAATAGTATTTTGCCGTGGCGTTGCCCGCGTCATCGTAAGCCCACTTGCCTCATTCCGCGTCGATCCAAACCAAAAGCGAGCAAAAAGTTAATTACCTGTAGCCTTTTCCTGCTGATCTGCACTACTGTGGGTGACAAAACTCTTAGCGAATCACTTACTGACTAATCGATTTATCATTTAGGTATTTCAATTACGGCTGAAAAGAGCCGTGGGCGAGTTCCGCGGGAAGCAGTGGCGAAGCCCTCGTAATTACCCCAATCATTCTCGTGACGCCAAGCCCAAGCTCGTTCATTACTGCGGGACCACCAGTGCAGCTAGTAATGCATTTATGAAGGCCAATTTTAGATATCGACCTCGGATTCCCTAACGAGCCTTATCCCGATGCATCGTCAGTGAATGTGCGCGGCAACCGAAACGCAATAAGCCGGAGAGTAAGATTTGGTTGCTTACTAATCAGTTGAGGCAAATTAATTTAAGCGTTGCTGATGTAAGAATAGCAGTAAACAACTAAACGCGACTCTAGCTTTTTTTTCGTGGTTTGTGTTGGTTACGAGGCGCTCATAGATTGATCGATTGTAGGGTTTAACGCGCCGACGCAACGCAGGCGATGAGGCGCGCCGCAGTGGAGGGCTCCGGCTTAATTTTGACCACCTGGGGATTCTTAACGTGCGCCGATCTCGTACACACGGGCGTTCGTGCGTTCGTGCGTTTCGCCTCCATCAGAAAAGCGGCTGCCGTGGCCGGGAATCGAGCCGGCGTCCTCGTGCTCAGCAGCGCAACGCCTTAGCCACTGAGCCACCGCAGCGGGTGGCACTCATAGAAATAGAATGACATTTCTTTTTATTCTTGTAGCCATCGTTGTCCCCTTTTGTTGTTGTTGTTGTTGTTGTTGTTGTTGTTGGTGGTGGTGGTAGTAGTAGTAGTAGTAGTAGTAGTAGTAGTAGTAGTAGTAGCAGTAGTAGTAGTAGTAGTAGTAGTAGTAGTAATAATAATAATAGTAGTAGTAGTAGTAGTACTAGTAGTAGTAGTAGTAGTAGTATGCCATCGCGTTAGGGGTTATGGCCGCGGCCGACAGAGATCGCGTAGTAATGTGTATTATAATCACCGTCATTTACCGCCAGGCCCACATGATCGTCGCCGTCGTCGTCATCGTCATCATCATCATTATCATCATCATCCTCATCATCATCATATCTATAAGCCCGTCTATGTCCATCCCCACTGAAGTACTCACCAAAAACTTCCAAGGGACTACGTCGTGTCAGCCGAATCCATCCTATGTCCAAATTCTTGGATCTCGTTTCTCTGCCGCATTCGCCGGCAGATTTAAACCTCTGACGCTGACCTTCGCAATCCTCCCACTGTTCGCGTGTTCTTCGTGCTCATCACGCACACGTCCTCCCTAACTCCGGTTGTTAATTTCTGATCGTTTGGGGTAAGCGCCTACCGCGAGAGTTTGTCCCTCCAATCGCGACAATCGCTTGTTACCCCTAAACGTTAAATCTGTAGTGTTTTTACGTTCAATGCATTGCTCTGCATTGGATCTACGCTAAACAGTTTAAGATCTGCAACGTAAACTGGAAGTGCTGGTTAACCCATGAGGTTACAGCCCGCCATCGCGAGCTCGCGTCAATGTACACCACCTGGCCATTGTATCCACCACCATGCCTCGTGCCCCCCCCCCCCCCCCCCCCCCCCCCCCGCCGCCTCAATTAGCGTAAGCTCAGTTTCCTCTGATGCAGCTTTTGATCCGTGTATACTGAGATAGCATTGCGCTGTCGATAGTACAGCGGGGATTCTTGCTTTCAGAGAGGAATGGCCAATAATAGAAGCGGTCAAGGGTGAATCGGTCAGCTTTCCACCACACTTCGCCACAAGTGGGCAGACAGGACTGACACCGAAATAGAAGGCAAAGCAGGGGAAAAAAAAAAAAGACGAACACTGCTACTCAGTGCCATAACCCCCATTCTCTTTCCCGTTCTCCGCTGCAGCCAGCCCTCACTTACGCCCGTCCATAACCGTAGCGGTAGTCGGGGGGGGGGGGGGGGGTAGGCGGGTGTCAGCTATTATTACATTTGGGCGCGAAACCGCTCCCGGGCGCCATTATTTCGACCCCCCAGGCGGCCTCATCTCGCGCTGCAGTCGCGGAGGCGAGGTGGCAAAGTAGCCTAATCTCGTTGGCCGTGGCCCGCGAGATGGGCTTCTTTGTCGACCGACGCCCATTCCACATCCCCTCCCACCGCCATCACAACAACTTCCTCCTTTTCCCTCGTATGCCTCGCATCTGCGTCGAAGCGCCATTTCCCAGCATTTTCTTCTGTTTTTTTTTTTCCCGCACCTTTCACGGCTACCCTGTCCCTCACCCCAAAAGCCGTGCGTTGTCGTCTCACGCCGGGTTGGAATTAGATCGCGGTTATGGGCGATTCGTCGGATGCCCCCCATGCGCCCTGGGATAGGAAACTCATCGGCGCCAGCGCAATCCTCCATCCGGCTCGGGAATGCGCGCGCTCCGTAGCGAATTTCGCGGGAACCCGCCACGATGCGCCGCTCATTTCGCTGTCGCTTATTTTCCCCCCAACCCGTTAGGCTGCTTCCGGTGAAGTTGCGCTTTTGCATTACGGGGGAAGGAAAAACTTCCACAACCGGCTTGCTTGCTTGTCACATCCCGTTAAAGCAGCCAACTAACAAATCCGTTTTCCACCACGCAGGTAGAAGAAAAAATTAGTAGTCCTTGCAACGTTCTCAGCAATATGATTGCGAAACTCCGGATTCATTACAACGGCTGTTTCGGGCTTTGAGGTGACGAATCGGGTACTCTGGTGGTAAATGTCACCGGTACCGATACATGGTGCTAAGTATTCACAACGGTCTCCCCGCCGACCGCTTGAACGCACGGAAAAGGCCATGTCATTTGGGAACAATCTCCCACCCAGTATCTCAGTGAAGTTGGCTATGCTTTTGTCGTACTTACTCTAGCGTTAGCTGGGCCGCAAAGCATATTTGGTGCACTGCTCCTTGCAGCGTATATACACCCGCTAGTATGACCACCCGGCTAGCCACTCTCTCCACCAACTGTCCAACCCTATCGTCACCGCCTGCACCTGCCCTGCGTTCCACGGACGTTGTAAGAGTCGCCTGGGTTATACGGCCGACGCTGTTCGCCGCACCCGCCGTTTGGATATTCAGATTACAGCCCGCTCCCTCCTCCCTCTTCCCCGTCCCCAGACGGCCCATTCCTCACGCGGCTTCCTCTATATGAGATATCAATGATGCACGGCTCACTTTCAGCGCGTGATTCATCGTCTACCGGCGCATGGCTCGCACAACCGCCTTGTATTAGGAGCCAACAAAAGGGACGTATACACGGACGGCGACACAGCGGCGTCGGCACGTTTTGTCACGTTCGGTCTTCATTCCCGACGCCAAAGCAAGCGTCAGAGGCGTAATGCGAAGCGCTCGCGAAATAAAACAAAACGAACAATCGAAAGAAATGGGGAATACGAAGCGATACGCCGACTAAGCGAAGTGCCAACGGCGAAATGAGCGATCCCGCTTCACACATGAACGTTTCTATCATTGAGCGGCCGCTGGTATGTGGCCCATAACACGAAAGTATGCGTACCATCGAAATTGGAGCTCTGTTGTGGCGTAGCTCAATCAAGCATGTACGTGGTACGCAGTTTAGTGCTGTCGATCTCCGTCTTTGTGCTTGTCTCTTTTGATTATATTTATTTTGTTCACAATAAACAAGGTAAGCGATGTACAGCGCTGGACACGCTCTTGCTTGTAGCTTACAGCAATCATGACGCCATCACTCTGCAACACATCCGAACCCGCACGCTATGTGCAGCATCGTATATACAGCAAGCCTTCGCGGAAAGCGACGTTTCATCCGAGATACCGCAACAATGCCTGCAATAACGGAGTCTTCCAATCGCAAACGGGAACACCGAATGGCACCCCCGCGGTGCGACGCACAGAAAGCGTACCATTCCTGACGGGAGGGACATTCCGGGACAGACTACCAAACGGGAGGAAGATAACAGACAGTCGCAAGGTGAAAAACAGAGCTGACGCTAGAAACACTACGGCGTTGGTGACGTCTGTCCTCGCGATAGTCATAAACCTGCACCTCCTCACACTACACGAGTGTACATGGTCTATTATATAAAAAATAAGCGTAATATATATATATATATATATATATATATATATATATATATATATATATATATATATATATATATATATATATATATATATATATATATATCTGACCTACCTTTTCACCTGGCCTCGCTGTTCACATCAGACGTCGCATGGTGTTGTGACACATGCGTTTGTCGGAAGCATAGCGCGCTCACTCCTCACCCACACACACGCACGCCTGCGATCACGCGATGAGACGGGGGCCGGGGAGAGTGTGGGAAAGAAGACGGCGGAGGTCTTCTTATTGGATTGCCGCCGTGCCGTCTGTCGCAGTCGTCGCTCGGTGCGGAAGGCCAGCGGGGAAGAAGACGTGATCATGCCGAAGGGCGGCACACAAAGGACACCGCCGGCGCTTTGCGTCGCCTGAGCCCCATTTTTTGTCCTTCGCTGGCAGGTCCTGCCAATATGCGTGTCAATTCAGCGGCGGCGGCGGCGGCAGATGCCAGAGGGGCACAACATCCCTCCGTCGTCTCTGAATCTCTCTATCTGCTCCCACTCTCTGCCACCACCCCAAACAGTATACACGGTCTTCTCCCAGCCTGCGGTGCTCGCCCTAACACCACTAAGGTGATGAAAAGCAACAGGACTGCTTGGTTAACTGATAAGTAATAACTGGCGAGCCCCACAAGATGTTACATGTGGTGCAATCCTCTGGCCTTACGAGAAGGAAAGAAAGCTAGCCAAGTTTGAAGGAGTTTCGGCTTCGTCAGTCAGCTCTGAACGCCTGTACACGAACTCCTTGAACATTTGAGGGGCTTCAGCAAGTATGGTTTTTTCGTCGAAATCCGAACAACCAGGCGCTGTGGGCTGAGGTTTGACTTCTTTGGCCGCACGCCGTCAACCACGCAGTTTAACCGATGGAATGCCTCAGAGGTGTTGCTTGCGACACGGGCCAGGAGCGCAGTTAACAATCCGCAACACCATTACGTGTGGGCCGGTGGCGTAGCCAGATGGTGAGTCGTAGCCACAACACGGCCTAAAATTCATGCATGCAGAAAAATGACTAATAAATTGTTTAGGCATCCGGCGCTGTCTCTCTTTCTTGTTTTTAGTTTCCCGGTGGCAAACTGCACCCCCCCCCCCCCTGCCAATATATTTCTTGCTGCGCCACTGGTGTAGGCCGTGCGCTTATTGGACCCCCGGCTGGCGGCATCAGTTTCGAAAGCACGGTTTTCTCGGAGTGGATTTCTTACCGTCCAGCACGATTAGTTCTCCCTGTCCATTGTGCATTCTCCTAGAAAGTTTTTTCTGCTTTTTATTAAAATCCACCACTATTTCCTAATTCCCACACACGCATATTTTGGGCACGTTTCTCCCCAGGGGCGCAATGCGGTCTTGGTTAATTTTCAAAGCATTAAAAGGAAGTGTAGTCGGTGTAGTCCTCTTTCTCGCTCTTGAGCGCCACTTAATTCGGGCTGCTTTATACTACGCCTGCTACGAGCCATTTTCCTCGAAACCTAATTCATTACGCCTTATTATCCTTACGATGTACACCCATGTTCCCCTCTCGGAGATTTGGATGGATATTGTCCCATTCGAACTAGTTGCGTTAAATGGTTTCTGCTTCATTTCCAACCCACCTACCTTCGATTCAGGCAGAGCCAACCTCTTAGAGATCGTGCTTGTCGGCGAATCCTGCGGAAGCAGTGATTATTTCCTCATCAATGTAATTTACAAGCATTGTTTCGTAATCCATTAAACATGTCTAGATTTGAAGGCAATTCTGTCCTTTGTAAAGAGCACCGAATTGGTGAACTGCCAAGTACGCGTATGCGTAAACGTCCGGAGCTGTCCAGTCACTACGTTAGCTGGCGCGCCCCGGAAGCATTCCATCAAGAAGCGACGCGGGTGGTAGTAATCCCGGCCGCAGACGCATTTCCTCCACCAGTCAAAACGTAATTGCCTGCACGTCCACTCCGCCCACTCCCCCGTCAACCAGCACGAGGTTTTCGAGAAGGAAAATGAGGTAGGATTCGTAACTACTTGACTAATCGCAAAAAAACAAATACTCTCTCTCTCTCTCTCTCTCTCTCTTTATATATTAGACAATCCTATATTAGGGCCACATCGCATCACGCGTACATATACTCGCGCCTGCGTTGTATGCACGCCCTGTCGAGAACGCCCGGGGTGCAATTTGCAGTCGCAAATTGGCTACGTCGCCGAGACGAGAAAGCCGGAGATTGAACAGAGCGGCGGGAGGAGAAACGAGAAAAGGGCGATTTGATGCAACCAGAAGGAAAAACAAAGAAGAAAGGCATAAAACGGGCCGGCGAGGAGGCTGCACTCAAGACCGACGCACCGGGCGCGAACGAACGAGCGAGCGGAGAGCCCATTCACGGGCGGCGGGTTCCCGCTGCCAAACGCAGCGGGCAGCGGCGGCAGGTCGATCGCAGCCGAAATCATGCTCTCACGGACCATTACCTGCCGTTCATACATAACGAACGTCGAGAGGGGCCCAAAAGAATGAAAGACGGCGGCGGGAAGAGAGGTGAATGTACATAGGCGCCGCTATAGAAGGGCTCGCCATCGTGAGTAGGAAGCGGGGGAGGGGGCTTGCCAATCCAATTTTGCGAGCATTAGAGAAAAAGAGCGCGGACGGCTGCGCAAGGGCGCTGTCTGGAAAGTGGGCGCGAAGAAAAGGAGGGCGTTAATGGAAAGGAGAGCTGTTGCTGCAGGCCCGCGCGCGCTGGGGCCCCGTCGTCGGTGGCAGCGCAATCGACACCGCGACTGGACGCTTGGACGAGCAGGCCAGCAGAGGGAGCTCACGCTGGCGCGGGGACTACGCTCTACGGGAGATGCAGCACGTGTTCTACATACATTGCGTGTGCGCGCGCTTCGGAACTCTCCTTTCCGACAGCAGCCAGCCGAGTGTGCACGCACACGCCTGCCCATCGCGAGCGAGCCGCGCGTCATATATCTAGATTAGAAAAGCGGGGGACCGTTGGAAGGCACGGAAAAATCGAGGGAAAGGGGGAAAAGGTGGGATGAGAGAGATTTTTTGAGCATACAGTGCTAAATATGAATGTGGCGCGTACAAATTCCTGCGTCCATGCATAATTGAGCAGGTTTGGAAGGACGGCGAAGGGACATAAATAAAGGTATGAATGAGCGGTGCGCGGGACGTTTCCATGTTAGATGCATGCCATTTTCTCCGCACCTCACGTTTGGAAACCAACCTCCCGACAACTTCGCTTCCGCCACATAGCCTCCCTTTCGTTCTCCATAACTGCCAACTATTGCCGCGCAGCCGAACCTCCGCTCCTCCGTCGTTTCTGTGGCGGCTGCTGCCGTTGCGAGTTGCCGGCGGCCAGTGCAATCCGCTCCTGGCAAGCTGCGCACGGAGCTCGCATAGAGCCATTTATTTGGCCGAAAGCGACGCAGCGCTGCAGCACGGATCGCAACACCGCCCCCTTTCCCCTACACCACCTCCGTTCACACCGTGCGTTCGCGAGTGTGGACCGAGTTCCTCTGCGCTCCCCTCCCCCTTCTCTCCCCGTTCCCATGCTATGGATATTGCGCCATAAATATTGCCGTCGGGTTCGGACTCCGCGCCCGCCCGAGCGTATAAGCGCGCTCGCTGGCCGGGCCGGATGCCAATGTGTCCGCTTCTCCGCCGCCGTGGCCCGCACGTCCGTCGTCTCCCATCCAAGCAGCCGCTCAATAGTGCAACGTCCACGTCGCCCCTCCGGCTGTGGCAGGAAAAATGCCGTAGGGAAAGTACAGCGCCCACCGCTGCCCCCTTCCTTCCTCCCCCACTGCACGCACGGCCAGAAATGACGCTCATAAGCACGTTTCCGATCACCCCCGCCCCCATTCTCCTCGAGGTCTGAACCTCGTTTGCTGTCGTGTGGCGCGGCCGGCGGCATGCAACGTTCCCGTCCCGCCTCGCGACGAGTCGATTGGGGGCAGCCACTGCCCCGCTTTGGCTGTCGGAATGCGCGCAGTTTAGCCCCTTTGTATATACTTCTATTTCTTTTGCCTGCGCGTGGTTCTGTCATTCCGGTTCAGAGCGCGAATCAATCAATTTGCACTTTCCGAACCCGGTACAACCATTGAACTTTGACACGCATAGATGCGGACATCCTCGGTTTCGATCCTGTTCGGCGGGACCTTGAAATAGATTACAGCCATGGGATGGTGTGTCGCACTGTACTGAGCGTACGCTATGCGTGTACCTTACCTGCTCGAGGGTGTATATCACACTGCATTACCGCAATGTCCTCTCTTGTGATACAATATATGCGAACGAAAGCAGCTTCTTTTAATCGATTCTTGAGAGTTGCACGACAATCTGTACTAAAAGTGCACGGTAAAAATGCAGCCTGTAAACCCCGCGCCCTCGAGCCTACTGTCTCTCTCTAATATGTATATATATATATATATATATATATATATATATATATATATATATATATATATATATATATATATATATATATATATATATATATATATATATATATATATATATATATATATATATATATATATATATATATAGATATATATATTCACGAACTGGAGTCCTTTTAGTTGCTGCAGATGTACAGAGAAAGTAAACGTACGCTTGTCTTCGGAGACTGTTCATTTGGATGTCTCGGCCTGAGCGAGATCTTCTTGAATAAGACCTGCCTCGAGGCCTGTTTCTTAAAAAAAGTACTATACCTGGTCTTCTTGAAGAAAACTTGGCTCAGGTGGAAACGCCGTAATGAACAATATCCGAAGAGAAGCGTACTTTCACATTTATTTTCTTTCTATATTGCATGGAAGTATATATATATATATATATATATATATATATATATATATATATAACAAGGGTGAACCATGGTGTGCCGTTTGGTGCCTTGTGGAAGGTCACTGCGCCGACAGGAAGCGATGGAGGGGGGAGAAGGAGGGGGCGTAGGAAGAGCATTGGCCCGGCAGCCGGTGGTGTGATGCGAGTGAGCCACGCGCGCGCGAACCACGGCATCGACCCTCGTCGTAGGAGCGCGAGTCCCTGATCGAGCCCTAGGGAGTGAACAACGCGGCGCCACGGAGCGCCGGGGCGCCGCTTCGCCGACTTCGCAGCGTGCAGCAGCAGCAGTTCCGCTTTCGGCCTCCGGAAGCAATAACAATCAAGAGACAACCGTTGCATTCCCTATGGGCTCCTCGCACGCGACCAAGACAACCGTGCCATCCTTCCACTTACTGCCTCCTCCTTTCAAGCATCCCATCCCCCGTGCTCAAAGCCGGCCTCTAGACCGGCGCCAGTGCTGAAGACAGGAGCGTTCGTCGCGTACCCTTGCTCTTTCTCAGTCCCTGTGCAGTGTAAAAACCAACCTGTTTCCTTCGGTGCAAGCTGAACCTAAACGTCGAAAAGCGGTATCATCTGTACTCGTCCATGTCTTTTCTGTTTTGCTTGTATGCTACAACTCTTTTCATCGTTCCTGTAGGAGACTTCTGGCTACTAAACGAACCTTAGGCCAGAAGTTGCCACAAAACTTCAACACGTATTCTTCGTTTCCGTCTTCAACTTCACCCCGCGCACCTGTCGTGGTGGCTTGCGCGTTAGTAACGCGGATCGCGAACATCCAAATGGGTAGTGCTCCCGTCAGCCTTTTAAAAATCCTTATCGGCTCACATACGTCTCCTCACGTACTCATGCCAATCAGTTCTAGAAATGCGGCTGTCGCTTTCCCTTCCCCTATCGTGCAACAAATACTAACACGTAACGAATTGATTCTGTGTGTAGACTGGGTTCCTGTGCACAAGACAACCTGGCTGGGCAACCCGAGCGCTCGCACAGGTGCGCGCACGTTTCATACAACTCCTCTGACCGGAAAGGACCAAGAAGAAAAACACAAAAACGTCACATCACGAGCACAACTCTCATATCTTTCCCCGCTGCCTCACATCAATGGAACGTATATTTACCATTTACGGTCACCAACGCAGCATACACTTCACATCCTTATCGAGCGGGTCATCATATCCCCTCTAACGCATGTTATATCAAACAATTCTCCGTGAAGGCCCCTTAAAACACTGTCCTCATTTATCGAAATCTTGTTCATAACTTCACCCCCCCCCCCCGGTTACGTCAAAGGAAATAGATTACGCTTTAATAGACATATCTTCGCCGCATAAAACAGGAATCTTCGCTATTAAAAGTGGCTTAGCCCAAGTGGTTAGTTAGGCTGTCTCTACAAGTGGTGGCCCCTACTAAGCAGACGGACTCGCCCTTCTGCCATTACTCTCTCCACATCGGCCTTTGGCCTCCAGCTACGATGAACGTTCAAGATACTACTGCTACAATTAGACACTCCTACAGAAATTTCTTATTGTTTACATTCAACGGGATTCGGTCCCGGATTATTAAGTTGGCTATCCCTCATTATGGGTATGCTTGCAGCGAAGCACCCTTTACAGACACTTTTTTTTTTGGCGCACGCCGATGCAAATACTCTTCAAACGCCCACGCTTGCCGCTTTCTTGCCGCTGTGCAAGCGGACAGCGGTGGCACTCAACAATCTGAAACATTAGGCACAGGAAGCAGTGGTCTGTGAGGAGAGATAGATCACGGCGCTTGCGGTTATAATCTCTATCTCGTTATTTACCTCGTGGTCACGTGTTCCGGCGTTTGAGATTAAGATGCAACGATGCACGTTTCTCTAGATATTACCGGCGGCGAGTGCCAGAAAAAGAAGAACAATTGCAGTATGAACATCTTAGAAACATCGTTCAAAGGTAGAGAGAAAACCAAATTATACAAAGGACGCTTGAAAAGTGCAAAGGGAAAGAAGATTACCGCCTCAAGGCGTTCTATTTCTTACTGTTTGCCTAGGCGAAAGTTCCACCTTTTTGAAGCATTTCCATAGTTTCCGAACCTCACTCCCCTCTGACACCTCAATACTTCCAGCGTCGCTAAATGCGCAGCACACTCCCACGAGCTCCTGTCGTTAGCCAACCTCATTTGGAGCGGCCCAGCACGCACCAAACAGCTCAGCGTGATTTCAGAAGTAAGTGAAAGGCTGCGGCGAAGGTGCCTCACGCTACGACGAAACTTACGACCTCAACCGAGGCCGAGCGGCGGCGCATTCGAGCACAAAAAGAAGGGCACCCACGAGGTCGGCGCTGAAGCCCGAGCGTCGCCCCCTTAAACGCTGCCGCCGAGCATCCCGCCGCCAGCATTTTTCGCGCCCCTTCATCCTTCCTTCCCGCCTCCCAGCAGCAGCAGTCCTCCGCGCGCTTTAACAACGCCGTTACGAGCAGCCGCGCGCGCACGGCGTCGAAAAGCGCCCGTCGTTTTCTTTTTACGAGCGAGAGACGCGCGCACGGGCGCCTGTTATGCAACGACGCGCACGCGGCCGATTTTCGGCCGCGCAGTAGCGGGAACTCCTCGAGCGACGCGAGAGAAAGTGCCGCGCACGGGGGAAAAAAACGCCGGCGCCGCCTAAAAAGAGCTAAACCTCTGTCTCCGGCCGGGCGAAAACGAGCCGATGGCTCGGTCGTGTGCGTGCATGTAAGCACGGCTGATTTACCTCGGCACTGCGCGTCGTCGCGCGTCCCACACGTGATTTCCCGCGCGCAGACTAGGCGAAACGAGCAGGCGTACCGCCGTTGCTTGCCCTGCCTCGTTAGCCAGCGCTCGAAGCACCTATCTCTCTCTCGCCGTTTCCCCCCCTGTCAGCCTGTGACTTCCCGCTCTGCTGGCCACAGCGGTGTGCCGCTCTAAAAGGCAGCACGCACACGCCGAGGTTGCGCAGCAGTTTTCGTGGCTCCCCTCGCGAGGGTATCAGCAGAGGCGAGTTGCGATTAGCATAGCGCCAGCAGCGGGCGACTCCGAATGGGCTGACGCGGCGGCGGGCAGCGGCGTAATGACCGCTGTCGTTGGCGCGTATCATGCCGAGACCTTCCCGGTGCCCCCACTCGGTGACACGGCGCCACTGACTACTAACGTGCGCAGCCCTAATGACTGCGTGATGCATGTGCGAGTCGTTTGGTTGGGAGAACGCGCGAGGAATAACGCACGTGGGAGAAGCGTTGTGTTCTTTCCCGCGACCTGCGCGACCGCCGAATGCGTGCGACGCGTTGCTTGTCAGCCGCTGACCTGTTCTACCCTTTTGCTCGGACTCTCGTCAAGTCGACGTTGGCGGACAAATGGAATAAGCGCCGGAACGGACTCGCTTATAAACTGCGCGGAAACGTGTTTAACGGATTCTCGGAATACGCGCGAGTTTTAGCGGACGAATCGGTATGCGGTTAAGCTCATGGTAACGCTGTTCAGGAGCGGTGTTCTGAGTTGCGTCCGTTTCAAGTATGTGTTCGCGCCCGTTTCATACCGTGACGTAGTTTCCAGTGGCGGCACGGCTAATGTACGCAAACCAGCATGCTGCCTTGCTTTACCGCCTGCAGACAACCAGGGCTCGCACGAAGTATGCATTTTTAAGGGACAATACTCAGAAGATCGCCCCAAGACCGACTTTTTCACCCCCAACCCCCCTCCCCGTCGTCCCATTAGTGTATTTAATGCTTCTGTCAACATGGTTCAAGATATTATCATCAGGTGACGAGCACAGCAACTTTTTTCGCAATGTTCGACACACTTGTTCCACGAAAGTAGGCTAACGTTTACCATCCTCCTCGCATCGCTTGGACATCAGTGTTTTATCAGAACATGACCCCTGTACGGCACCTGCAACAAAGGTGCCATAACTTCGCACCAAAAACCACGTGCTTTTTTATGCGCAGACGGCGATATCTAGGGTGTCTAATTTAGAGCATTTAGATTTTGCAGTAGAACCCGTTGCATCTACCCACGCTTGTTAAACGAGCGAAACTCCCTTCGCCGTTTTTGAAACATTCCTTTTTAATGTGGGGAACATTGAAATACTGACCACTATAATTACAATTGCCTTAATTTTTATTCAATTCGTAAACGTTGTAAATCGTACGCGTTACCAGAAAGTAATCTGCACACATCCATCAGTGATACCCTCATGTTCTTCGTTTTTGTTTTATCTGCAGTCGCTTGGTGGCAGCAACAAAACCGTTAAAGCAAACGTTTTAAGGTTGGGTTTAGCTCAATCATGGCCGGCAATGCTCTTAATGGACCTAAAAAAAAAGCAAACCTTTCTATGTTAGGTTTAGCTCAATCAGAGCAGAATGCTGTTAATGGACATTCAAAGAAGAGGTAGAACAGTTAACCCATCAATCTCCTTCGTGTTCTTTTTTATGCACAGCAAATTATGGATGATGTGGTGCACGTGAGAATCCCTGCCAATTGACGCTCTGCACTCGCATTCTCTTTTCTGTTGGGCAGATTCATTTTCGCACGTTTGATTACGCTCGGTGCTTTCTGTCGTTATAGGTTTGCGTCTTCTTATTTCATTCTTTTTTTTTTCTGAGAGAATTTCGCTTTTTCCGTTTGCTATTCAAGGCGCCGTACTTTGTACCAGATCGAAAATTCATTTCAGTAAATGATTCTACGCGCTGCAACCCGCGAAGAGTGAAACAGAGAGGGAGAGTGAAATGAAAAAAGAAATCGTGCGAGTGAACGCCGAATGTGCTTCGGAGATTACACGAGAAATTTCCAGGCGTACAGAGCCGTTTCCATCGAGCGTGGTGATTCATAGCCGCCGTGTTTGGAGAGGGGTACACGGCGAACTGAGAGAAGAAGAAAAAAAAATTGAAATTGGCCAGAGGCGACTTTCACCAGCACTGATGCTGCTGCGGTGACAGTCGAGGCTACTGCACGCCAGGACGGCAGCATCAGCAACTTCCCCTTGATACAGGGGCCATGAAATTCAATTTCGTCACATAATCACCGTCAAGCGATTCATTAATCAAATCTCACGCCACCGCCATACGTGGGCACAGTTTGAGATGTTGTTCTCCAACTTAAACGTTTATATCAGCGGAGTCATCTTGAAATGACGAGCTGCTGCCAGGCCTTTTTATCTACCGGGTGTTGGCGCGAGGCGACGGGCAGGTCCAACTCGCCGTCGCCCTTCGCCGCTCACTCGCGGGCTACATTAGTCGGATCTCGCGCGCGCCGATATCGAATTGCTGTTACGCTATGCGGCGAAGCCCAACCCGCGTCTTGCGGAGAAGCCCACGTGCGCGGGCTTTTCTCTCCGACAGGGGTGCGCGCCCGTATCACTCTCGGCGCTGTTCCATTAAAAACGGGCGCAAATTGAAGCCGCTTCCCTTCCCCCCTCCCCCCTCTTCTCGCGCGAGAGTGAGCCGGGGTAATGGGTCCGGGCAGAAACGCGGCGGCGGCAAGCCGATGGGAGCGACGTATTATAGGCCTCCCTCGCGTGTGCGCGGCCGACGAGATGGGTATACGGGACGTCGCGTTTAGCCGAGCCGAGCCGGCGGCGGGAAGAGAAGGGAGATTGGTCACGTGTCATTTTGTTCGGCGGCGGCCCGGCCTCTTTATTGTTTTCGGCGCACCGCCGTCATCTCACCAAGCGCACGCTCCAGCGCCAACGAGATTGGCATCGCCGCTGCTGCCGTGGTAGTGGCGTCGCCGGGAGCAGGGCCGGCTTTGGAGCGGGACGCGCCCGCCCGCTACTCTTCTCAGCGAGCCACCCGCCTCGCTTCCCACCCGAGCTCGCTCCGCCGACCCCGGCCTCAACCTCGCGCCTCGAAAGTTTCCCCCGTGTTTGCTCGGCTTCTCCAGATTACGCGATTATTATCGAGCAGCCCCCTCTCCAAGGTGCTGCTGCTGGAAAGAGAGAGAGAGAGAAAAAAAAGCGAACGAAACGAACAGGCGCAAAGAAAGAAAGGGTCAGGTCCAGCGACATTGACGGTGCTTGCTTCCAGTCGCCGCTCTTGACTCGGCGGCGTTCTCTGGGCTAAGCGACGGCACATAGATGAAACCGTGCGTGTCGGCTCTTTTCTTCCCGCTGTAAGGCGGCCGACGAACTAGTGGACGCACCGTAGGGATCGCGTTCATTGTCCCTGCTCGTGCTGCGAGGTTTAGGGCGCGCCCTCTCATTGTGAGAGCGCTGACGCTGCGGTGCACGCCTTTGAGGCTCGTGCAGAGCCCCGCCCGTCACCGCGGACTTGACGAGCGAGCGATGTCAGCATCTCTCTCTGGGTGCTGGCGTGAGGGGGCTCGCGCTCCGCCGAGCATTTAAACGCCGCCTCTGCTGATGCCGCTGTATGTGTACCCCCTGTGGTGGTCGTCGGCCGCGGCAGAGTGGCCTGACGGCGACGTGAGTCAGCGAATGCGGATTTACGACGGCACGCGACGCTGCAACCGTGCGCTCACGCGGGAGGACTGGCACGGATGAGCGGCGGCGGTGGCGCAGATGAAATCGGAGCTGGTTGAGTATTGCGTGATGAAAAACAAACATGGAGAGAGGCGGCTGAGCTCAGCTTGTTCAGGATGTAATGAGAGGATGATAAAGAGGTGGCAGCTGCGCAAACGTACAGTGAACCGTTGTTGTAACGAAATCTGGTTATTCGAAATTTCGGTTTGGTCGACGCGTTTCGTAAACACCTATGCTGTGTATTGAGAGAACATCCCTCTTTGACCGAAGTATCGCTTATAACTAAGCCATTTTCCTGTCTCCGGCGATTTTCTATAGCGAAGTTTTACAGTACAGTGCATTTTTTTGGAGTTTCGGTTCAGTTTTGTTTAGCACCGCCAAAAGCAAAGGTGTGAATTGTCAGTTGAATCCCCATTGTATACAAGAGTTTACGGATTGCGAAGGCGACGTAGCGCGGGAACTGTGTGCAAAAACTCGCTATCTGTAAGCGCAGAGTACAGTGCTGGAATCAACACGCAGGTATATTTCGCTGAGACGCCTACTGACGCTGTATCCTGTCGATGTGTGTTCTCACTCCTAAACTTGATGAGACACACTTTAAGCTCCGACCGACAAAACGTCGGTCACTACGACGGACACAACACAGCAGACAGTACCCGCAGCCTTGTACATCCTGCAAAAGGGTTTACTGAAGGGCTTGTTGGTACATTATATAGTTTCAAAACAGCGCGTAAGACGGGACAAAAGAACGTACAGGCGACACGAGCACTGTGTCGTCTGTATCTTCCTTTTTCCCTTCTCCCGCCCTGTGTTTAAACGATATAATGTACATCCTGCGTTTCGAAGCTTCAAAAGTGAGAGTAAAAAAAGAACGCACAGGAGAGAGAAATAGCCAAGCGATGAGAAAGAAGACAACGTCTCAAGAACTCTTTCCTTATCGTTCGGAGTCAGTTTATTGGTACCCCCGAACTCAACACGATGATGATGAAACTCCCAGCCCTAATGATATCAGAAGCCTGAAATTACCTTCGTAGCGACATTTATCCCACATTTATCTTGCAAACCTTACGACGTCTATCGACGCCGCTCCCTGTCGTGGGAGGAGAGTCGTAACCACGCCGTGACGAAATCTTCCGCTGCAGAGATAAATTACAGCGCGGACGCGCGCGCACCTCGACGGACCCAAGGTCGCGGCTCATTACGAGATGACGACAGGCGGCGCCGCCCGCTGATTGACGCGCCTTTCCTGGGCGCGGTCGCTGCTGCCGACGCGGTCGCTCGATTCCCAAATTGGACGTTATTAGAGGCGGCGGTGGGCATTCACGCAGGCACGTCAGTGGGAACGGTGGCCGCGTCTGTGGGTGCCGCGAGCGTGCTATGAATAAATAAGAGGCATGCGCACCGCTCGAGAATCTGCTAGCGGATTATCGGGATCGATCTTCGTTTTATTTACCAGTCATGGATAGTTAGCGAACAATCCCAAGACTCGCCTAGGGCAGCAAGTGCCGTAAGAATGAACAAGAAGAACAAGTTTTGGATAGTGCCTGGGAAAGTCCGCGGCCAGTGCGGGATTTGGGGTTAAAAATGGCCGCGAGAAGATGCGATGGAGGGGGGTTATGGATAAATATGCGGTTGGGCTAGTTGGTGTATATCTCTTTAAAACAAATGAAGAGCGCTAAAAACCATGACAGAAAAACCCCGACAGCGCATCTGTCTCGTCGTTACCCGTTTTTCTGTCGTGGTTTTTAGCGCTCTTTTTCTTGAACGGGTTATGGATCTCGGCGAGGACACTGAATCTGCCTGGAAATATTTATGATTGATTGATTGTGGGGTTTAAAGTGCCGACGCAACGCAGGCGATGAGGCGCGCCGTAGTGGATGGCTCCGGATTAATTCTGACCCCCTGGGGATATTTAACGTGCGCCGAAATCTCGTACACACGGACGTTTTTGCTTTTCGCCTCCATCCGAAAATCAGAAAAAAAGCGGCCGCGTCCTCGTGCTCATCCGCGCGCCTTAGCCCATGAGCCACCGCGGCGGGAACCCTATATATATATATATATATATATAGATATATATATTGATACCAGGCGCCTGCTACGTCAGCCTAAGCAATAAAACCTGAGCTCAGCGTTCAGCCAAAAAAGCCACGTCTGCAAATCGCCTCCACACTCATCCGCTAGCTCGAAATCATTCCGCTAAGTTCCAACCTTCGCGTTAGAAGATGCAACGCAATACGAATGCGCGGGCATGAAGTTCACGCAACGGCAACAATAGGTGCTTCTTCTTCTGAAAAAAGCGCTCCTGTTCTGTATCAGTCTCCGCGAAAGCCTCCGCGTCATTATATAAGCACCCATTCATTTCGCGGGTCGCAAAGACAGGTGCGCGAGCCGCGGGACGACGACTCATATCGGCGACAAAAGGGAGAGCGTCTTGTTCTTTTCTCGTTTCCGTCGTGGACGTTACGAACGAGCGGCAAATGACAATGGGACAGGCCGTTCCGTACAAGGGATGGAAAGAACGCAGCGAGGATCTGCCCCGAAGAATAACAACGCTCCGCATACATCGACGCGGTATATTCGCCACGAAGCCAGCACGCCCGCGCGCGGTGCAGTATTATAGAACGAGGCTCGAGAAGAGAAACGGCCTCAGCCGCGAACCCCCACGTAAGCGCATATGGCGCGGCGGCGGCAAGCGATAACCGGCGATCCATTGTGTCTGTCGTTAGACGCTGCGTGGTCCTTCTTCGACCCGTACACAGAGAACCGCACGAGACCCCGTTCGCGAACGAGCGCCCGGGTCGACGTCGACGACTCGAGAGGATTTTTGCGCGTGCATGTCTGTGCACCGTCTGCAAATGGTGCGCCAGCTGCCGCGAAGCCGTTCGAGTGTTCGTGGCTGTACAGGGACGCTCTCTGGCTCCCCGCCTGAGCGCCACTCCTGCGAGGAGCCCTCGGGAACCGCTGTGAAAACACACTTCCCATTCCCGTCCTCACGAGCACTTCGAGCACCTATGCGCGCGGAATATAAATCGGAGTGGGAGCCAACCGATGTTTGCTCTTGCGGAGTGGCGACGCGAGGTAAAAGTCATTACTCGTTCGCCAACGTGACCATACAGAAAAAAAAAGGGAAAAGGAAGAGAATAGTGATAGCGGGTTTGAGCCATTCCTCTGTGGCGGGGAAAGTCCTTAGTCCGGGAGGCCCTGAGAACATGCGGCCAGTTGCGCCCACTATATCAGCTCGAGCTGATACCCAGGTCACTAGTCGCCGGCTGGTTTGTACATTGCTCAGGAGGTAGGGGTGTGGGAGTAGGGTTGAGGTGAGGCGGCACTCCTATACCATGTATTATATAAGGTCCGGACATGTCGCTAGTAGCCGGCTGGTTTGTACATTGCTCAGGAGGTAGGGGTGTGGGAGTAGGGTTGAGGTGAGGCGGCACTCCTATACCATGTATTATATAAGGTCCGGACATGTCGCTAGTAGCCGGCTGGTTTGTACATTGCTCAGGAGGTAGGGGTGTGGGAGTAGGGTTGAGGTGAGGCGGCACTCCTATACCATGTATTATATAAGGTCCGGACATGTCGCTAGTAGCCGGCTGGTTTGTCCATTGCGCAAGGGGTTGGGGTGTGGCGATACGGCTGGGGTGAGGTGGCACTCCTATCCCATGTGGTATAGAGTCCGGTCATGTCGCTAGTAGCCGGCTGGTTTGTCCATTGCGCAAGAGGTTGGGGTGTGGGGGTAGGGTTGAGGTGAGGCGGCACTCCTATACCATGTATTATATAAGGTCCGGACATGTCGCTAGTAGCCGGCTGGTTTGTCCATTGCGCAAGGGGTTGGGGTGTGGCGATACGGCTGGGGTGAGGTGGCACTCCTATCCCATGTGGTATAGAGTCCGGTCATGTCGCTAGTAGCCGGCTGGTTTGTCCATTGCGCAAGAGGTTGGGGTGTGGGGGTAGGGTTGAGGTGAGGCGGCACTCCTATACCATGTATTATATAAGGTCCGGACATGTCGCTAGTAGCCGGCTGGTTTGTACATTGCTCAGGAGGTAGGGGTGTGGGAGTAGGGTTGAGGTGAGGCGGCACTCCTATACCATGTATTATATAAGGTCCGGACATGTCGCTAGTAGCCGGCTGGTTTGTACATTGCTCAGGAGGTAGGGGTGTGGGAGTAGGGTTGAGGTGAGGCGGCACTCCTATACCATGTAATATATAAGGTCCGGACATGTCGCTAGTAGCCGGCTGGTTTGTCCATTGCGCAAGGGGTTGGGGTGTGGCGATACGGCTGGGGTGAGGTGGCACTCCTATCCCATGTGGTATAGAGTCCGGTCATGTCGCTAGTAGCCGGCTGGTTTGTCCATTGCGCAAGAGGTTGGGGTGTGGGGGTAGGGTTGAGGTGAGGCGGCACTCCTATACCATGTATTATATAAGGTCCGGACATGTCGCTAGTAGCCGGCTGGTTTGTACATTGCTCAGGAGGTAGGGGTGTGGGAGTAGGGTTGAGGTGAGGCGGCACTCCTATACCATGTATTATATAAGGTCCGGACATGTCGCTAGTAGCCGGCTGGTTTGTACATTGCTCAGGAGGTAGGGGTGTGGGAGTAGGGTTGAGGTGAGGCGGCACTCCTATACCATGTAATATATAAGGTCCGGACATGTCGCTAGTAGCCGGCTGGTTTGTACATTGCTCAGGAGGTAGGGGTGTGGGAGTAGGGTTGAGGTGAGGCGGCACTCCTATACCATGTATTATATAAGGTCCGGACATGTCGCTAGTAGCCGGCTGGTTTGTACATTGCTCAGGAGGTAGGGGTGTGGGAGTAGGGTTGAGGTGAGGCGGCACTCCTATACCATGTATTATATAAGGTCCGGACATGTCGCTAGTAGCCGGCTGGTTTGTACATTGCTCAGGAGGTAGGGGTGTGGGAGTAGGGTTGAGGTGAGGCGGCACTCCTATACCATGTATTATATAAGGTCCGGACATGTCGCTAGTAGCCGGCTGGTTTGTCCATTGCGCAAGGGGTTGGGGTGTGGCGATACGGCTGGGGTGAGGTGGCACTCCTATCCCATGTGGTATAGAGTCCGGTCATGTCGCTAGTAGCCGGCTGGTTTGTCCATTGCGCAAGAGGTTGGGGTGTGGGGGTAGGGTTGAGGTGAGGCGGCACTCCTATACCATGTATTATATAAGGTCCGGACATGTCGCTAGTAGCCGGCTGGTTTGTACATTGCTCAGGAGGTAGGGGTGTGGGAGTAGGGTTGAGGTGAGGCGGCACTCCTATACCATGTATTATATAAGGTCCGGACATGTCGCTAGTAGCCGGCTGGTTTGTACATTGCTCAGGAGGTAGGGGTGTGGGAGTAGGGTTGAGGTGAGGCGGCACTCCTATACCATGTAATATATAAGGTCCGGACATGTCGCTAGTAGCCGGCTGGTTTGTACATTGCTCAGGAGGTAGGGGTGTGGGAGTAGGGTTGAGGTGAGGCGGCACTCCTATACCATGTATTATATAAGGTCCGGACATGTCGCTAGTAGCCGGCTAGTTTGTCCATTGCGCAAGGGGTTGGGGTGTGGCGATACGGCTGGGGTGAGGTGGCACTCCTATCCCATGTGGTATAGAGTCCGGTCATGTCGCTAGTAGCCGGCTGGTTTGTCCATTGCGCAAGAGGTTGGGGTGTGGGGGTAGGGTTGAGGTGAGGCGGCACTCCTATACCATGTATTATATAAGGTCCGGACATGTCGCTAGTAGCCGGCTGGTTTGTACATTGCTCAGGAGGTAGGGGTGTGGGAGTAGGGTTGAGGTGAGGCGGCACTCCTATACCATGTATTATATAAGGTCCGGACATGTCGCTAGTAGCCGGCTGGTTTGTACATTGCTCAGGAGGTAGGGGTGTGGGAGTAGGGTTGAGGTGAGGCGGCACTCCTATACCATGTAATATATAAGGTCCGGACATGTCGCTAGTAGCCGGCTGGTTTGTACATTGCTCAGGAGGTAGGGGTGTGGGAGTAGGGTTGAGGTGAGGCGGCACTCCTATACCATGTATTATATAAGGTCCGGACATGTCGCTAGTAGCCGGCTGGTTTGTACATTGCTCAGGAGGTAGGGGTGTGGGAGTAGGGTTGAGGTGAGGCGGCACTCCTATACCATGTATTATATAAGGTCCGGACATGTCGCTAGTAGCCGGCTGGTTTGTACATTGCTCAGGAGGTAGGGGTGTGGGAGTAGGGTTGAGGTGAGGCGGCACTCCTATACCATGTATTATATAAGGTCCGGACATGTCGCTAGTAGCCGGCTGGTTTGTCCATTGCGCAAGGGGTTGGGGTGTGGCGATACGGCTGGGGTGAGGTGGCACTCCTATCCCATGTGGTATAGAGTCCGGTCATGTCGCTAGTAGCCGGCTGGTTTGTCCATTGCGCAAGAGGTTGGGGTGTGGGGGTAGGGTTGAGGTGAGGCGGCACTCCTATACCATGTATTATATAAGGTCCGGACATGTCGCTAGTAGCCGGCTGGTTTGTACATTGCTCAGGAGGTAGGGGTATGGGAGTAGGGTTGAGGTGAGGCGGCACTCCTATACCATGTATTATATAAGGTCCGGACATGTCGCTAGTAGCCGGCTGGTTTGTACATTGCTCAGGAGGTAGGGGTGTGGGAGTAGGGTTGAGGTGAGGCGGCACTCCTATACCATGTAATATATAAGGTCCGGACATGTCGCTAGTAGCCGGCTGGTTTGTACATTGCTCAGGAGGTAGGGGTGTGGGAGTAGGGTTGAGGTGAGGCGGCACTCCTATACCATGTATTATATAAGGTCCGGACATGTCGCTAGTAGCCGGCTGGTTTGTCCATTGCGCAAGGGGTTGGGGTGTGGCGATACGGCTGGGGTGAGGTGGCACTCCTATCCCATGTGGTATAGAGTCCGGTCATGTCGCTAGTAGCCGGCTGGTTTGTCCATTGCGCAAGAGGTTGGGGTGTGGGGGTAGGGTTGAGGTGAGGCGGCACTCCTATACCATGTATTATATAAGGTCCGGACATGTCGCTAGTAGCGGGCTGGTTTGTACATTGCGCAAGAGGTTGGGGTATGGGGGTAGGGTTGGGGTGAGGTGGCACTGCTATACTATGTGGTATAGGGTACGGACATGGGCAGCTGCTGGCAGAGTAAGGAGTACTACAGGGTACGGTAGATTGCACGATTACTGGCGCCGGGGGGAGCCGCTGTCAGGTGCCACTCTTCTGTTTTGCGAAACTTCGAATCGGGTGGGAACAGTGTCGGCATCGTTGGCGGAAATTGATAGTATGTAAGCGCAGTGTGAGGGTAAAAGCAGGGGACCACTCGTATCTTTAGCTTCCAAAGTTACCCAGCATATACTAAAGCGCAGGCAACGGCGTAAGCCGCCTCAAGCTTCTTCAAGCTCGTCACCTGGTGTCTACACGATCTGAATTTCGGGACTTAAAGTTGACCGTTGGGCAAGAATGCTAAGGGCAATGGTCGATATGCAACCATCTTGACAGTGTCGTCAATCGGTGACGTATTCTGAGTCGATGTGAGCGGCCGGGGAAAATTCAGTTTCTTTGGCACTGAGGTGTCGTTAGTAAGGGTAGTAATTTAGGGAAAGAGGCACACCGTGGAGTAGACGACTGCAGACGAATCAGAGTAAGTCTGAGCACCGTATCTGACGGATCTGAGTTTATCGTCTGTTTGGGCTCGGACGACAAGCATTTTGTGCATAAATGTATAAATCACTCTAGAGCAAAGTATAGTAGCATCGTATCATTATATAGCTCACGCTATGCAAAGCTGCAATATATCGGTGTTTACTAATAACCCTCTCGCAGTTTTAGAATTACACCAAACACATTCAAACGCAATTAACGAGCCATGGTTTTGCTGGCTCCCACTTAAATCCCATTTTTTGCCTATATTTGCTTTCGTCTATTTAAACTTGTGTGAAAGCAAACAGCGCAAAATTTATTCCTTGCGTCTGCCGACGTCGTCGGCACTCGGTCTCCCCATATTCTGTCATCTAAATCAGTTGTTTGAGCTGCTTGAGCCCTCCACTAATCATTTATGTCCACGCACAACCCGTCTGCAGACATGCATACGATTGCGACGGCGCGGCTCCCGCGCAAACTTCCCACGGCCGTTCTGAGCCCTTAAGCGCGCATATGTGCTCAATCGCGCAACTGAAAAGGGGGAGATATATAAAGCACGAGCGTCTCGTGGCTTCGAGCTAATAATGAAACGGCGGCCCACCCGCCTTGCGCTTCGTAAACAGCTGTCTCTCTCTCTCTCTCAAGCGTTTCGGCGAGTGCAGAGGGCCCAGATTTGAGCGGCCTTTCGAGCACTCGACGTCCTCGACATCGCTGCAGGGACTCGTCTGCTACTCTCAATCAGTGTCAGTGTGCCTCTGCTGTCCGCTGGCGCGCGCTTTTCCGCATCGCGGGCGATTTCAGCCCAGTTCCCGCGTACAAAAATTTCGGTCTTTTGATTCTTCCTCCCTCTCTCCTCGAACAATGACGCAGACGGCGCACCGACGAACTCTTCAAGTGGCGCAGCGTGATTGGAACGGCACTCAAGCCCGGCCTACTGCCCTTCTATACGTGTGATGCTTAAGGGGAGTGCACAAGAAAGGGGACGTTCTACGCAAGCATACAGTGTCTCGTATTTTGTTTTTACCGTTCTTAAATCCCGTTTTGTAGGGCTTTAAATATAGTGCATGCATCAGGGCGAAGTGGTAGGATTAGGATGCTAAAATTTCTGGGTACGTATCCCCATGTACGTATGCTCAGCTTTCAAGCATTTTTTTAGTCCGTTTTTTTTTTAATCGTACGGCGGAATCGAGAGACAGACAAAGGGACTGACAGACTAAAACTTCAGCGTTTAAGTTTTCCAAGAAAGGATATCGTCTTGAAGAAGTAAATTGCAGGTAGAATGTACACTGATTCGCCCACGCAAGTGAAAGGCCGCGTAGAACGGTCACACCGTGGGCGGGAATGCCGGTTGTACGCAGAGAAGCGCCAAGGAGCGCCGTACTACGCCTCCAGAACAGGTCAGCGGAGCGAAAGGGTTCGGCGCCGAGCAGGGACAAGGTGTGCCGCGTTGGGCGCGCGGCTGATGAGTACGAGGGAGGAGGAGGAGGAGGCATCCGCGCTTGTAGGACATCGGGACCGGCCGCCCGGTCTGTCGAGTCACTGGGCATAACAGGGCCGGGCTCTCTCATTCACGCACGCTGCTGGCGTGCTCCATTCATCTCAGCGGCTGCTCTCTCGGCGACCGAGAAACTCGCGGCGTCAATATTTGGACGGCGCAGACGGCCCTTCTCTCCTCCACAGCAGGTTTGCACGGATAGGAGCGCAGCATCCAACACCCTCCAGTAAAGAAGGCCCACGATATGCAAGAATGCCTCGTCCCTCCAATGAAGCGTCTCTTGTAGTCAATAATAACAAAAGACAAAATAAAGTTTGCAATAGGAGAGTGGCGTCGAATTTATCGATGATAAAAAGAGGGGAAAGGAGGGACGTTGCCAGTACGCTTTTTCGCCAAGGTGGCGTAGGCGTAGCCAGCCCGATCCGCTGCCTACTAGTCCCGCGGGCGCGCTAGCGTTCACAGCCTCTCGCGTCATTTAGCCCCTTAAGGTCACTGTACGCGGGAACGTCGATCGAGTGTTGACACTGTAGCCGGAGAAAGGGCCGCGCCTGCTGCTTCAGCTGCTGCCGCTTCTCGGGATACGTGGACTCGCGGCGTCGAACGCGCTTCTCCATTGCCGTGGCAGCTTTTTTCTGATGGGACGAGAGAGGGATGCCATTCTCCATAGAAGGCGTGGACGTTTTAAAATTGGTTCAAGCTTAGGAGGGGCAAGCAAAGACATCCAACCTCCCCTCCTCCTCACCCTCCATTTGTTTCTGTAATTGGGGCCACAGGGGGCGAGGAGGTTAGCCCGAATACATCAAATTATATTTTTATACAATTTATTAATAAACGCGCATCTGACCTATTTTTTGTTTATTTATTTATGTTTTTAATAATTTACCTGTTATTTATTTATTTTAAACCTCCACGGCAAACATCAAGCTCGCTGGCGATGGTCGCGAATACACGACATTTTCTCTGAAAGCGCTGGTAGCTTGCTGTACTAAGTGGATTAACGAGGAAAGAGTTGCTTTAACCAGCAAGTTTACATAAATGATGAGCCAGCAGGAGTTGCGCCGTCGGCGTAACTAAGCGGTGTGAAAAGAGCAGAAGGAATAAGGGAATCCCTTCTCTTTGTACTTTTTGGGAATCTCTTCTTTTTCTATTTTTCTCGTCGAGAAAGAGCAAAAAAAAAAAAGAACAATGCAAAAGCTACGGCTTCAAAAGGACCACCGTAGTTACCATCTTCGCGAACCTGACTCGTCTGAGTTCAGCACTTTCGTCTTTCCGAACGATATTTTTGATGTTCCCATTGACCTCCCTACTTGTGGTTCTCTTCTTGTGTTTCTTAGTTGAACCACAAAAGAACCAGCCAAGATCCTTTCATTTACACTGTCGTTTGCTGTTAAATGCGAGGAAGCGTAAAAGGTGCAAACCAGCGGAGCTGAGGTGAGAAGAATACGAATTACACATTTAAAAAATAGGATTCAGAGATTGAGGAATTTTTCTGCATTTATGGTCGTAACCTTAAACATACATACACATTACATACATACATACATACATACATACATACATACATACATACATACATACATACATACATACATACATACATGTGTGTGCGTGTGTTGTGCGTCATAACCCAAGTAAACTGACAATTTTGATATTTAAAGCCACGCGGCTGTGCCCTTTCTTTAAGTAAACGACTCTTGGTTCACCCCATAGGGAGGGCGTCTTTGTACCCAATTCTCTTTCCTTGATCCAGGATCACCCTGGGCGAGTTCATTAACGCGCAAAGCAAACCGCGGTGTCCCCGCTCAAATGAAGCCCGCACAAAATTAATGAACCGCAATCTTCGGACGACCGCGCCTCACTCTTTGCCCGCACCTCCTCTTCCATCTTATTCTTTCCTGACAACGGCGTTCCTCCGCTTGTCAGCTTTTGCATCACCACACGTGTAGCCTATTTGGTTTGCAATAATCCCGCAAACCTATAAGCCCACATGCGGCGAGGCCGTCGCTTCCAACGGCCGCTGCCGCGCTTGCCAATAAGGCCGCGGCGGCCATTTCGCTCGGCCGTGCACCACTCTCGAGCGTCATTTCCTGCGTACCTACAGCGAGGCTCCTCGGCTTCTTTTCAATAGCACTAGTAGATCGGCGCTCCCCGAGATGCATGGGGCGTATTGCTTTCCACGCGAAAAGATGGTTTTGCGCGCTCGGCAAGCGCCAATCGTAAATATGCGCTGTTGAAATCGTTCCGTAGAAGTAAGATGGAGAGAGAGAGAGGGAGAGAGACGTAAAAAGAGGGCACGACTACGAAGAGCAAAGCTGGGGTAGTATAGACGCGCGGAGGGAGGGAAAAATAGAACGAAGTTCGTGATTGCTTCTTGGGGTGGAGGGACGAAAAAGCTCGTCTCTCGCCCTGCCGTCAAATTTGCGCGGATTCCGCTCGCAGCAGAGCGAAGGGGGGCGATCGAAGTTTCATCGGCCGTTTTTCTCCGTGGGCGATGGCACCTCGACCGTCGGCAGCTGCGCTTCGTCCCAGTTGGTTTCTCTCGCGCGGAGTTATAATACGAAGCCGCGGAGAAACGGGGAAATCAAGGAATAACCAGCGACGCAGGAACAATATGACAACTAGATGACGCGACGCGCAGCCTTCGGAGAATCGCGGGGCGCTTTTATTCAATCAGGGACATTTCGCTTCCGCCATTACGGACAGTGCGCATGCGCGAATCTTCGCTTCGGTCCCAATATCGTAACGTCAGCCTGCATTCTGTTTAGACAGCGCACGAAAACACATGTGATAAAATAGATTTCAGAGATGAGGAGCTATCGGCCGCGAACAAATCAAATTAAAGAGAGGAGTTGGCTGCAGGACCATAGCTAAGCCTCTCGTCTCCCGCGAAACCGGAAGATGGAAGTCAGGTGAATAAATTATATTCTAGTTTACCGCCGACGAGTGAAGATGGAATGCACAACGAGGTGACTATTTCCTTCGGTAACACCCTTTAGGAGTTCCGAAATTTTGAAATCAAAACATCACAAGAAAGTGTCCCCAGTCAGGGCAGCCCGTGCCACACAACACTGCACTTGATGGAAGGCGCACACGCGCAAAGCCGGTATGAACTACTATTTTCAAACATGCTCTCGAGGTACTCTAACGAGATCTCTGGCCGCACGTGATATGTGTGTCAGAATTTAATTTAAGAGGGATTCGCAAAAAAATTTGGACACGACCGTAAACTAAATTTGTCGCAAAAAAGGGCGAGGTCATCGCGACGGCGAACAATGGCTGGTAGACTGAAATCACAAAATGGCGGAAAACGTCGCTCGAAGCCTGATTTTATCTACTGCACTCTGTCTATAAGAAAGGCTGATCAGATCCCCCCCCCCCCCCGAATAATGTGGGGTAACCAGAGTTTACCACTTCAAGTTGCGTCAAAAATCGTATGCAATGACGTTACAGTGTTTTAAAGCATTGACATTTAAATGAAAGGTACCCCGATGTTTATGTCCGCTCCATTATCCGCTCCCTTAAAGCGTGCTCCACAGCATGCACAATCTTGTTGCGGTGGAGGCCCCAAAACGAAATTTTCAAAGAGGCAAGCTATCGCAGGTTTGATTGACAATGTATGATACCTTATTCCAACGACGGAATTAGAAGCTATCTACAAGGCAACTCAACGGTGAACAATCTCATGACATTCATATAATCGGGGCGTTTATTTTTTTTTAAATGATTGACCAGCATCTCACGCAAACCAGCGTTGAACGTTGGATGACGATTTGCCACGGCTCCCAATTGGAAACGTCTATACGCGAGAAACATTCTCGGGCTGATTTGGCCTCGCCCAGGGTCAAGCTCGTTCGTCCTGCTTTCTTTTATTGTGTTCATTTCCCGTCATACTCCCCCCGACGTTTACTCCATTCCCTCAGACGTGCGCTACGGCGGCTCGCTCCGCCCTCATGCCAGGGTGCGTCGTCGGTGATTTATAGGCAGCTCCCACCAAGACCTTTAACATCGCTTTCAAAGAGTGCGCAGGAGATGGTGTGACGGTGTGCTTAAACCATTAAACACAAAGCCCACACATTTCCTTTACTCCGTTCTTAGGACCAACCCGCGTTCAAACTGTATCGGTATCTGCTCTCCTACGCAACTTTATTGACCCTCGTGCTTCCGCTGTAATTTTTACCGCATTTTGCGCTTCTCGTTTTCGCCTCCCCTTTTTGCTACCCTGAGTGCCTCGACTTAAACTGGCCTCACCACGCCCTCGCCCACGCATGAGTGCATTCACCACGCCGAATGATTTCTTTAGCGCTCTCCGTCGAAGCAGACTGGTTGAAGCGAGCGTCGTGCTTGGCTGGCTCTTCTCTGCGCCCCGGAACCACCGGCAACGGCCAGAGGAAAGTCTCTGAAATCCGCTTGACGAACCTCTTCTTCGAGCGCCTCGCTGCGCTCAAATCCTACTCGCCGCGTTCGTCCTCTCAATCGCCACCGAACGCGCGTGGCGATGTCGAGAAAAAAAGAATGCAGAAAGAGGAGGCGGCAGCAGTACCCTTATCCTTTACAATTTCAACAGGCCTTGTGGCCCCTCGCCAGCTTTATTTTGTGTCCAGTAATTACTTTGCGTCCTTCTATCCTATTAATCCTCCTCCCCATTCTCTCTCCCTCTTCTCCCTGGAAGTAATAGTCAGCGGTTTTTAGTTTCCAGACGTATTTTCTCACGTGTAAAAATGCGGCGTCGGTTCACGCGACGCAGCTCAATCCCGCATAACATTTCGTTATTCCAACTCAACTCTGCTGACATTCCTGTCTACTTGAAAAACTAGCTTGGCAAAGTCCCCGTAGCACTGCAATATTATTCCAGTTTGGTTATCGCCGTGACGTTTCATTAAAGTGTCTTTTCAAAAAGTTCTGTGGATTTTTTTTCTTTCCCAATATTGATGCGCGCGGGAACAGATGTCAGCTTATTTCTTGGTCCACCAGCAGTGTTCACCCCGTACTAGTATGATCTCGTACGGTTGTAAGCAGTGCAGATTTAGTGCAAGATAAGCGAAACAGCTACAGCTGGGCCTCGGGGAAATGCAGGTGAAACAGCAAGATAGTTGATTCTGTATAATGTACACTGGGCCACGAAGTACCATTTTGACGTTGCCCAGAGCACGCACGCGCGGACAAACACACACACTAGGCGACAGATTAGTGGCAGACAGCCGACCGGAAAAGAGTGTCGCGAAGCCCCGGTTCCGTTTGCTTTTTTCAATTTTTTAGCATCTCTCTTCGGCCACCGAGGCCCCGCTTTTTGCCGAGTGTGTGTCGGCCCGTCGGCCGACGCGGGAGACGCGGCTCTCGAGAGGGACCATCCACGCGTCTTGTGTTACGGCACGCAATGGCGTTCTCCGACCCCCGGTCTCGTCCAAACGGCCGCCTCTCTTTTCTCCTTTTCGAGTTTGTATACCTTTACTTTATTCTCACCAGTAATTCTTTTGCCAGAAACGGGCGCCTTCGAGTTAGAACTTTGTGTCTTCTGTGTGTGATGTTTTCCTTTTCACTTTGGCGGGGACATGTCTGATTGGAGCTAAGAAGCGTCTTCCTGATTGGCTGCGGGTGTGCCTTAGCCTTTTCCCACCCGGTCCGCACACGCTAGGATGCGCTTTTGCCCCCAATGCGTCCCCCCAAAGCAAATATAACGCGGCCCCTCTGGGGAGCGAGGGCGAGCAACACCAGGAGAGCCGCTTGCTGCCGATCGTCGGGGCCAGACGCCGGGAGCCCTTCGCCCGCCAACCATGTTTCGTTGAGTACTCTTGATTGCCTGTTTTTTATCCTATTTTATGCAACAGTGTAATGTTTTGTCTCTATGTTTTAAAACAAAGTATCGTTAATTAAACCAGTTAACATTTGAACATTGGAAACCTTCATCTGAGTGCTTCATCATCGGACTGATCATTCAAAAGTAGCGGTGCTGGACAAAAGTGACCGTTACAAAGTGGTGGAGTGTGCGGGGTAACGACTGCCCTGCTCTACTGTCATGAGCCCCACCCTCAGAAGTCAAGACAACGCGATCCCCTCATCAGTTATGGAGCAAGCTGCTGCCGCTGCGACCCCCCAGGCCAGGCCCTTCATCGGACCGCCAACGTTCAAAGGGACACCGGAAGAGTCCGTTACTGAGTGGCTCACCTGCTACGAGCATGTCGCATCTTTGAACACCTGGGATGCCGACACCAAGGTAAAATTCCTCTATTTGGCTTTAGAAGGCGACGCAAAAAAAATGGTACACCACGCAAATTCTGACTGAGGCGCCCGATTCCTGGGAAGCATGGACCACTCGAATCAAGTCGTGTTTTAGCAGTCGTCATGCAGCCGAAATTGCTCATCTTCGCCTGCAAAACCGAATCCAGTTACCTTCAGAGAGGCCGGAACAGTACTACTATGACGTGATGCAACTGTGTGCACGGCTGGACCCGACCATGGCGGAAGAGGATCGCCTCCGGCATCTCCTGCGTGGGCTATGCCCAAGCACTATGGAGAAAATTGTCATCTCTAATCCGGGCTCCTGCGCAGAATTTCTGCAGATCCTTCAACGCATCAACCAGGCCGCTCTCATGGCCCGTGCCTCCGGCCCGCCTCCTGCCTGCCAGCCGGCCGGCCCGTACCCGTGGACAGCGATCGCCGCCGGGACGCCCGACAATGCCACCGGAATGCAGCCGTGGACACCGACCATCCCAGGGATGCCCAGTGCAGCTGCCGCCACAACACTGCCTTCGCCGGTGAGTCACCTGGCCTGCGATCACCCTCACGGCGCGGCGCCCTGCGCAGCCGGACAGCATGTTCAGCGGCAGGATGCGAATGCGGACAGCAGGGCGCTGAGGGCCATTTCGGAGTCGATTGAGGCTCTGACCGAGCGCATAAAAGCGATCGAGGAGCAAGTGCGTCGGCCCCCCGTGCCGTGGCCCCCGAAAACATCACGCGGCGACGACGGCCGCCCGCGGTGCCAGTATTGTCAGCGCCTCGGCCATGTCGATCGCCAGTGCCACCAACGGTACAGAGACGAGGAGCAGCAGCGAGGACGCCGCGACCGACAGGGTGAGCGAGGGTTTGATTCGGGAAACCGGAACGGCCGGGCTTAGGGGGCCAGCCTGGCCGACCTGTGTGCACAATATGGGAGAACCAGCTGCTTACCGTACCTGTCAGCGCAAATGGAGTTAGCACGAGACTTATAATTGACACCGGCTCGTCTGTGAATATTATATCCGCTGACTTCGCAGAAAAACTTTCTTTGGGCTCAAAGCAGAGTCCCACCGGAATCCTCATCAAAGGAATCAGCGGAAATCTGTTTTCACCAATCGGAGAAACTGGAATCACCCTCGAATTCGCCTCCACACGCATTGCGCAGAAGTTTTTGATTGTTAAGGATTCCCCATACGAGCTGTTGGGTGGCCTCCCCTTTTGCCGAACGGCACATTTGCTCATAGATTTTCCCAAGAAGACGCTTCAGATTGAGGCCGACGTATTCGAGCTACAGGTCGAGTCGGGCGCGCCGGTGCACAACGACGTCCTCACCGCGCGGTGCAAAGATCATGTCCGAATCGAACCCCGGACCGAGATGGTTATCGAGGTGAAAATCCCCAGAAACGGACCCCACCTCGTCGAACCAAATACCACACTGAAGAATGGACTGCAGGTGGCCCGGACTTTGACAAATGTGGTGTGTGGGGTTGGAATAGTTCGCGTGGCCAATCCTACGAAATCACCGGTGACTGTGCATCGTGATACCAGACTTGGTTGGGCCGCCTCGATCCACGACGTTCAGCTGGGCATCACTGCACCTGGGGACTCATGTGACGGTGAGGAGCTACACTTCGACATCGGGCCTCACCTGCAGCCATCAGACGAGGGTGAGTTATTGTCTCTCATACGCAAGTTTCGCCATCTTTTCACGGGAAGGCATAACCCCATTCAGAGGACGAACATCACCGAACATGTTATTGACACAGGCGATTCTCCCCCTATTCGCCAACAGTCCTACCGCCATTCTCCCTTTGAGAGAGAAATCGCCCACAAACAGGTTGAGGAGATGCTTAATGACGAGGTTATCCGAGAGTCCTACAGTCCCTGGTCGTCACCAGTGGTGCTCGTGAGAAAGCCCGATGGAGGTTGGCGCTTTTGTGTAGACTTTCGAAGAGTAAATGCTGTCACAAAGAAGGATGTACACCCTCTGCCCCGTGTCGACGACATTCTTGATGTATTGCAGGGTGCAAAATACTTCACGACGCTTGACCTAACGTCAGGCTATTGGCAGATTGGGATTCGCGAGGAAGATAAGCCGAAGACGGCGTTCACCTGTGGGCGAGGGCTTTATGAGTTCAACGTCGTTCCTTTCGGCCTATGTAACGCCCCCGCTACGTTCCAGAGGATGATCAACAAAGTACTGAGTGGTCTCCTCTGGAAGGTGTGCCTGGCCTACCTGGACGATATAGTGATTTTCTCCAAAACAATGGAGTCTCATTTGAAAGACTTGGAAAAAGTTTTTGGGGCACTCGATCAGGCAAACCTACGCCTGAAGCCAGAAAAGTGTAAGTTCGCTCAAGAGGAAATTAAATATCTCGGTCACGTGTTGACCGGGACCAGTATCCGACCCGACCCGAACAAAGTGGCCGCGATCGAAAAGTTGCCTGTACCGACCACTAAGAAGGGAGTTCAAAGCTTCTTAGGGATATGCAACTACTATCGCCGGTTCATTAAGGATTTCTCTCGCATTTCTCGACCATTGACGAACCTCACAAAGAAGCACGCCGTCTTTCGCTGGGACACAGCATGTGAAGATGCCATGAACACGCTCAAACAGAAATTGGCCTCGGCGCCAGTCTTGCGTCAGTTCGATCCGGGGAAAACGGTCGAGATTCACACGGATGCCTGCGATTACGGTGTTGGTGCCGTTCTGGTTCAGAGGGAAGGGCCTGATGAGCATGTCATAGCATATGCTAGTCGTCATCTTAATAAGGCGGAGCTCAACTACAGCACCACGGAAAAGGAATGCCTGGCTGTTGTGTACGCCTGTGCCCAGTTTCGCCCCTATATTTTTGGGACCCCATTCACCGTTGTGACTGACCAGGCCAGCCTGACATGGCTGATGAAAGTCAAGAACCCCAATGGGCGCCTCATAAGGTGGTCGCTGCTACTACAAGAGTTTGACATCACGCTCCGTCACCGACCGGGACTAAAGAACGGAAACGCCGACACGCTTTCTCGCCTGCCACATGAGCCGGCACCGGCTAGTGAAGACAACTTTTTGCCGCTGCTCGTGCTGGACCGTGTGGACGTCCGAATGAAGCAGAGAGAGGATAAGTGGGCAAGAGAAGTGATCGAACACCTCGAGGACACGAGTGCACCGGTGTCACGGAAACTAAAAAGAACGGCACGGTGCTTTCGGATAATTGAGGGGGTTCTGTACAGGAGGGCGAAAGGTTTTCGGGAAGACCGCGCGGCGCTCGTTGTTCCAAGGAGCCTACGGACCGATATTTTGCGGCACTGTCACGATGACATTACGGCAGGCCACTTGGGAGTTAGGCGGACCTGGGAAAAGGTGCGGAGCCGTTACTTTTGGCCCAAGATGTTCATGCAGATAGCCAGGTATGTGCGGGCATGCCCAGACTGTCAGAGCCGAAAGAGGCCGCCCGGCAAGCCGATCGGATTTCTCCAGCCCATCCCGCCGGCTGGCAAGCCGTTTCAGCAGGTAGGAATGGATTTTCTGGGCCCCTTCACGAAGAGCAACGGTGGGAACCGCTACATTCTTGTGATGACGGACTACCACACAAAATGGGTGGAAGCTGTCGCTTGCCCCTCGGCATCAGCGGCGGAAGCAGCGAAGGGGTTCGTGGAGGCCGTTGTCCTGCGTCATGGAGCGCCTGAGAGAATAATCACCGACCGTGGGAAGCATTTTGTCGCCGATCTCATCGAAGAAATATTCAGGACAATGGGCACATACCACGTCACTAGCACAGCGTACCATCCGCAGACCAACGGTCTGTGCGAGCGCTTCAATCGCACACTGGCTGATATGCTGAGTATGTATGTGTCGTCGCACCACCGGGACTGGGACGAGTTCCTGCCTTACGTGTGCTTTGCCTATAATTCATCACAGCATGAGACGACCGGCTTTACTCCGTTCTTCCTTCTTCACGGTCTCGAGCCAACGCTTCCGATCGACGTGGCTCTTGGGCAGCAAGGGGGAGGCGACCACACCTTGGACGCTAGCAGAGCCGCTCTCCGGCTCCGACAGGCACGCAACGTGGTCGCCCGACGAGAGAAACGCCAGCAGGGGAAAAACAAGCTACAATACGACGTCAGGCGACGCACAGCTGTTTTCCATGCGGGTGACTTGGTGTACTTGTGGACGCCTACGAAGGCAAAGGGAAAAACAACAAAGCTCCTACATCGCTACCATGGGCCATTTCGTCTCATTCGACAAATCTCAGAAAACAACTGGGAGGTGACGGACCGCACGGGGAGAAAGCGGGACATTGTCAACGTCGTCCGTATGAAGCACTGCTACACACATCCAAGCTCCGACTCTGACGCGGACAACGAGACGGCAGACGACGACAGCCTGCAGCGCATCCACCAACCGCCAGTGTCGGAGCGGCCCAGTGGTGTAGTTCGAAGTGCCAGTGAAACCGAGGTGTACTTTGATCCAGAAACATTTGGGCAAGACCAGTGTGCGGGACTGGACCCTGTGCAAGACATTTATGACAGTGACACGGAACGATACTACAGTGCCAGTGAGAACGCGGACTGACTCTTGAGTGTGCCCGGACTTGCATTGGTCGTGACTCTCATTGTTTCTTTTGGCGTTGCTATGAAGTGTTTGTGCTACGTTGTTGTTATATACCAGTGCGTGTGCGTTGACTGATTCGACGGAGATAGTTTGAAGACTCTTATGTTAGAAAGTGGGTTTCTTCTTCTCGAGTCCGTATGCCAAGTCATTTGAGTATCGCCGTCAGTTCGTGAAAATGTTTTTTTATGTTGTGCAAGAGTGGGGACACTCTTTTTCCGTCGGGGAAGGTGTCGCGAAGCCCCGGTTCCGTTTGCTTTTTTCAATTTTTTAGCATCTCTCTTCGGCCACCGAGGCCCCGCTTTTTGCCGAGTGTGTGTCGGCCCGTCGGCCGACGCGGGAGACGCGGCTCTCGAGAGGGACCATCCACGCGTCTTGTGTTACGGCACGCAATGGCGTTCTCCGACCCCCGGTCTCGTCCAAACGGCCGCCTCTCTTTTCTCCTTTTCGAGTTTGTATACCTTTACTTTATTCTCACCAGTAATTCTTTTGCCAGAAACGGGCGCCTTCGAGTTAGAACTTTGTGTCTTCTGTGTGTGATGTTTTCCTTTTCACTTTGGCGGGGACATGTCTGATTGGAGCTAAGAAGCGTCTTCCTGATTGGCTGCGGGTGTGCCTTAGCCTTTTCCCACCCGGTCCGCACACGCTAGGATGCGCTTTTGCCCCCAATGCGTCCCCCCAAAGCAAATATAACGCGGCCCCTCTGGGGAGCGAGGGCGAGCAACACCAGGAGAGCCGCTTGCTGCCGATCGTCGGGGCCAGACGCCGGGAGCCCTTCGCCCGCCAACCATGTTTCGTTGAGTACTCTTGATTGCCTGTTTTTTATCCTATTTTATGCAACAGTGTAATGTTTTGTCTCTATGTTTTAAAACAAAGTATCGTTAATTAAACCAGTTAACATTTGAACATTGGAAACCTTCATCTGAGTGCTTCATCATCGGACTGATCATTCAAAAGTAGCGGTGCTGGACAAAAGTGACCGTTACAAGAGTACCCCAAAAGGTCGTTCACCTACCGCGTCAGGGAGAAATTTCGACCTTCCTATGTCAGCGATAATGTCCCCCTTCCGACCTCTAACTGACGCGAAGATTGGGGAAGTTTTGAAAGCCACCGAAGACAAGAAAACGCGTCGAAGAGAGAGAACATGATCCCCGAAACTAAACTACAAATCTTTCACGCCATGCTGCGCCAGGCCTCGTGTACCTACCTGGCGCTGGTGGTGGCACTACAGAGGCTAGTGAAGCAAGCCTCGCTAAGCACGATAGAAGAAAAACGGATGGAAAAGAGGGAGGTGCTCCCTACCCGAGGCTCTCGCGGCGCAGCCGAGCGCCCGAAAAGCGAACGGTACGAAAAAGACGAGTGAGAGAAAGAGTCTCGGACAGACGGCCACCTAAATGGCGGAGAAAGCGACGGGAGCAACGCGGGTCCCTGGGGGAGACCACTCAGACAAAAAGGGAGCGCCTGACGACCGTAGACAATGGCCGGAGTGTCAAGTGCGCACATGTGCGCGGTCACAAGAGGCACAGACCCACCGAGAAAGAAGGGGCAGGGGCAGCGGCAAGAACGACAGGGCAGAGAAGAAAGAGGAAAAAGACAGAAAGAAACCAACGTCGCCGAAGCCATAACGCGTGTTCCGCGCGATGAGGAGACCATGATGAGGGCAAAGAATAAGTAAAGAACGGCCGGGCGCGCGAAAGCGTGAGCACCCAGAAAATGCGATGTTAAGGATGGAGAGGAGCGGGAAAAGAGAATAAAGAGAGCTGGAGGGGAGCCGGCAGGCTGCTGCTCCGAGAAGGAAGGCGCCTTCGCGGCTCTGTGGCGGCGGCGTTGCCGATTTATCGCGGTTGGAAGACTCGCTAACTGACTCCCTTTGTCGGCGCCGAGACGGCTGCGGAGGCGGCGGGAGATAAGTGAAGGGACTTCGCAAGCTCCGTCGCTGGTGTCCCGTTGCGGCGCGGGGTCCGCAGGCTTTGCTGATTTAGGCTTTCTTGCCCCATAGCCCCCCCCTTGGTTCCCTTCACTCGTGGCGTGTCCTTCTGGTGGCCGAGTCGTGGGTGTTGTTCGGGGGCAGCGCCGGCGGTCACGGACCCCTCTATGACCCACACAGGATGACACTTCGCCTTCCGGCTTCCCGCTACTTTTCTTCTTTTGGGCCCGATGTAAGCCAGAGGTCAATGCTGTTCATTGAATGAAGGCAACTTCAACCAACTATGATTGAACAGCACAGAGAAGTTGTGGTAACACTGAAGATCCTTAACATAGATAGGTGTAAGGAAAAAGTGTTGTAGCTTACGGTGCAATTTCGTTGTCCGGAAGATTGCACAGCACAAGAGGCTCATTTGAAAGGGCACGTCAAGGGTGAAAAACGGGGAATAAAAAATGAGGCTAAAAAAACAGCAAGGACTCCGAAAGCAACTTTGTAGATACGCGTACTTTGTACGTTGCGCAGACGTGTTGGGGACATTTTAAATGTCCTAAATGCTCTCACGAAATGATAGTTCGCATAATTATCATGCAACTAAAGTAAGTACTTCGACAAGACGTGTTCTGAAAAAGATGCTTTAAACATTTTAAAGCCCTAAAGATCATATCGTTTCATTCGGCCCACGCTGGTATAAGCACGCGGACCGTGCTATTGAGATTCACCGCAAGCTAAACGCTTTCCCTACGTCTATCCGCCTTTCTCCTTTTTCTTTCGCTCTGCGCCCACCTTACACGTCGCATCCAAAGCAATAGCGAAGGCCATCGGCTGCGCGGCGCCCAACGGCCACTGAGGCACGTTCGCGAGGCGATATCCAGCAGCGAAATGGGCTCACCCCCTCTTCCGAACCGCGGCAGCGGGCGAGGCCATCCCGTAGCGCCTGCCCATAGCGATGGCTGCGTGCCCCGTGCTTCACCCGGGGGCTTGGCTCCTTCGTTACCACGGTAACGCCGGCGCAAAATAAACACCGGGAGCCATTTGCGTCAGGCAAACAGCGAGGAGCATTATGTGCGGAGAAATATGGGGGCTGCCCCGGCTACTGAATCCGCTTCTGCTGCCGCCGCGACGGCCGCCCCCCGGTGTTTCGGAACGCGCAACCAGATGGGGCTAATCATGGTCGAGGGCAAAGAAAACGGAAATCGCCGGGGGGCGATGGCTCGTTCTAACGCGAGAGGAACAATCTGGGCCCGCGTGTGTAGTTGTTGGGCTTTCAAAATGCGGCTCCACGCAAACGGGAGGGAGCGAAAATGAGACAGGGGGAAGGCGACCCCTGTGGGGAGTGAGAGCACATAAAGGACGGCGTCCATCCAAGATTCAGCCCCCCTCTTCTTCCCTCGTGCCATGGGTGACCGCAGACCATTGAAGTGCAAACCACGGTGCCACGGTCGGAATAGCGGGTTACGATTTTCAGCCCTCAGGGGTATAATTTGTGCTCCAAAAGTTTGAAGGAGAGAGATAACGGGATTCACTTGAAGGCGCCACGAAAAACTGCAGGAGGAGACGGGACAGGTTTCCTCCTAAAATCCGACGTTTTGGTGACGTCTGTTGAAGCATGCGGGACTCGTAGGTCCCTGGAGACCTCGAAAAACATTCCTTAGACTGTGGTCAGAGTAGTTTATTTGTAAACTGACCTATATCACGAAGAGCACAACACGAATGGTACTTAGGGGATGAGGTAAGGCTTACACAGAAAAACTAAGCCGCACGCACGCTGAGGTTGTTCAGTTTGGAACTCGGTGCTAAAAGGTTACTTTCCGTGTTTATAAAGCGGCAGGTTGTCGCTCAGGCACAGCAGTTCCACGCGTTTCATGGAATCCCAAATCCGCTTTCAGCAAACGGCTCATTCACGCACTCGCTACAGCACGAAAAGACGCGGAGTTTCATACTGAGGCGCAAAGTAGTCCTAGGAAAGTAAGTTCCATCTACATGTATGCGCCATTCGTATTGATGAGCCCAGAAAACCTATTTCTACGATAGGAGCTGGTGTAGGAAGGTGCACCTAGTTCCTCTAAGCCCATCATCAATGGCGCAACGACGAGCCTTGACACCAGGTTTTTCGTAACAACACGCTTGCCGACACAGAGCCTGCACATGCGCGGAGTTATTCACCGTCGTTCAGGGAGCGCACATTTCATCATTGCACTGTGCTAGCGGTACTTCACTAGGAGCAGTGAACAGGATCACCCAACCGCGCATGCGCAACACCGCAAACACTCTTATCAAGATTTTAAAAACGAACTACAACGAAACGTGCTACCCGAGCCACGCGCGACGCCAGTAACCCCGTGTCCTTAGAAAAGACACGTCCAAACCCACAGACTCTCGGGCACGAGCACAAGATCAGGGTGCGCGCAGGGCCCGCACAGCTGTGCGTCGTCGGGCGAGCGGCTCACGCCCGGCGATTCCCACGCCCCGCTGCCAACGCCGAAACGCAGATTAGCGCGCTTGTCACGAGGAAGGAGCAGACGGCGTCGGCCCCCACCTCTCGGCGGGGGCGCGGAGGGCAGACGGGGCGGCCGTTTTCGTCGCGGACAGCGCACTCCTGCCAATCACGTTCGTCAGCCTGACTATAAGCACGTCCGATGCGGCACTATGCGTGCGAACGCATTACGAACGCTCCGCAAAGCGCGGTACACGGATGAGAAAGAAAGGAAGCGGGCCTGAGCCTTCTAGGCTCTCGTGGGCTCAGCTTTGTTCGGAGGTGTAGCGGACTGGGTCAACACTGGGGTAAGACACGAGGACGGGCAGGCAGGGAGGGGCTTCAAGAAACATCAAGGCTGGAAAAGAATAAGGAAAGGTGCAAGCGGGTACGCGCTGGTTTTCAAGGCAACCTGCTTGGGAGTATCGCATTCAGCCTGGAGGGTGCTAGAAAGCTCTTCCTGACGCAAGGTTTGCGGGGCGTGTCGGCTTGTAATAATACCCGTCTCATCGCTTGCCGTCGGAGGGCGGGGTGACAGGGGTGACGACATGGAGCCTTTCCTCTTTAACCGACGCGCTGGTCCAGGTGGTATACGTGATCGGTGTGGCTCCGGGGAGCGTCTGCGCTGCCGGCGATCCCGCTGTTAATGCGAAGGCTTTAGTTGGCTAAGTAGTCAACGTCACTGGCGGCGTAACCGAGAGATGGAACACAAAACGGCCGACGGCGCAAAGCGAAAAACTAACGCCCCTTCGTCGAACGACCACGATGGTTGAAACCCTCACAGCTTTCTTGTGAAGGATTTGCTCGCTGTCGTTGGAGTTGTAGAAGTTCACAGAGTTTTGGGGACGGGACGGTCGTCATCAGTAAGAGCAAGAAAGTTTCACTTAAATTCCAAATTGCTTCGACCGCGTCGAAATGACGCATTTGGATATACGTTGGCTTTGTAACGAGAGGTATTCAGGCTCCATGCCTACCTCGGGAAGTGTATTTTTTTTTTTCGTGAGGCACTTGTCGTGATTTTGCGTATCGTCATCTTTATCATCGCTTTGGGAAACCCACTCTTAAAAGTTGGCTTTCCTGCAGTTCGCTGTGGTGACGGGCGGTCACAATGAGTGAGCAATCGCCAGCTTCGCTTTAATAAAGGTAAATGAATTTAGTCGAAAAACTGCGTACATGCGCGCCTCAACGACAGCTGAACCCTGAGCTTTCGAAATGCGAGACGGGCACACCCCTCAGCACCACGACAGTTCGAAGAATCAAGGGGGCTAACGGTTGACCCCCTCAATGCACTGTGGCTCTCGACTCAGCAACGTTTGCTGGAGACACGTAGCGCGGCCTAGATGAGCAATTTGATAATGCCAATTACAGAAGCAGCAGTAAGGCGAGTAGCAAAGTACCTTTCCGCTAAATGTCATCTTTCTTCGGGGATACGAACGCGGGTATGTGCTAGCCTAGAGTTAGGCCTAACGTTACGATTTAGGTTCCAACGTCGTCAAGCGATGTCCGCGTTCTTATCTAAAACGAATGTGACGTTGATTAGCACGTTGTACGGTTTAACATTACCGCTAGCCAACGTTCAGCCTACTCACAAGCCTAACACGAGCGATTGGCCATGACTCCCAGTCACAGTAAGAGACAGATGATAAATACGTCTAGGGGGTAAAGATGGCGATTATCGTCAGAGGAAACGTGATTTCAGTACGCGAAGTGCAGAGCTATTCAGAATCGCCGTTACCTCATCCGGCGGCGCAGCATTCACCAGAGATCCAGGGTGCTATGGCGGAGCCAAAAATACCGGCGTATATGCTCGGCAATTGGACTCTAATGCTTTGGTATTCACTACACATGAGGAGTGCTTAGTTGTCTCCTTAATTTTAGACGGAAAGCTCTATTACTTCAGTTGCAAACCCAGAAAACGGCTCGTTCCCTGGAACGTCAATTTGAACTTCAAGCTCAGCCAAGGTTAAGCAAACGCCTCATGCGGTTGCGCAGTGAAAGAAAGGGGACGGGTACGTAGAGGGGGATACGAGGAAAGCGTAAGGGCATGTGCCATCGGAAGACATCACAATGCAGCCACTGGCTGTATCTAAGTTCACTGTGCGTTTGCGCCTATAGACTGGCGACTGCGCCGAGCAGCATCTGCGATTTGTCTTTCGGCGCGTATACGCGCTCACTGTGCGCTCTGGGCGCCAAAGCAGAGCCATCGCTTCACAAACATGATTTAACCGCGTTTAACCACGGGAAATATTTCGTTACCCGCATGATTAAAGGATTGGGAAGTACAGTATCGATAACGGGCAACAGAAGAGCCATCGTTGCCAGTATCGATGCGTGTAACAGAATAGCCATCGCTGCCAGCGTGATGTTCGTGGAATGCACTAAGGAAACAATGCGAGGTCGTAAACAACGTCATCTGGAATTGCGCGATGAAATTTGACCTACGGAACACTTAAATTTTCTCCAAATTACTGAACCGAAATCCCAAAAATATATATACATATAAAATTTCTTCTTTACATGTAAACACATTATGACGTAAAGTACAGAAAATGCATCGTATTTTTTTCACTTAACAGGCTTCCACACACAGCTGCTACACACAAACATTGCTCCTGTTTCTTTTTTTTTTACCACGGCTATTAGGGCTTCGTTAGTTCATCTGTGTTACTTCATTAGAGCGACGAATATAAAGACGACGGTTCCGGAGAAATGTGAACCTTGAGTCATAAACTTAATGATACGATACATTTACGTACGAAAAAAAAGAAACATGCTAACGATAAGACCATTATCGTACAGTTTTGTCCCGCTCTTGGGATAATGACTACATTGCATTTTGTTTGCACTGGGCTGAGAAATGTCACCAAGCGCATGCAGCAACTCCAATAGGAGTTATCGATGCGAATGGTACTTTGGTCCTCTTGCTCATTAAGAACTCCCCCCCCCCCCCTTCGTGTTTCGGTTGTCTAGAATAACACATATGCGGATAAAGCTTAATTTAGCCCCAATTTGCAAAAATTGTTTGCGCTACTCAGTTTCTTATTCTTCTTCTGTTTCTTTTATTTACAAATTCAGAATGACGCACAGCCAGAAGAATTCGTTTCCTATCTCCTTGCGAAACACTACGAACTGGAAGTAAAAGGCGCTGACAATAATACGCAGAAGAGAGCCATGGTGTACCCGCATTTGATGGGATCAGCGAAGGAACATAATTATTCCGAGTACAACAGATCCCCTTCGTTGGCTGACACATTCATGCATGCTCTCCCAATTGTTTGTGATGTGCGGCAGAGTTTCGACAGCTGCACGGAGTTTAAAGGAACCCTGCAACACTTTTTTCAACTTTTTTTTTTTTAAATCTTAAATGTTTGTAGAACGTCGTCACCCAACACACCCAGAACTTAGATTAGGGGGTCGCAAAGTACCTCAGCCAAAAATTACTGCTCGATGCCCCTCAGATAACTTGGAAACTCGCTCAAAAGATTTTTGTCTCTTTCCCGGTCTTGACGCTCATCGACGGCCCGATTCACGTCACTGAGACCATGTAGCGGCTGTTGGCCGGTTTTCCTTCAGTTGCAGCAATGAATGCTTTCCGATAGCAACTTTAAAAATAAAGCCACAAAACCAAGCAGAAATGGAAGGCGTATCTGGCGCAACGAGCAAATCCCGCAGTGCCGCTCCGCGCTGTAGCTGTAGCTTTCGCAGTGCTTCCAGACGCGAAGGAAAGAGTGAAAGCGGTAATCAAAAGTGTTGCAGGGTCCCTTTAACGTGGCTTATACCTTCAAAAGTGGACGCGCCATCTTACAGTTCTGAACCGTCTGTCGGGACGGCGAGAACCGACGCGACTAACTGTAATCGCGGGGCAAATGTTGCCTTAAGGTCGTCACTATAAATAGTGGCACTGTGACATAATACATTTTCACAATAACGAGGCCCTGTGACACGGCTGGTGGTTAGCGTTGTACGGCAAGGTAATACAAGACAAGTCAAAGGAACACTTTGAGGGCACGTCTCGTTTGCGTCGTATAAGCAGTGGTGATGAAGTTTCAGCGGCCGCCTAAAATAATAGATTCTCAACAAGATTTGTTGAAGGGATAGTTGGTCTGATACTTAACAAAGCCATGAGGATTGCGCACGACGAACCACATAGGGAAGCCAACAGGACTAGCGCAACTAGGAACTGATTTATTCAAGGGCTTACGTCCCCAAATATAAGACAAAATTGGCGCATGTAAAATGCCCTTTGTAAAATGCGCGAAAGGCGTCGTGCACGAAGTTTCACTGACATACGGAAAGGCCTCTATTGGCCAAACTGGGCGCTGCGTGAATAATCGTGCAGGGGAGCATGAGCGCACATTGGGGGATATAGACAGTAGAACTAACTTGACGGAGCATTGCAGAAATTGCGAAAAAAGTGGGTGCAGGCCGCGACGGAATGGGATTAAGTTTCTTGGCCGGGGCAGCAGCGATGTCTCGCGTGAGATTACGGAAGCCTTTTTGATAAAAAAACGCGCACAATTTCGTGAGTGACACATCCTTGGCTTTATATGAAAGCGAGTCTGATTTGTTAAAGTCGTGTTTGTAGGGTGTGACGATGGAACATGTTCTTTCTAGGCGTTTTGCATATGTATGTGCGGGGCATGCGCCAATATTGCTTTATATTTGGAGGCGTAAGCCCTTGAAAGTTTAGAAAACAAATCCTGGAAACTCTGTCGCACATCAGTATTACGCATTTGTATTTTTTCTACAGTGCGTCTATTTCCATCTTAAACGCTCCAATTTTTGCGGCGACTTAGCGCTGCAAACGGAGAAATGGGTGGATGTCAAGGCCATAAAGCTCCTATTGCAGGTTACATTGCTTGAGTGCATACCTGTGTCACCAAGTTGCGTTACACTGAAAGAACGCGGCGAGCAACTAAATTAAACGTATCATCCGTAACAAACAGGAACCTGTATACGCAATCGAAATCGAGAGCGGCCGGGAAAATAAGCAGATCTTCCTCTGCGCGACCATCCTCTCATTCCCGCGAGACCCGGGAAACACGCGAGAAGGAAGAACAAGATAGAAGGACCGGGGGAGGCGTGCAATGCGATTGCCGCGCGGTTAGCGAATATATTCGGCGAGGTTCGGCGAGCGGGGAGAAAGGGGATCGTATAATAAAACGGGGGCCCGGCCCGGCACCGAGATGAAGGCGAAATTGGGCGACGCTCGCGCGTGAAAAGAGAACGGCCGATTGGCACGGGGATGGGAGACGGAAGGGCGAAAGGGTTATGGGGCCCATCGAATCAGCCGGGGTCGGCGAGGCTCTTAAGCCTCTTTCCGTATACCTCTGGGAGGAAGGGGACGAAGGGAGGCATCGGCGCCACCGATGCATTTGCGGTCGGCAGCAGCGTCGCGGGCGTCGGAGCCGGGCGACGAAATGGCGCGAAATTGCTGCGGACTCCCCCTCGACGGCCGGCGATGGGGGAGGGGGAGGAGGGCGAGGACTCCGAACGAATCGCCGGCTCATTTCCTGCGCCTCGAGCGGCAGGCAGCGAGCCGACGGGACGGAGTGTCGCGTCGTCGTCGAGGGCTCGCGCGTTACTTTCCGCGCGCTAGGCAAACCCTGGCGCTGTTAGCGGTCTCCGCCGTCGACCGATGGGAGAGAAAACGCGAGCGGGCGACGCCGGCGCGCGGGAGACAGAAATGAGATTGATTCAATTTCCTCCGCGCACAACGCCGGCTCGCCCCGGCCCCCTCCAAACGCCGCGCGCCGCCGTTGCGGCGATGGGCTTTCCCTCCGAACTCGTCTTCATTTTTTATTTGTTTCCTTTTTGTTTTCCGATCGGCCACGGTGGTCTTTCGCCCGCGTCCTCCTCTCTTTATGTGTGATTATTTATTTGTTTATTCTTTGCTCTCGCAGCATCCTCCTTCCAGCGGCACCACCACCACGACCAACACCTCTCTTCCAATCTAGCCTAGGCACATAGGCCGCTTCGTAGCCGCCGTCACGATCTCACGCAGGCTCTGCGCTTCAGTCCATTTGCAAGGCGAGGAAACTTGTATCTACTGGCCACACTCGCCACCCCTCCCCCCCTCCCAATCGGCCAACGAGCAGCGTATTTATATTATAAAGGCTGTCAGATACTACAAAGACAAAAAACAATAAGTCTTACTGCTTACTCGTGCCATAATTTTTCTGGCCACGCACCCGTGATTTAGTGACGTGTTTCTTCTTTTTTAAATCCAAGCCACTCAGAACTGAAGAACCACAAAGTATACCACAAGGTTGCGCTGCACTATATTGTTGGCGACGACGTCACGCTACCCGCCTTCTTTTCACGTTGTGTCATCGCCGATGTAATTTAGGGATGTTTCTGGTTCTCTTTCTAGCGTTCTTGCAACCACCACCCCATCACTTAGCTTTCCTTCTAGTCGGGCTCTTCCAGCTGTGTTCGTCGCGTCAGCGTCTATTAGCTGCGCGAAACGAAGGTGAAAGAAAGTCCCCTTGTACACTCGTCATCGGTGAGGAATGACAGCAACAAAAGGAGCAAAAAGAGAAAAGCCGATGTAAACAGAGGAAGACGACAAAACGAGAGAAAGGAACCACCCCCGCTTTTACGCAAAAATAACAAGAAATAAACTGTGCGGTATTTGTTTTTTTACTTTGTTAAAGGTCTCTCCCACTAATATTGCCGAGTTTTGGTTTTCTTATTTAGCAACGAACTCTCTGGTAGGCTCTCCTTCGACAATGGCGTTCGGGGGGTTCTCGGTGGAGTGAGTCAAGACTGCTGTTTCTTATGCACTGCGGCACTAAAGTAACACTCGTCTTCTTGTCATTGTTCCTTGACTTTTTCTGTGTGTGTAAATATTACTTGTCGAATCCGCACCCCTCCCTTTTTGCTGACTCTCGTCGCTTCTGCTTTCACAACACAGAAGTATGATCACGATTATTCTGCCTCAAACAAATGTCGCCGCCTTGCAAAAAGAAAGAGCTGATTCTGCCCACGTCTCCACGTCACGGCGCTCAGTGTGTCGTAAAAAATGCATTTTTTTATTTTAAGTGGAAAGTATTGATGAAAGCTCCTATTGGCTACGACATGTTTGTTTGCTGCTCTATTAAATACTGCCCATGTTGCTACTTCCACAAACTGGAAATGTCGCTGCATACGCTACAATCCAGAGAGAATTACAATTTGATTAGCACGTGAAATTTCATCGCGGTATGTTTCGAGCTAAAAAAAGATTTGGCCAATTTCGAAATTTCTAGGCCGTTGGCATTGACGTCATTTCTTCGCAGCGCCAAATAAACCACGTGCTCATTATATAGCATATATGAATCCCACAGTTAACAATCTCACACGTGTATGGTGCTATGGATCTGCGTTGTAAATATAATTAATACTGAAACACCGACGACCTTCTTTTGGAAGTCTGATTGGTTCAATGACTTGTTACCTTCGTCGTTAGTTGTTCGACCAGGGTAGATGATTTTAAAATGATATTAAAGGTGTGCCTTGTCCTTTTTCTCGTGAAAATGATTCCGTAAACTTTGGTTTCAAACTGAAATAATTGAAGACAATTTAACGAGGGGAAACAGTTGCATGATTCAAGGAGCCATGGTAGCTCCGTCGGTACCAAATTAGTCCGGTTACAGACGCCAATTTGAACCTCATTAAACTGCGTTGACGAAAAGTAAACAGCGCACCGCTAAACAGCCCAAAGTCACCTTTAGCCTTTTTATGAGCGCGTCGTGTCGATAACCTTGAAAAGAATACTTTTCTTCAGAAAGAGCAATTGCCGAAGACAAATCGAGGGCCTACAGAATACGCAATCCTACCGGAGATCACCGGCAACGGACACGACAACAGTATTGTTTGTTCCAGCTTTAATTTACTTTCGAAGGACTTGCAAGGACTTACAAAAAATTGCAACTGCCTGCTTTCGAGGAATTTAGCTATTTCGTGTTCAGAAACACAAACCCACAGAAACAGCGGTAGCCCTGTCCATTTAATTGCTACCTTTCATCGCTGGCGTTGCACAAAATACTAAAAGAACCTGTAATACCACGTGTACAATAGTATGCTGTTTAGACAAGCTGTATTGAATGCAATCTAATTTAGACCCGGAAAGTTTCAAGGGCAATTTCGGGAACGAAGAAACCCCTAGGCGGATGATTTATATCTGTTGACAATATCCTGCCTCATTAGTCTGTCAAAGCGAACTTGTGCATCTTTTAATAGGGAACCATTAGTGTGCAAACCGTGCTCTAGATTATAAAAACCCAATGTCCTTTCTGGCAGGCTCTCTGAAAAAAAGGCCAACACAATTACGGCCATCACCCACACATCGATCGGACGGTATACTTGATAACAGCGAGCTGGCTGCTTTAATTAGCGGGTAACAGCTACACGCATGGAGACGTCCCGGGAAACGTTATATGAATAACCGAATGACGCCGCACATATCAATCAGTCTAATTGCTTCCAAGATATTTTGAGTTGCTATTGAAATGAGATACACAATGCATGATTCTTCATCTATTTCAATGTTTCATCCAACTGTTGCTATTATCTTTTGTACGTAACGAAGCAATCATGGAATACTTTTTCTCCTGCTTACAAAGCCGCCACAGTCGGTGGCTTATTTTTTTTATAGCACTCAGACGACTTGGACAAATTAACTTAACTTTTGAAACTCTGGCGGAATGGTTTCGGTAGACACGTGGACCAAACTGCGCATGTGCGAATTGAGGTTGTTCTATTTAATTCTCCGTTAATTTTGCCAACCAAAAAAAAAAAAAAAAAGGAATATCAGGCTTGTCCAACCCCGTGGCGAGACCCAGTCCTAGAAAGGCGAAACCCATGTATTGCCTCCCCCTCAATCCCCCCCTCTCTCTTTCACACCTCTCTTTCCTCGCGTCCCGCTTCAGACTCAAGCGCCGCGTTGCGCGTTTGCAACGGAGCCTGCGAGGCGTCCGCTCATTCCAGGCCCCTAACAGATTTATTCTAACTCTCCACCCGCCCCTCCTCTCCCGCCTTCTTCTTTCATTCTACGAAGGAGGAATCGGGATTGCCTGGCGGACGGACTGATTGCTCCCTTTGAAAGAAGGGGTTTCCGCGTCTGACACAAGAGCGTTTGGCAACGAGCTCCAAGGAGCGCGTTCTTTTCCAGCCATGCTCTCACGCCTCGCGAGGGAAAGGAGGACGAGGAAGGGGATGGGAGAACCGAAGAAAGGAAGCCTGCTTCCGAGTCTCTTCAAAGAGAGCAATTTCCTTCACTTTGTTCGCCCCGTTTTCCTGTTATACAATCCCTCTCTTCTCAGGATCCCGCCGTGTCATGAATTAAACCTTTGCCAACTCCCCGTAGACGACCGGCAGAAACGCGCAGCAGCCTGCCTGACATAGATAGATGTGGCACTCGATGTGCGCAGTAGCGTTGATGTTGATAGTGCCGATGACATGCCTTCGAACAGCAAGTGGGATAAATTAGAAAGAACGATTAATTGAACGAAAATCAAACACTCAACCCGAGGATCTTCATTTATTTTATCTCACGTGTTTCATAAGTACCGGCTCACGCACCGGCAAGAACAACAGCCCATTCAGTATTGAAAGAGTTATCAGCGTTCCAGATGAACAAATACGCATTAGAAATGGTAGTTTCATTGTAAAAGCTCGCCGACGGGCAACCCTATTGACTACGTATGAATTTCCCCGTCCCCTTATCACCGTCGCTGATTGCGCGGTGTCTTGTTTCGGGAAGCGAAACGCACCGCTATCTCAAAGCGTGCTCGTCTCGGGCCAGTTAGCGCGCGACATGTCCCCTATCTGCTCATCACTCTCTTAGCGACCTATCGCACGCGAGTCATCTTACCCCCGGCGCGAATCCGCGACGAGCGAGCAGGAATATATGACCATGATATTTACCGAAAGCGCACGCTACACTCAATATACAAAATATATAAAACACTGTACGCATCAGAACAACTGCCGAATTGTTTGGACCAAGCGACGACTTGATGTTTGCTTGGCTATACTCGACCGGAACGATTCACTCCCACCGCGAACTTCACAAAGGCAAACGAATTTAATAGGTACCATGTGTTGACACGAAAAATGATCGGACCAACCAAGTGCCACGACCACGCATTTCCGCGGCCGTAAGCGAAGTCTAAGTGGTGCTGGAAGAGACAAGAGGGAGGAAAACACTTACTCGGTTACGGACGCCGACGGAGCCTCCAAATCTGATCCTCTCTACGACGACCTCTCAGCCGTGCGTTCCAAAGTCACTTTTCCGGGGCGCTCGCACCAAAATCCAGTGGGATGAAAGGTTTCGACAACACCCTCACTCACTCAGTGAATCATCGTGGCGGTTGCTAGTCATGGATACGGGCAACCACCAGCAGAGTACACGACGCACAGCCACGCAAACACGGTCTCCGAGAGGCGCTCGCTGCCGCCGTCAATGAACTGTCAAGAGCCGTTTTCAGAGGCGCCGATCGCGATCCGCGCTCCGCATCCGTCTGCCGTGCCAAGCGCCGGCCGACTATGGCAATAATCAGACGCCCGGCACAGCGGCTGCCGCGTACGAGCGTGCGGGGAAAGCCGCCACTCCTCCTGGCGGCCTGCACATGATGTCACGCGCGGAGCTCCCGCCTCCGTGCGCGCTTAGGGGCATCTAACGGAGGTTGACTGAACTTGGAGGTGGCGTCCTCTTGGAGGGTTTCCCTGTGCGGTCGGTGGTGCGGTCCCCAGAAAGCAAGTTTTGCAAGTCAAGTACAGTAATGGTGGACTCATTTGAGAATGATGATGACGATAGTTGTGTGCTCACAGCCGGCTTACGGGGTACGTATCTGTTGCCACAGTTAATGCTCCAGGATGACTTTACTCCGGAGTCTTATGTACCAGTCGGTTTTCGCGAGTAAGATTCAAGTATCTTACGACGACATTTGAAGCCCTCGGTCTGTGAAATTGCTAGGGGTGTTATAATATGCAAGATTTTTCAGAACGAACCGAACAGTTCGTGGCATTCGATTCATACTGAATTCGACGAGTTCGTTTTCAACATCTCTAATAGCAGTAGTGTAGTAGTAGTACTAGTAGTAATAGTAGTAGTAGTAGTAGTAGTAGTAGTAGAAGTAGTAGTAGTAGTAGTAGTAGTAGTAGTAGTATTAGTAGTAGTAGTAGTAGTAGTAGTAGAAGAAGAAGAAGAAGAAGAAGAAGAAGAAGACTTTATTTTTCAGTAGACGGTATGACAATTCCTGCTGAAGGGGCAGTAGCTAAACGCGTTGAGTGCCTGACGAGGGCTTCTGATCCTCTGCAGTTCACAACAGAGGACACGTTTCAATCAAACATGCATGCTTAGCAATGACATCCAGTATTACAGAGAGAGACAAAAATAAGTAAATAAAAATACAAAAATTGTACATTTACAAAAGGAGAATCACCAGTTGTACAATATACAGAAACACCTTTTTTTCTGAAGTACATGTTTCTAGCGGAAACAATTGAACACGACAGACTTCTTAATTGATCGTTTTTTATGCCTAGAAAATCCTGTGTACACAAAATACAGGTAAAATTTCTCACTATGAGACACACCTAGTGATTGTCATATCTCCGTTTCTTTTCTATAAACATCACCTTCATTTCGGTCTTAAATACAGTTGTACTAGTGTTAAATTTTAAATTTTCCGCTAGGATTTTCAAGACATGTGGTACTTGATAAGTGGCCGATTGTTTGCCGTAAGTAGTCTCAGTTTTAGCTGTACATCTTTTTGGTGGCCGTACACAGTAGTGACGCTTTTCTGCGTCGCCATCTACGTACAAATTGTTTTTGTGTGCCGTCTGGACAAGTCTTAAGTAATACAGCTGGTCAGCTCTATGTATTGAGTGTTTTGAAAACAATGGTGAAGTGGCAGGTCTTGGAATATCCCTTTAAAAATTTCGAAACAGCGTAATATTTTTTTGTGCAGGACAACAAGCTTATTGTAATTGTTTTGTGAGATTGCCCCCCCCCCCCACCCCAAGATCAGTATGCTAGTTTTAAATAGAATATAGAATAATGCGTGTTTCTTTTTAACCATAACTGAACTAGGTGATATGTTTTATAACGGCATCCAATTGTTCGTGCCAGGGCTATAACTAAATGCGTTACGTGTACTGACCAGCTTAACTCTTCCTGGAACCAAACGTCAAGGAACTTTTGTTCCTTTACCCGTGCGATAACATGGCCTTCGTATTTGATATTTACAGCTTCGCTTGAGGGCTTATTGATTGGGCTGAATATTATATAGGTTATCTTCGCGGCATTTAATTGCAGCTTGTTTTGTTGTAACCAGTTTGAAAGATGCACCAGGTATTTGTTTACGGCAGTTTCCAGAAACGTTGAACTGTTTGTTGATCGTGGGGTTTAACGCGCGCTGCAGTGGAGGTCTCCGGATTAATTTTGACCACCTGGGGATCTTTAACGTGCACCGAAATATCGAACACACAGGCGTTTTTGCATTCCGAAAAGCGGCCGTCGCGGTCTTTTAAACTGTTTGATCAGAAAAAAATATTCGGGTCACCTGCATAGATAATAATATACACAAGAACCGTGTATATTAACAATAATTTATGTGCCCGAGAAATAATAGCGGGTCAACTAGGGATCCTTCTGGGACACCTCGTTTCAATTTCATTTCGGCAAATGTTGTGCCATTGATGCCAACTGTTTGATATCGATCATGCAAGAAGCTTTGCAGAAGTTATAATGCGATCCCTCGAATCCTGCAGCTAGATAATTTTTTTAACAGCAAATCAATATGTATTGAATCAAATGCCTTTTAAATATCTATAAAGAGACCGAGCGCGCATTTTCTGTTTTTAATATTTACGATTATCTTTTCTTTCATGTATGCCAGAGCGTGCTCAGTTGTCCTATGCTTTTGGAAGCCGTATTGGTTCATTGCTATTATTTGCTGATTGTCCAAAAATGAAGTGAGTCGCTCATTGGTTGCGCCTTCAAGTATTTTAGATATAGTTGGAAGCACCTATGTAAGACGATAGCTGGACAGGTTAAGAATCTCGCCACCTTTGAATATGGCAGTGACTTTGGCCAGATTTACAGTTTGTGAAAATGTCTGTGGTCCAGGGGAGGCTCATAATTAATATAGGATAACACTTCGAATATCAATGGTGATATCAGATTTAACTCTGCTGGCCCTATTTCATGTAAATGCTGTAAATAGATCGTTCATAATTCTTCGCCATGGTTCGTGTCATCTGTCCTGCCGCAAAGTTACAATATGCAGTGTCAGGATGGGTTTGGTTACGTAGGAAAAGGAGCCGTGGACTCGGTGATGCTGTGGCTCTCCTAGATTTATTGTTGGTGCGTAAGCCCCGGCCGGAACTGGAGGGCGGCGTTGACATGCGATCGCCCAGGCGCTCGGTCGTGTTCGATCTCCGTGTCGCGTGGTGCGGATGATGATGATAGTGGCGCTAAATGCAGATGGGGTTGCCGCCACTACAGTTATAAACGCAGCAACAGCCATGCGTTTCTCATAGCATATGAGAGTGTTCCCGGGCCTCGGTATTCTTTTTGCGCCGAAGGCGAGTCTGGGTTTCGACTGTACTTTGATTAGGTTCTAACGGAAGAACACACAATACGGTAAGGTGACCACTGAACGCATACGATATTACTCCGTTTGTTACGTTATCCTAGCGTATATTTGTTGCACAAATATCAAGGGGAGAGGCACTTTGATTGGAGAGCCTAGTAGGTAAAGTTATATAATTTGTAAAGCCATGAACTGATAGAACTGTCTGAAGCCCTTGGCTGTATGGGTCACCCGACCTCACATCCATATTTATGCCGCAAATAATCACGTAGGGAGCGATGCCGATGCTAGCCGTATTGTCTAAAAACTGCGAAAATTTGGTTTTATACCCGTGCGATGGTCTGTATACCAGACTGATTGATATCTTTCCAAAACGCATAGTCAATATTTCAATGTCTTCATTGATAAGAGAAAAAATGTTCTACTAATTCATAGTTTAGAGTATCTTTGCAATAAATAGCGAGCCCTCCACCTTTCTCTTGTTGTCGCCAGAGAAGTTCGAAATGGTAGCCTTTTAAAAAATAGGGTGCATCGGAATTATCCCTAACCAAGATTTCAGAGAAAGGTATTAGATCGGAATCTATTGATACTGTTTGCAAAAGAAAATGGTAATGTTATGACCTTTTTTCTTTATACTTCTACAGTTTATATGTAGTATGGAGGACGACTTGTCCGAAGCCCGAAATCGTGTAATACATGCCGGAGTCATTCAACTTTATCAGAGCGCAATCTAGTAGCACTTGTCATTTCCATGCGACCGATTTAGCGGCGGATTTAGGTCAGGTTTCCTTCATGAGCTATTTGATTCACAGGCGCGTCTTCGTTCTTGCGCACCAGTACCCTTCTATTTGTTGTCCGTGCAAATTTCCACCTGACTTCTTTCTTTTTGTGCATGGCAGTCGAGAGCAAAGTTCTTTTTTTTTTTTTTTGAGGGGTTAGGGGGGTTCAGATATTCGTTCACAAAGAGCGGTGTTTCTTGAACGCATCGAAGGATAGAGCCGTCCACTCACTCACTCCTTTTTTTTTTTTTTTTTGCACTTTGACAGCAAGTCAGTGCGTTTGCTCCGTCGCACAAAACGCACAATTATGTTTTTTACGCCTGGTTTTGGGGTGAGAACCCAATGACATGTATCGATGTCAGTAGCGTCTATTCCCTCACCCACTGCTTCGCCTATTTTTTGCACGATGGTAACGGGATCGCGTTTCGCTCGCGCGCCCTTTATCTCGAGATTGTTCAGGTGCCGATATTGCTCCAGTTCATCACACTTTTCTCATAGCCTTTCGTTCTCCCCGCTGGGTACTACGTTGTGCCTGAGCAACTCTTGCATTTCACCCACCGCGGTGGCTCAGTGGCTAAGGCGTTGTGCCGCTGAGCACGAGGTCCCGGGTTTGACTCCCGGCCGTGGCAGCGAAAAGCAAAAATGTCTGTCTTTACGTGATTTCGGCGCACGATAAAAATCCCCAAGTGGTCAAAATTAATCTGGAGCCCTCCACTACGGCGCGCCTCATCGCCTGCGTTGCGTCGGCGCGTTAAACCCTACAATCAATCAATCAATCAATCAATCAATCAATCAATCAATCAATCAATCAATCAATCAATCAATCAATCAATCAATCAATCAATCAATCAATCAATCAATCAATCAATCAATCAATCAATCAATCAATCAATCAATCAATCAATCAATCAACTTTTGCATTTCCAGCCTCAGGTTGTTTATATCTGCGGCAGTGTTATCGAAGCTATCATGATATCGAAGCTTTCATGATATCGAAGCTATCCAGAATCGTTCCGCACGCTTCATATTATCTAACTATTTTCGTACGGCTAGCGTCACTTCCATGAAATCTACCCTTAACCTAGTTGATCTGTCTGTTCGCAGGAAAATATCACGACTTTGTCTTTTTCATAAAACTTATCACGGCAATTTAACGCTCATAGATTCGATGCTTTTTCCTCCCACTTATCATTCGACAAGAAATGACCATCAGTTCAAGGTTGGCGTACCCAGCAGCCGGACAAATTATTATTTCAACTCATTCATTCCTAAAACCAGCTCTGACTGGAACCACCTCCCCACCTGCATTGCATCAATAATTAATCCAGTCAATTTCAAGGTGGCTATTAGTGGCCATATTATTTGAATGATCTTTCTTTCTCATACTGTTTTTCCTTGAATTCCGCGGTTTTGTGCAAATCCTGCTGTGTTGTTCCTAAGTGTGGAGAAGGTTTTATCAACCTTCTGATTTTTCCTTTCCTGTTATTGTTTATATTACTAGTTGATGTGTATATTTCAAATATGTAAATATGTTTCTTATGTGTAACCAAACTCCTGCTGCATTGCCTGCAGAGTGTTTGACCCCCCACTCCTCTCTGTAATGCCCATGTGCCTTGAGAGTAAATAAATAAATAAATAAATAAAGTGTCCTTGACGTCATTGCAAATATCGGTGCAGAAAGATATACCGTCTTTTAATTCACGCATCTCAGAACAAAAATCCCTTTTAAATCCTCGGACATCTTTAGCAAATCACGGGGTTCTTTTACACGCGTCACCTCCTTTTCAGAATCCTTGTTAGCATCCTTGCCAGCACCCTTTTCACCATTTTTCATATCACCAAAAGAACAATCTACGCTTTGTTCGGCAGCAGCGCACAACAGCATCGAATTCAGCACAACAGAATCAAGTATTCAGTTGGGGCCGAATATTCGGACGTAGGACGAATGTTCGGAATCGCACTTTCTGCTATAAATGCTGTAGCGTAAACCTTCAATGAACGTACAGTAACATAAGGAGAAAATACAGTAATATAGTGAAAGAATATCGGTATTTAAATTGGTATTAGTTTAAAATTCGTGAATATTTGCCTCAGATTCGACTAAATATTTCCCTTGTTCAAACTCTTCTATAAATTGCTCTTCCTCTCATGATATTAGCGGCAAATAACATGCATATTTGTCTCATATTGGATTATACTTTTTTTCTTGTTCAAACACTGCTATAATTACTTTTCCTCGCCCATGGGCATGCTTTGAAGTTTGAATACGGCGAGTGTTCAGTGTTTCCTGTTTTATCACGAAAAAAGTACGTTTGTTACGTTGTGGTAGCTGGCCTTGAAAACCAACTGACAAATGATGAGACCGCGTTATTTTTTGTTACTGGAATCTGACAACAGCATTCCTTCGCCAAGAAAGCTGAAATATTGAGTACAACAAGAAAACGAAAGGTCGGCTTGGGCACCATTAATTGCTTAATATTTATTGTGATGCGTGAATAACGAACTCCCCTGGACCGGAAGGAATAAGTGACACTTAGATATAAACCATGGCCTCCTAAGCTTATATGCACAGTATTCAGACCGCGGATACACTAAAATAAAACGACAACTTGGATGCGTTATAACGGAGGTTTTCTGCACAATGATTCTGCATGGAGATGCAAGTATTATAAATAAAAGCCGCTGCTAGTATTTCCTTAAAGCCGCGTGCGTATATTTTTATATATTTTTGTTACGTATGGGGGGAAATACTCTTGTGGGAACATGGATATAGAAAAGAAATCAACGAGAGCGCACCGCGTCCTCACTTAATAAAGTGGGCTGCAGCAAGATTTGTACGCGTACATTAAATAAACAAGGAATGACATTTACACTTACTAAAAAATAAAACCGAACTATCTGCAACATAGAATTAGCCATGTGCGAAATTAACTAAGCGCTGCATGACGAAATACTGCCCCCCTTTAGGGCAGTGAAGGAAAGCCTAATATTGTCGAAAAAATGTTCAAGTATTTAGGTTTTATTTACGAGGCCAAAGCAACGTAAAATAATCAGAAAGAATAGCTTCTTCGAGTCTATAGAAAAATAGTACAATGGTCCCAAGCCTGGCCAGGTAAGGCAAAAATCATAGCCCTTTCATCGTGTGAGGAGGGAACTCTAGCGAAGACTAGGAAGTCTACCACTAAAGGGGGGGGGGGGGTATTTGCTGTGCTAGAGTTTAGTTACGTGGGGAATTTGCTACGTTGAATTATAAAAGCAGCGACACGATTCCAACGTCAGCGACTAAAAACACACGCGATTGTTGAGTCTATGCCAATCACGGCGCAGGCTCTAGTGTGCCGGCACAGGTGGCCCCCGAAAACCGCGAGGCATTGTGCAATGTCAGGGGGAGAGAGACGCCGCGCGTGGCGAAGGGTATTCACCGCTCGGGAAAGGGGTGGCGGCGCCGGTGGAGTGAAGTACGTGGGCGTCCTTCCTAGCTTGCTGGTGCACTACACTGCATTTAGGATAGTATTAGCTCCAGGAATAGAATAACGTGACGTTGTTATTCTCTCTACCACTCTTGCACAGCACTGACTGTGTATAGCGAATGCCCACGACATGTTCGAGCGAGCCAAGCCGTATGGTAAAGACGTCTCTCGCCGCGCACACGCCGGTCACTCCCAAGGGAAGCAATAACTTTATAGCACAGGGTTTTGTTACGTGAACAGTCACGATACAAAAGCAACACTGCACTATGCACCTAGCCCCTGGGGCTAGGTCAGCGTCAGCCGTGGCCGCCATCGGGCGGCAGGTAGCGTCCACCTGCGATGCCGACGCGACGCTCGCTGGAGTAGGAGAAGGGGGATCATGGTGGCCGCTATACGATGCAAGCCTCAGGGCTCGAGCGGGTGGCATCGCCGCTCATCCGCTGACCATAGACGGATGTGGCTTAACACGCCAAAGGGCGGAGAATGCCCGGAGACCCACCAGACATCCCACATAACGAACAAACGCACTTAAGGCATGCGCAAATTAACACGGTGGGTGTCGTGGTCATACGTATGTAGGGAGAAACGGCCAATGCAACGAAGGCCAACAGCAGCCAAAATGCATGACATACCGAGGTCTGCGCATTTGATGGTCTCACGGATCGCTCGCGCGTGTCCTGAGTCACCTCCGTAGGGAGAGGAGGGAGGCGCGCGAGTATCAACCTCGCCTTAGTAAGGAGGAGAGCGTCGCCGGTGCATCCGCGCACCGAGTGGAGGGGTTTGCGCCCCCAAAAGTATGAAGTGGGGATGTCACCATACTCCCCCAGTAGATGGCGATGCTTCACTGCGCAACACACTATCTGGAAAAGCCAGCTTACAAAAATCAGGCTCACACGAATTCCCTAAAATTGGCTTCACCTGTGAACACAAGTGCATTGCTGCGAAGACAATTTTTCTTTTCCAATATAAGCTTTCTTGTATGAAAATATGGAGGCCGTAGGACCTGCTTGCATTTCGCATGATTTTTTCCTCACGTTGAAAATTCCTTGTTTGCGGTAGGTCGGTAGCCGGAGACGATCTACTGGATCCTAGCCACTGACAGCTTCGCTGGAAAACAAAAAGCGAACAAACGAACCAACGAAAAAACAAAGCAACACCGACAACAAAATAAGTAGAAGAATCAGAGAGAAAAACATATGTATTATAAGAACACTGGACATGTTTTTGTACACTCCGAAACAAAATGCTCCAGTACGCGATTTCAATTAGTTCTTTCGCTGCCGGGAGGATAAGCACCTACTACACGAATGGAGATGGTGCTCTGACACTTGATGCATACTTTACAAACAAAAGGCAAGACATGCAGGGTCAAACGGGCCCAAAGAGTTTAACTTTCATAATGAAACGGCCTGCTGTTTACCTTGTCACAAACGACACAACCTAATACTATGTGTGTAATGACAAAACAGTCAGGTAATGAAGACAGAAAAACATTCGTCACAGGCGATCACTTCTCGGTGATACGACCCACAGTGACAGCTCGCAACGCACAGCTGTGGGATTGAGACGATCCTCCAAGGACATTAATTCCTGAGGATCTACCGCAGTGGCTCAGTGACTAAGACGTTGTGCTGCTGAGCCCACGGACACGGGTTCGATTCCGAACCGCGGCGGCCGCTTTTCTGACGGAGGAGACAAGCGAAAACGCCCGTGCGTTCGAGATTTCGGCGCACATTAAAGATCACCGAGTGGTCAACTTTAATCCGGAGCCCTCCACTACGGCACGCTTCATAACTTGTGTAGTTTCGGCGCGTTAAAACGCCGTAATCAATCAATCAATCAATCTGCGGAAGCAATTTGGCGCTTGACAACAAGAAGAAAAAAAATTACGAATGCCACGCACAGGTGCGAATCGAATTAAAGCAAAGCTTCAATTGCGTGCATGCAGTTCCAAATTCGTCCCTCCCGAAGTTGTTTTGCGATGTACTTTTCTACGACAACAAACGCGACACGCTGCTCTCGCAAGGCCGCGACATACTTTCAGCGGCAAGTTCGGAAATCCATGCGAGGTGCAACATCCGGGTCTCCGACGAAGGGACAGGGGCCGCCAGCTCTGCTGTTTCTTCAGCCTTTCACCACTAGTGCACGCTGCGCACAGCTGTTTTCGGAATCCGCCCCCTCCCTCCTCCCAGAAGAAAAAAAAAATCCCTACGTACAGCATGCACTGAATGACGTACAGACAAACGTGTCCTGCAATGCGTAGCAATCATGCCCCCGTAACAACCAATGTCCAGGAATGCGAACATCGAAATCGTTAGGCCTTACTTGATGAGTGCTACCATGCGTATTCCAAGTTTTAACAGCGAAGCTGTTTAGGAAATTGTATTTTTTCGTGTCCGTGGTTAAGAATACCAAGAAATTGCCGAGCGCGGGCACGTGAGCGCAGGCCTCGCGCCGACAGCCTGGCAGTTAAAAAAAAAAAAACCAAAGAAAATGCCTAGCGCTCATATGTGAATGCCTTGCGACGACCGCCCAGCGTTCCCGGCGCACTTTCGTTAAGTCAAGCATACCCACTTAGGGATATTGGCCAAGATTGTGGCGACCACTCGGCAGTTAAAAAAAAATAACCAAGAAAATGCTGAGCGCTCGCGTGTGCGTGCCTCGCGGTGACCGCCCAGCGTCTCTGCCGCACGGTTGTCAAGCCAAGCGTACCCACTTAAGGAGCCATGAAGAGAAAATACAACTTCGTTTAATTTGAAAGAAGTAGAATTCAGTATCTCACTGAGCTCCATTACAGCCACAAAAAATGTTTTTTAACGAAAAAAAAGCTTGAAGTATTTAAAAACTTTCAAATTTTGCGCCACAGTGACGTGTTATGAGAAAGAATGACGTCATACGGGCCAACAACAAAAGATAATTTTCAGTGCGTTAACTGCACGTTAGCATCCAAGTGATGCGGTCAAATGGAACTAGAGGCCCGATTACAGACGTCCAGTCATGTGTCGTCATGACAGGTCAGTTAGGCGGCCACCAATCGGACAAACAAGGTTCCGTGACGTCATAGAAAAGTTGCGGGAAATTGGCTAGGGGGTCGCGACTGTTTCGCACGTTTTCATTAATATCTCCGTTATTTGTTCGATGATTGCGATGATATTGGTATCATTGTTATCGGGACTAAGCAGTCTTTCTAACAAACCCGACTTGTATTTTGTCTTCATTGCTCCTTAAAGGTTATTGGCCAAGATTGGCAAAAAGACTCCAGTGTTCGCCGTAATCGTGGCAACATTTCCTCAGAACGAGAAGGACTCCACCGTTCGCTGTAACCGCGCCAACACTTGCTTGGAACGGGAAAGACGCGTCATAACTTACGCCCCTCCAACGTGATGTCCAATGATTATAACTTCAAAAAAAAATGAAGGAAGCTGACACTTATAGCAACAATGATGGAGCAAAGGTCGTTGCGGCAGCGAAGAAGAAGCAAATCGGCTGCAATTGTCGACTTAAGCCTTCGGGATGGTCGTGAAAGTTGTGTACCGCTTCCCTCCCTTCAGGTCTCACGGGTTAGTATGAGCTTGCTTCATTCTTGATGCGGCGGTGCCTTCGAGCGGAGTACTTGTTACCACCCACGACAAAATTATTTGGAATTGGAGCAATCTTACACAATCTTGCACCATTTTTAAGCGCCCCGTATTGCAGCCGTGACGGTGAATTTGTGCAGTGCTGTATGTGCTACGTAGTGCTTCGAAAACTTGTGCATATCAATGGCGAATGCTTGGCGTGAATTTAAGAAGAATTTTTGATCTTTGTTCTAATGTATTTGCATGTGAAGTCGTTATAAATCATCTTTCCCGGTACTCTACTAGATTTCGCACTGTTTTAATTGCAAATTCTATAAAAATGAAGAACTGTTATCTGCCGACGACTACAGGCCAATCGCTCTAACAAGTGTGAACTACAATGTCAACTACAAGTGTGAACTACAAAGTGTGAACTACAAAGTTATGCTCGAACGTCAGCAGTATGCAATGTTTTCAATCATAGGTCGTCACCCAATATGTGACTCGCGTGGACGTTCTATACAAACTAATCTGAAAAATTATAAACAGCCACAGAGTTTTTATGAGCAGTCTCCGCTACTTCAGATTGACCTATTTAAAGAAGATTGACAAAGAAGATCGACTTTTTTTCTTTTGACGTTTATGGCGTTCCATCGCTTGCTATTGTTTTCTTTTTTTTTCCCGGACCACCTAAGCATCGCTACCAATATTTTTAACGGAGAACCCGCCTTTGTTATGACAACTAGATTTGTTTTTAGTGGACACATTTCCTAGTCTGCGTCTTAGAATCTTCAGTAAGACAGGGACCTTCAATCTCCACATTGGCTTTCACCCTTTGTTTGAGGCCACTATGTGTGTGGCTTCCTAAGTGCTGCAGAGTTCGTCGTTTTGATCTTTTGCGCAACCATCAAAGGGTCGTGTCATATTTTCGCGTCAAAAAATCTAGCTTATTCCTATGCTGACAAGTCTAGTACTTTGGTTTACCGGCGCATTCGGGGTTGTTTTAATTGCACCAAAACTGACTTCACAAAGACATCTGCTTCTTGATCTGGCTCATGATCGCACGACAGTGGATAAGTGGTGACATAGGTTGCCAAAATATCTCGGTGTTTTCCTGTATTGCTAAAAGAACAGCCCAGGTATACAGAGGAAGCGCGTACATTCACTTTGACGTTGCACTCCTATTTTTGCGCTGGACAATGGTTTTAAATTGAACAGAGGTACAGCGCGTTGCATATTTCTCTTTAATATCTATTTTTGTATGATCTTGGAAATTTTATGTTTTGCATGTCTTTCGAATTAATTATTCCTCCGGGACTTCGCGACTTTTTTGCAATCTTCTACGGAGTTCATGAGGCGGGGTAATCGAGCCCGGGGATTAGGGCTCGGACACCTCTATAGGGTAGTTAGTGTGTCGTTTCGGCTTTTCGTTACTAGGTTCATTCAGCCATTTTCCGTGAGCGGTAGCCGTCCGTTATCAACCGTGCTCATCAAGCGTCCGTGGAAAGACGTCATCCGCGCCAACCGTAAATTACGACTTCGGCAGTCAGAAGCAGCGGCTCGCCTGAAGCCGGAATCCGGTGCAGTGACGACAGAAGTGCGGTAAGGAGGAAAGGAGGACAGGAATACTTCGGCGGAAACAAAAGAAAAGATACAGGATTTGAGTAAGCGCCACGCCTGCATGCGTAGTGAAGTTCGCTTCCTCCGTCAGCTCGGCAGGGTGCTCGGCAGCGCGGCCATCAGCCGTGCCTCAACTAACGCCATCGGACCAAAGCACCTCTCCCACCGAAGCTGACACCTAACTTAAAATAAAAATGGCTAAAAAGTATTTCTAGGCTTTAAAAAAATAATGGAAGGCCTAGATTATGGACGGAAACAAACTGAAAAGTGTCGTGATGAGAAATTACTCTAATTTTCAGACTACGTTTAGGAGTTCCGACTGTCCGGCCAGCGCCGAAATCTATGTGGGGCAATGGATGGATGGCGTCGCGCAGCTGAGGGTGAGCGAAAAAATAAAATACTCAGTCTGGTCCCGATGCTAGAGTGAACAATTTGAAACACTTCCACAGCCGCCTTCTGACTCAAACTCACCAACGTCCGCTTGCGCAACCTTTGATGACCACATCTTAAGCCACACAAGCGTAGATGCATCTCTAACTGTCCTGTGTCGCTACGTTTAAAACCGTTTCGGCTATTCTTGCTCTCCCAGCTGGCCTTCAGTGCTTGGACAGCATAAATTTTGAATACAGTGGCTCCGTTCCAAACGCTCCCTCGACTTCGAAGTAACGCTATCGCGTGGTACATCTTAAAACTAAACGTAGATGTCATGTGCAACTTTTTTGTTTTCTTATTCACCACGTCGTGTTTTTTGAGGTTTCTCTAAAGCGAATTTTGATGATGTTGTTAGCCCAAAAACACTTCTACGGTACCTTCCTATATTTCAAGAATATACGAGGAAGCCTTAGCAACGGCGTCAGCGATGATTTGTACCCAATGCTACGTGAGGTAGAAAACAGGCAGAAAATAGGATACAAGACAAGCCTGGCGTCCCGACCAGCTTCTGCATGTATTCATACGGCTGTGCTATACAGGTAGTATCTCAACACCAAATACACTCTCGATAAGACCACATCAGTTAACGACCAGAGAGGCGTATATTTCTAGAAAACCGAGATCCGAAAATGGTAATACCCGTAAACGGATGCTTTTGAGCAAACTGCGGGCAAGGACAGGAAGACGCCACCGCGCTCCGCAGGCATCCAGATTTAAAATTGCAGCCTTGTCCCGTAGTGCCTGTGTTTCGGGGAAATGCGATTTTACTGGTGACCGCATCCACCGCCATGGCATGTAAAAAGGCGTACAAACTTTCAAAAGTCCCTTGAGAACCACAAATACCGGTAAAAAAAAAGTGGAAGCGAGGAAGGTTCGTACAGCCCTCACGAGAGAGAGAGAGAGAGAGAGAGAGAGAGAGAGAGAGAGAGAGAGAGAGAGAGAGAGAGAGAGAGAGAGAGAGAGAGAGAGAGAGAGAGAGAGAGAGAGAGAGAGAGACTTTCGGGGTCGGGTCGAGCACTAGAGCTAGCGCTATTCCCCCCTCTTCTCCCCGTCTCTTGGCGGGCGGATCGTGTGGACACTGGACCACGAAGTCCTTTCCTGCAGTATCGTATGCGTCCTGGGATCTGTACCCTGTGTGTCCTCATGCACTGCTCGGAGGTTGTTGCCGTAGATTTTCTGAAGTTCCTCCGCTCGCTCTAGTCCGCTCGCGATGGGGATTGGGCGCGAGGCAATAGGTAGCCGATGTATCATGTTGTGTTGAAAAAGCGTGCCAGGACGTCTACAATGCAGCAATATTCCAGGTTAGCAAATATGTATGAATATCGTGCTAAGAGGCCGACTTAAGTGTATTGGTATAAGGACCTGCACTTTGACCCAAAAGCAGCTCAGCCCAAACAACGACACGTGGCATACGTGTGTAGTTGGGTTACGTGTGTCGTACTTATACGTGCGTCACATCTCCCCCTTTCTATTGCATATGCTGTTCCGGTTTACACTCCAAATTAAGGTCGCCCTCACTACACCTCGTCTTTCCTCATCTTTGCTCACCCATTTTGCAAGAGAGGCGCACACTTCGCTATGAGGAAGATATATAGGCTGCATAAATGTAGATATCAAACTAAACGGCCTACGCGGAATTCACCCAATTGCCAAAGGCTTCTTCGACGTTATGTTTTGTGCGACTCTAAGTACAGATACGCTTAGCGACAGCAATGAAGATCGGAAACTTCATACAAACTCGCCCACCTTTTTTTTTTCTTTTCCTCGCCTGCCAGTGTGGTTTACGGGGTAGTCAACGCAGAGGCGCTGCACTGACATTCAGCTGTTCCCATCAGACGCCGCCATATACAGCCCGCCGCCTCCGCGCCCCGGGAACCCTCGACGATACCCGGCACGAATCACGAGCGCCTTGCCAGCTCGGCTTCTTTGCGGCCGTCTCCGTAATTGAAACCCTCGAGCCTCGTGGCGTTTAATTTCGCGCTGTATATAATACGGCCCGGCGCCGTTTCATTACAATCGCCTAATACATCGAGCATTCCATTATAATTCCATCTTCTCCGGCCGGCGCGGCAGACAGCCGAGGCCTCGTCCCCTCGCTCCATTCCGTGGGGGGCTTTCCTGAAAGCGCCTCCAAGACGGACGCTCGTTTTGTTCGCCGCTTCTTGGCGCCTGGCAAAATGACTTCTTGAGCTCTCGCCAAAGCCGCCCTCGCACCGGCCTCTGCAGTGTTTGACGCTCGCGCTCAGCGGAGGGAGGGGGCAAAATGGAAAGCCGTGCGAGAGGAGCGGAGTAATAGCACGCGGAAAGCGGCAGAGCGAATTACACCGCCAGGAACATCACGTCATTTGTGTGGATCTTTTTAAACGCCGAGAACAAAAGGGAGGAGGATGAGGAGCGGTTTGAGGCACTAGCGGAGTTTTGGCCTGCAGAGCAGCAAGCGAAGAAAGCAAGGCGAAGATTTTTGAAGCGGGAAATATGAAACAGTGGAGAGAGGCGGAGATATGAGGAAGCCGTCGTTGGCGGGCGTGAAAACACAGTGCCGGGCGAGGAATAAGCAAACGCCAAGCTGAGAGAGAGGCGACCGCACGCGCCGCGGTTCGTGCCGCTTCGTATAATAGCAACTGGTCGAGCGTGCAGCGCTGGGCTCGCGTCTGTTGGTGCGTGCGCGCACGCGCCTGCGAGGCCGTTACGACCGCCGCGGTGGCTCGGCTCCTATTGCTTCTCCGCCGGTCGCACCCTGGAGCACAGGGGAAAATTACGCCGCGGCGTTACCCCGGCTCGTCGTATACGGTGGAGGGGGGAGCTATACATACCGCCCCCTTCATTTCTCCGTTTAATGTTTCGTTTTTTTGGTATTCCGCCAGCCTAAGACACCCGCGCCTTCAGCGCAGGCGTGAAGAAGAAGAATAATCAGCGGGCGCTGGCTGCGGGGATGGGGGATGCTATCTTTTTGCTCTGGGATGAGGAGGCACGAGCAGCGGTGGTGTGAGGGGCCGCGCTGCGGTGGGGCTGTCCTGCAACGCAAGCAGCGGCCGCGCTTCTGAAAATTACTCTGGATTCCCCCGGGAGAGTAATTGCATAAAGCCGAATTTCGCGTTTTTTGCCCATCCTTGATGCCGTTAGAGCGCCCGCAATTGGTCGTTCTGTGTCGTACGAATACAACTGCGGAATCGCGCTAGCGGACGGGGAAAATGTGTACGTGATATTTGCCAGCAAGCGCGGTTCTGTTGCGAAAATTGGTCGTTGCGGCCCTACCATTCTGCAGCTGCGGGATAACCTATCTGCGAAACGTCTCTCCTGAGCCCAGCCCTAGAAGCATCGGACATGGCGTGTTGTGCATACTGCTTAAGCTAGGCGAATTCAAATTGGATGAAAGCGTTCCAGCAAGGGAGACCACTAACTTGTATATTACAACGAATATCCGAATAGCGCGAGTGGGCTGGAATACAATAATTGTTATTGTTGTTATTAGTAACTGTTGCGCTCAACCAGTCAAGAAAATCTTGGGAAATATGAAGCAGGTAAGAATGGCCTCAGATCCGTGAAATGGATAGAGGTGTTTATTTATGTTCGCATGTCTCCTCCTCATGGTCCCAAAGCAATGTATTCTTGGCCAGCAGCAGCAGCAGGGTGGTATCCCTGACGTGATTCATGAGCTCGGCCGGCACCAGGATGACATTCTTGACATGCTTCAGATTTTGGTCGGGAGCAGTGTGGTATACCTGACGTGCTTGAGAATTTCTGTCCAACAGGATTGTGCTTTTGGCATGGTTCAGGGCCTTGGTCGACAGCAGGGTGGTATCTTGACATGCTTCATGAGCTGCTCGGCAGGAGGGAGGTATTATTGGTATGCTTCATGATCTTGGTCGGAAACAGGGTGGTATTTTTGACATGGTTTGGGATCTCGATCGGCATGAATGTGGCAATCATGATGTGCTTCAGGAAGTTTGACCATGACAGGATGGTAGTTCGAGATTTCTCAGGATCTTGCTCGGCAGTAGGGTGACATCTTTGATGTGCTCCAGATCTTGTTCGCCAGAAGGGTGATATCGTTGACATGGGATATTATTGAGATGCTTCAGGATTTCGGTCCCCCTTGGGATGGTATTCTTGACTTCCTTCAGGATTTTTATTGGCAGCAGTGTGGTGTTCTTGATATGTTACAGAATCCTTGCGTGGTAGCAGGGTGGCATTCTAAGCGTGGTTCAGGTTGTTGGTCGGCAGCAGGGTGCCATTATTGACATTCTTTAATAGATTGGTCCTCAGCGGGGTGCAATTTTGACGTGCTTCAGGTTCTTAGTCGGCAGCAGTGTGGTAATCATTATTTGGTTCAGGATCTTGCTCGGCAGTAGGGGTATTCTTGACAGGTTTCAGTATTTTGTTCCGCAGCGGGGTAGTATCTTTGACATGCTGTGGGTCCTTAATCGCCCACAGGGTGACATTCTTGACATGCTCCTAATCTTGGTCTGCAGCAGGATAGTATTTTTGTCGGGATTCAGGAACTTTCTCAGCGATCAGGGGATATCCTTGACATGCTTAAGTGTCTTCGTCCGTGACAGGGTGGGGTTGTTCAACATTTTTCAAGATCTTGCTTGGCAAGATCTTGGCAAGAACTATGCTTGCCAAGAACTATGCATCTTGGAATTCTCCGAGCCTTGGTCGGGAGCAGGGCGGTATTTTTGGCATGCTTCAGCATCTTCGTCAGCATCAGGGGGGCATTCTTGATATGGTTCAGGATTCTGGTAGGCGGAAGGCTGGTATTCTTGACATGTTTAAGGATTTTGGTCCGCAGTTGGGTGGTATTTTTGACAGGAATCAGGATATTGCGTGGCCGCAGGCTAGTATTCTTCAACTGTTTCAGGACCTCGGTCTGCAGCAGCGTGGTTTCCTCGACATGCACATGCGGAAAACCGCTTTTTATATGCGTAGCGGCTTCTTCATTCGATTGTACGTGTTACGTGTTAAGTCGACGGTCCATATTTACGCACGCTCAGACACCTTACACGAAGCTATAATAAGAACCACTTCGTTATGTTTTCATGCTCTCCACGAAAAATGAGCCGGCAAAAACAATTTCCTTCTTCCTTTCTCGTGCCGGCTGAGATCACCGGCAAATAATTTTATTGCTTTTGCTCCTGTTCATACCTTTCTCGTTTTCGCAGCATCTTCCTACTTCAGCCGTAACCTCGCCGGCCACTGCTCAGTTACCGTTCATGCCCATTACAGAAGGGAACGAATTCGGCTTTTCCTTGATATCTTTTCCTTAGCGCAATGACAGCCACCGTGTGTTCAGTGATCCGTTCCGGTAAGGATAAAAAAAAGTGCGCATTTCTTTCTCGCATCACCAGTGCTCGAGGTCAGCGTAACAGTAAAGGTGCGTTTCCGTGAGTCAGCGACTGTGCTCAGCGGACGTCTAATGCCGCACTAAACGGCAGGGCACTGTAGTTTATTGCGATCGCTCAAGGTCTGCTGTCGGTTGCATTATCAGGAGATTGTGACAGTGCAGCTGGCACCGCCATTCTATGGTGGTCATTTTTCCAAGATGACCGCGGCTCCCCTATAGGCGAAAACTGTTTTCATGCAACTTCCAAGTATGGAGGTAAGCGCCGTCGCCGTTATTGATGATAAATGAAATAGACTACAAAATTCGGCCTTCAAGTAAAGTTTGAACGCGAAAGAAGAGGTATTTTGCCACAGGGAAGAAGTTACGGGACTCGCCAGCTTCGTCATATGATTGCGGAATGTGCAAGCATCATCACTTATCGTTGAGGTAATACGCCCGTGTGTCCATATTTCGGGGCAGGTTAAACAGAGATCCTCGGGTGGTTGAAATTACTCCAAAGACCTCCACTGCGGCGCACCTCGTAGAACGGGTGTAGCTTCGGCGCGTTAAACCCGAGCTTTGAGTTGTGAAATATTTTGTGTGGGTGGCTATGTTGATGTCACTGCCAATGGGAATTCTGCCGACAGGGCCGGCTACCGCGATCTAGGACGACGCGTATTTTGTGAAGTAACCCAAGTGATGCGTGAGTGGTGCTCACTATTAAAACGTTTTCACGAAAGTCATTTATTGTTGCAACACCTCACAGGTGTTGCAACAAAGCTGCGTTTTCAATTAAAACCTTGTTGTATATCACCAGTCTGCGAACAAACTCATGCGCCAAGGTCACCCAATTATGCCTGTAAAAAGCAAAGGTTCACATGCAAAAATGAATTCCGCAAGTCTTGTCTGTAGGCCAGCTCGGTAGCGCTGCGTGCTTTCCATGTTGCCCTTTGGATCGCACTCATAAGAAAGTACGCAATGGTAAAATCTGCGGCTCTTATATTTTCGGTGGCCGTGAAAATACCCCTTTGGGCGTGACGCATTCCTTCATCTAGAAGTCATAGCTCCTTATTGGATCAGCTTCGTCTCTTTCCTACTCGTCTCTTGCCCGCGAGAACTACGCCCCTATCAAAAGCCTAGTTTTCAGGCCGGCAGCACTATTTGTCAGGTAAACTCTAAACTTGTTTCATTTGGCAGTGAAAGAATACAAAGAAATTTAAAGTGGAGTGGTTGGAATTTACTTCTTCGAGCACAGGTAGTAACTTACTGCAGTATCCCACGACCGGGATTGTACCCCAGTCTGATGCCTATATGCGATGAACCTTGTTACTCGCCTGACACTAACTACCCTTGCTCAACAATGCTGAATACTGTTGGGCGCATTGGCCCAGTGAAGGAAATTTAAAGTTGGGCCGTGTAAGGCCAGTGTCAACACCCAAGCTCCTTGCGCCCCTTTTAAAGGCGGAGCATTTCTTAGGCTCGCCTGGTCCTCCGTCGTTGATGGCGGCGCCGTCCACACGCTCACTGCGCATGCGCAACTCTCCTCCTTACACCCACAGCTCCGCGATACTACACTATAAAAAAAGAAATAGTTAGCGGCGCCCGGTTTCGATCCCACGACTCTCTGGCCGCAACGGGAGGTACGCGCTGCTCTTCCCACTACGCTACAAATCCGGGACAGGAGCAAGTGCTACGAACGCGCCTTATGTCCTTGACTCATTCAAACAACGTCAAAAAGCTACTGATACAACGAAGGCACGCGAAGCTGAACGTCAACGGAAACGACGAACTGCAAACTTTAGAGGGGAATGCTGAATTTCCGTGGGAAAGCTGTGGCGGGAAGCGCCACGCGCCTTGCAGCTCAACCAGCCCCGTCCGCAGCGCCTCTGATGCTGATTGCGGCAGGATGCCCCTAGGGATTGGAATCCATCACGAGATAGGTTTGCGTTCAACCGCCGTCGTCATCTTCCCGTAGGGGAACCGCCGAAGAAGAAGAAGAACGAGAAGACAAAGCTGCGAAGAGGAGGGCGTGTACATTGCTCTCAGCCGGTGCACCAATGTCAACAACCTTTACCTCACCAAAGCTGACGGCGACTACCGATTCTACCACAGAGACAACATCGACAAGAACATGATGGACGAGTTTCGGCGCCTCGAGAACCACCGCCTACTCACCGTAACACAACAGCACTTGCGTGCCTTTGCCACTGGTGTGGACCCGGACGCGGAATTCCCTCTGGCGCTAGTAAAAACCAGATCACTCAACATAACGGCAACACAATGGAACCACACGGAACCGCCACGATGCTTCGCATCCTCATCGGGGTTCCCCACGGTGTAATGGTGTAATTTTTTTTTACCAAGATTGGACAGAGCCGATTTTTTCTACATGCGAACAGGGACACTATAGTTCATGCCAGTAATTGCCCCTTGTGGGGTTACTGCCTACGTTGTATCCTATTGTAATTGCCCTTGCCAGGAAAAAAAAAAACACCATGTTTAAACACACCTTACGCTAGACGGCTTCCCGTAGGAAGCCATTTAAAACTTTGCTAGTTGGTGTTTACCTGCACCACTATAGGGGTAGTACCCAACTAAGGCGATACATATCCGCTGCGCTAAACTAATTTATTGAAGACTTGTAGGGAGGAATAGCTCTTGCCCGAGTAATTTATAAGTTAGTCAAAAGCCCCCTTATGGAGTCAGTTGTGGCTCAAAAGTGAGCCCTGATTTGCTCCAGAAGACAGGTCTTTTATAGCTTATAGTTTTTTGCACTGGCTTGACTGCTTTTGGGTAAGGGAAGTTCCTTTGCAGAAACTTACAGCCGCGTTTAATAGCATAAGCAGCACTTACGTTCACTTCCCTTAGTCGAATGACTCGCTTTTCTTATTGAAGATCTAGGAAGGGTGCACACATTTCAAAGCTCAGTGTCGAAAGACGGGCGGTTATTCCACATTGGAAGTCTGGATGAATACGGCTAATGTTTAAGGAGTGGTCTAAAAAAACGGTGTGCATTTTTTCTGTAGACAACTGGAATTATTTTTTTTTGTTGTTGCGCAGAACCCTATTCATTTATACGCCTCTTGAATTATTTGTCTGCGCAGGCTTCTCCGTGTAAGAATTGAACTGGCAATTTTTTACCCACTTTATTTCTAATTATCTGTTAAGGCCGAAGCCCCTTAGGGGCTCGGGCTGTCGAAGTCTCATGTCGTCGTCGTCGTAACCGTCCTGTCGTGTAGTCCCAGTGCTAAAACACCGGGACACTCGTTTACGCCTCGCGCTGGAACGCTTCGGGCTTCAAAGACACGAGACTTATACCTCTACCCCATAAAGGTTTCATCTACGTTGGCAAAAACGCCAAGGATTCAAGAATGCACTTATACACAGCGTACTTCACCCCTCCCCAGGTTTCACGCTAGTTGAGATGGCCCGGGACTTTTTTTGTCGGCTTTATCATCTGTACTTGTTCACCTGCTGGTGATAGCGATTGCTCTGTTTGATTGTATACATAGACAGGTGTACTGCGATAGGTTTTGTTCTAATGTTGACACTATAATCGCATCATTAGCTCTGTGCTTGCTTTTTTTGTTCGGACTGCTTCTCAATCAGCTAAGGTTGCCAACATTGTGTAGTTCCGGTAGGAACAATGAAACGATGTTTCGTCCAGGCAGTGCTAGTTCCGTTTACGCTGAACATCCATCAGCCAAACCCAACTGCCGGGAAATGCCTGTACAGCTATCGCTTAGGCCGCCGCTCGCAGCCATCAGCGCCCGGTGCACAGCGGCGGACGCGAACGCCAATTGATCTGCCAGAAAAAGTGCGACGTATTTTGCATCGGAAATGACACCGAGTCAATAATCCATTCCAATCCAATATCTCGGCTTCCTATAGCCCCCCGCCGGAGCTCGTGAAAGCGGCCCCTCCCCCTTCCCGTTTCGCAGTTGGTTTCCTGCTACTTTTTGCGCCCGTGCCCTGTCTTAGCCCCTAATGAGGTTTCGATTTCTCGGATTGCAGCGAGCGCTCGAGACAAAGGAGCGAGACTGGCGGCCGAACGAGACCCAAAACGAAGAAACACCAGTGGAGGGGTGGTGGGAAGGACGGCGCCAAGTGCAAAGGGGAAATTGCAGAGCCCGGGTGCCAAGCAGCACGAAGCAAGCCTTGGCCTCTCGCCCCGGCGACGAACGAGCCCGGGAGTGATGTCGGGGGAGGGCTTGAACGCCTCTCCCCCCTTTTCGCCAGCCCATCCCTTATTCTCTGCTTTCTCGTTAATTTCCTCGCGACTTTGAAGCAATTTCCGGGCGAGTAATTAAAACCGCGATCTCTTCTTTATCTTGCCGCCTGGATACGCCTCGCCTCCTTCCTTCAGTCATTACTTTCCTCCTAAATCTGCCTAGCGTGTAGACATTCTATTTTTTTTCTTCAATTCTAATCTCCAATTTACTGCATTCTTTCGCTGCCCGGGTTCCGACTTCTACGGCCCTGTAACTTCATTTCACGCCATCCAGATCACATTCGTCCGACCCAAAGCCATCTCGAGCCAAAAATTGAGGCGCGGAGTACGAGCCGGACTTCGGCTGAAGCGGTCCCTGTAGGGACGCCGAAATCGTGCGCGCACGCCTAAGAATATACGTGTATGGCTCGGTGATTACAGCGTTATGATGGGCCTAGCAAGAAATTGCAGGGCTTACAAGAGCGCCATGGATGTTTCAGTCACAGGATTGGATGCGTGGAGAATAATTTGGGAAGTACTTTGGAGGAAATAGCACGTTGAATGTTACGTCGTCCATGTGAAGATTCCCGTTCTATACAGGGAAAAAAAGTGCACAAATTAAGAGCAACCTTTGCATTAATTTGTACACGGTGGTTCAACCGCTGGCCTATGAGAGCCTTGGCAACCTCCTCGAATTTTCTCGAGACTTTGGGGAGACCCCCCGCGTTCGTAGTGGAGGTTTCTTCTGCGGCTGGTCCGTTACGTTGACCGTTGATTTTACTGACCTACCGAGTCCGCGGGGAGCCTTTGAGTGCCTCGTCTGTCGTCGGAAATTCCTTTGAAGACCGTTGGGGTTCTCCACAACGCTCTGCCACAAATTCTTTCTAGCACAAATCGACTGTTGCCAACCAGTGGGAGCCGCTACAAGCCCCCCGCACGCCGGCACGCTACGCAGAAGCTGTCTATGGCTGGGATCCGGCAGATCGTCTTCGTCGACAGACCGGACGTAGACCAACAATTGTGAGCCTATGGAAAGAATTTCTAAAAAAATCCCGGGCCAACTTCGATAACGTGAAACCTGGGGAGGGGCGAAGCATGCAGAGTATAAGTGCATTCTTGGCGCCTTAGCGTTTTTGCCAAGGGAAATGAAACCGTTGGAGGGTAGAGGTATACAGCTTTGCTGTAAACTTCTCGCGTCTTTGAAGTACGAAGCGTTCTAGCCCGAGGCGTAAATGAAAGTCCCGGTGTTTTTTAGTACGCGTTACGTTCTAGCGCGAGGCGCACACGAGTGTCCCGGTGTTTTTTGGTACGCGTTACGAAGCGTTCCAGCGCGAGGCCTAAACGAGTGTCCCGGTATTTTTTAGTGACCGTTACGTTCTAGCGTGAGGCGTAAATGAGTGTCCCGGTGTTTTGGTACCGTGACTACATGAGACGATTGTTACGACGACGAAATTAGACGCCGACAGCCTGAGCACCTAAGGTGCTGCGCCCCTAAAAAATGAAGGTCCTAGGGCCACCATATTTTTTAAGACAGCCTTGACGTTGATTATTGATGATGATGATTGCTATTGGTTTCCCCTTTGCGGCGGGGTGATGACGTGTCATTTTACCAAAAAGGACTAATATACCCATGTTTTACACTCTTGGTTTAATACTATAGCGCTGCTTAGGGCAGGCACAAAAAACTTATTAGGCCCAACATACTTTTTTTTTTTCTGCTAAAAGGGGTAGCTGTCCTAGGCAATATTCTCCCCTGTCTGCTTTTCGTACGCCAGCATTCTAATCTTCTTTTCGTCGCCTCGACAGCCTTGAAGTTAACTTCCTCTGTGCTACCCTTAAATCCTAGGGCTTCTGGAAGCCGAATATTTCCCTCATGTAGATTTGGATGGATACCCTCGCATTCTAACACTATGTGCCGCATAGTTTCTCTTTTCCGCAGACCACGCATTCCCCAGTATACCCCACGACTACCCCCTAGAAAGCTCTCTTTTCAGCAATACGTATGTGCTCATGGATGACGCCGGCTTTGGGGGATTGGTGTAAGCTTGGTCTTTGCAAGCGGACTTCCCCCCTTGTACGCTGCACAGTGAAGCACGTCCATCTACGAAGGGAGTATGGTTGCGGCCCTACTTTATACTACTCTCCACAGCCGCCGCCTCTTTCCAGAGTCGTGCATTCATCTATACTCGAGTACAAGTTAAGAACGGCAATAGCTCATGTAGGGTATCACTCCGCCGAAGCGACGGACCGGGATGTCAACGGGCGCGCGCGTTTTGAAACGTGATTGCGCTTAATGCGTAACATTTTCTTCTTTTTCCCACCTAGTCGTTTCGTAGTCGCTGCAGGAATTTAAATGCAGATTGAGTAAAAGTGTGAAAGTGTAAAAGTATCTTGTCTGTAAAAGTGTCTTGTCTGTGAAGCACGAAGCTCTCTAGCGCGAGGCGTAAACGAATGTCCCGATATTTTCATAGCACGCCTTACTCAGCGCTCCAGCCCGAGGCGTAAACGAGTGTCCCAGTGCTTTTTTTTATATAGTACGCGTTACGTTCTACCGCGTGGCGTAAACGAGTTTCCTGGTGTTTTAGCTCCGTGGCTACATAACACGGTGATTACGACAACGACAGGAGACGCCAACAGCCCCAGCCCGTAAGGGGATTCGTTCCTAAAAACATGAAGTGATTTAACTTCAATATATTGCAAGTATGTGGGTATTGGAACTCTCTAGCAGCGGTCACAGATGTGGTTGTTCCAGAGAAGGAACTCCTCCGCCAAATTCTTATCGTTTCACAGAAACCACTCGAATTCTCTCGGTTCTCTGTGTCGGCGAGCTTCCTCCTGTGACGTCTCGACAAACTCATGGCATGCATCCACGGCCTAAGCCCGGATTGCTATTCCTGTGTTATTTCTTCGCGGTAGCACGGTGGGACCCGAAGTGTTGGTCCCGGTTCATTGCCGGCGGGTTTGTTATGTGCCGGAAAAAACAACCGAGAATTTTTCCAGGCACCCCAGAACTCGAAAAATTTTATTTTCTATTACACCATCAGGCAGTGTATTTGCAGCCTTATTTATGCACACGATGGAATATCTGCCTTATTCGAGCAAAGATATTCGTAGGTTCCCCTACGTACCTGTACGCGTGTTCCCCGAAGCGCCCCAACCCCGCTGCTTGTCTCACAGTGGTGACGCGGTGGCGAACACCTTGTCACGCTGCTCACGCTGTTCTGGGATGGGATGCTGTAATTGAGATGGATGCGAATAGCATTGGTAGCGGCGTCGAGGTGAGCTGAAGCGGACAATTGAGTCCTTCTCCTCTCCTTCGAGAATATAGGCGGCTGGTTTGAGCTGCGGTAAGAAGAGGCTCTAGCCCAAGTTCCTGTGCTAAACGCTCGGACAAGGCTTCGGTTTCATTGCGTTTAGCAACAACAGAAAGTGGACCACATTTACCTGTCTATACTAACAAAGACAGCCTAGATTGACCGACAACCCGACCACTGCCGATATAATGCCTAGTTACCTCATGAGCCACCAATCCTTTTTACAGCAAATCTGTATACCTCTACTACGCAATGGCTTCATTTCCGTGGGCAAGAACGCCAAGGTGCCAAGGACTTGACGCTGAGCGCATGCGTCAGGCTAATCGGGCGTACAGCATAGACCTCAGAATTCGTTTAAGGAAACCAGAAAACAAGCATCGAAACCATGTTATGGATGGAAGGCGCCTGTGAGCAATGGGACCCACCCACCATGTGTTCCTGGTAAAGATTGTGTTTGCAGATTATCTTTGAAGGCTGGACAGGACTAGTGTCACTAAACAGAGCCGTTCTTGCCAAAGGCGGCGAGCGCATTTGTCAGGTTAGGCAGGAACCAGCATTTGCCGCAACTGTGGACACCCTTCTGCTGCTGAAAGGCTGTTACGCGCATTGCCTTTGATTCGCACCCGGAACGACGTCAGTCGCGCGTAGCTGCAGAGCCGGGATGGCAAGCTAAGCCTGCCAAAGTTTACCGACTAAAATGCGTAAATAACAAAATGGCGGCGCCCATGAACCGTTGCAGTGTAAACAAATGCCACGTGATGCGAACTGACCAATGATCATGGCGGCGGCACGAAACAATAGGAGAAAAGAGTTCCGTCACTTTGTATACACCCTTACCTAGTGACCCAAGCCGAGCGCAAGCGACAAGACGCCGACACGACTAGAAACCAGCCTTAAGATAGTGTTCTCCACGCTTAAAAGAAGTGGGGCCGCTGCCCCGTCGCGTGGAATTCATGCAGCACCTCACCGCAGAGTGCGTTACTAATTTGTAAAAAGAAAATTTCTTTGCAGGTGGATTACATGCCCGCCTCTCATGAGACCGAAACTGCCTATACGTTCGTGCTTTCTCATCACCTTGATGTTCGTTCCCCCTTTAAACTCTGCTGAAAACTGATCACCGAGCTTCAGCATCTTATCGACAATATCGGCTTTGCTTTCTTTCAGAGAGAGGGACATGAGAGAAATTTTACAGGCCTTCTGCCGGCCGGGTTCGATGCACTTGCGTCGTGTCTGTGACATCGACTTTGTCGTAAAAGGTAACCGACATGTTTAAAGATGTTAGTGTTTCTTGGGCCGCACCTAAACGCGAAAATTTTGTCTGTCTGCGCGTTTGTCACACAAAATTCATCACCCTCCGCGGTAACTCAGTGGCTAAGTCGTTGTGCTGCTGAGTACAAATACGCGGGTTCGATTTCCTGCTGCAGCCGCCGCTGTTATGATGGAGGCGAGAAGAAAAACACCCGTGTGTTCGAGATTCCGGCGCGCATTAAAGATCCACAGGTGGTCAAAATTAATCCGGAGCCCTCCATACCGGCGCGCCTCATAACCTGTGTAGTTTCGGTGCGTTTAACCCCATAATCAATCGATTGTCACACGATACAGCCACTCGGACAAAAAACAGGTGGAACAATCATGAGTCATCCCAGTCGATGTAAGGGGATGGTTAGAGAAGTTCTTTAGCACATGACACAGAGGCATAAAGTTTCATTCTAATATATACTAGAGGTAAATATGTCGCTGTAGTCGCGGGCCGCCGTGGGCGGCGCCATTGCCGCTAGCGACGCTCCTCGCTTACTTGGGTTAGCTAGCCATATGGCTTCGTTTTTGTCTCGAAGCCAAAATCAACAAAAAGTGTATCATGTTTTCCTTGTTCATCGTGCCTGAAGCTTCTACATAATCATTGACAAATTGATCTTTTTGGGGGTTCAATTTTATAATAAAAAAAGAAATTCCATTAAGCTTCTGCAGTAATATTGTTGCTTTTTTGCAGCCAGAGACAACTTTCCAGCCTGTTCATGAGCCATGCCAAGGACAAGTGGAACGTGACTGCCCGGTACATGACGAAACGCTCGCCGAAGCGCGGCGCCCCTAAACAGTGGCGCCAGATTTCCCTCTAGTATATATTAGTATGAAACTCCATGCATAGAGGTGACAGTGAACTTCGCTATGCATTTGCCGGGGTTGAGGTCGGTTAAACCAAGTTTGGCGAGCGAAAGCTCGGTTTTCGCGGCGAGAGGCCGCCGGGAACGCACACGCAATTGCACCGTGAGACAAAACCGAGACGGTGCTCGGCGCAGTCGGCGTTGTTAGTAGAAACACGCAGTGAAACTGGAAAGGAGTCAGTGCCCCCTTCTATAATTTTCTGATGTCAGGCGCCGTTGCCCTTTCCTCCTGTCCCCTTCAATAAGCGGTTAAACGCTTTTCCTGCGCAACCGCACGAGGCGCTGGCTTGACCTTGGCTGAGCTTGAAGGTCAGAATGATGCTACGAGTAACGATCCGTTAAAGAGACCTTGCAACACTTTTTTCAACGCTTTTCGAAATCTTAAATGCTTGCAGAACGCAGTCAACCAACACATCCTGTACTTAAATTAGGAGGTGGCAAAGTATCTCAGCCAAAATTTGAGAATCTATGCCCATCAGATGACTTAGAAACTTACTCAAGACATTTTTCCCCCTATGTTTGTATTAGAGTTATGCGAGTGCCCACGCTACTCGCCTGAAAGAAAAAAGCTGTCGTCAGCACTGAGAAACCTGGACTTTCGGCGGCCATTTTCGGAGGAGACGATTCTGCGCTACTGGCCCTCTCTGTCATCCGCTCAGAAGGCGACTAAGGAACTTTTACGCTTTACGAGCGACGAACTGAAACACCAGACTATAAACTGAACGCCTCCAGTGTCAATGTCAGTGCTTCAGCGCTGGGCCTACGTGTCTACTCCAACTTCTCTTCATTCTTTCTTTTCTCTTTTTTGCCTATTTTCCCTTTCCCACGTGCAGGATAGCGAACTAGGCTCTGGCCAGGTTAACTTTCCTGCCTTCCTTCTACACCCTTCTTTCCTTCCTTCGACCGCTGGCATCACGTCATTGCAGCGGTGTGGCCGCTATTGGCCGGCTTTCCGTTAGTTGCAGCAATGAGCACATTCAATAGCCACTTTAAAAGAAAAGCAACAAAAGTAAGGCCGGAACGGAAGGCGTATCTGCTGCGACGAGCCGATCAGGCAGTGCCGCTCCGTGCAGGCGATAACAATAGCTTTCTTAGGGTTTGCAGACGCAAAGGAAAAAGTGAGGGCGTTCATCGGAAGTGTTGCAGAATCCATTTAAGCTTCGATTGATAGTGTTTGAACACGAATTACCCAAGGCAGGACCTTACGCAACTACTAAAAACGGTGGCACGACTCTTGCATATTAAAACTGCTCAGCGCAAGGAAAACGGCAAGCACATTCCAGGCAAAACATCAGTGCATTTCCGAGAGAACGAGCATTTTTTAAAATAAAAATGGACGAGGGTCTGTTTTTGTTTCTTCGACAGGAAATAAAGGGGCTAACAACGGCGTCAGATAGAGGGGAAATAAAAGCAAACTTTAAAACAGGAAATGTCAGCTCGTGCTGCTGACGTAGGCTGTTAAAAACAAAACAAAAAAATCCAACAGATGGCCCGCGAGCAGTGCAAACGCGAGAAATGGAATTCAATTGAGCAAAACTTCATTGATGTCACCATGTGAGTGCTACAGTGGATGGCTAGAGTGGATGGGAAGAGCGTGAGTGGCAGGAGCTGTAGGGGGAACGATTTAGTGTGTCACGTAGCGGGGCGTAAGATAGGGTCGTCTTTCGGCACTTGCAGCGAAGATAGCTGATACGCGGCAATTTTTAAATGCATAGCATTTTAGTAACTCACAATGTCACGCGGCGTTCGGCCTAGTCCGCAGCCAGGCCACTACACTATAAAAGAAACAACAGTTTCCGGCGCCCGGATTCGAACCCATGACGGCGCGGGCGGAACGGCAAGTGCCGGGCGCACTACCGATTGAGCCACGCAACCAACACGGATTTCGATGCACCGATAGCGCCTTATATCCTTCACTCATTTATGGTTTGTTTCGAAAGCGCCATAAGTTGTCACGCGCCTCCGCAAGATGGCGACACAGGTTCCGCGATCGAGACTATGATCGAGAGACCCGCCATAAGTTGTCACGCGCCTCCGCAAGATGGCGACACAGGTCCCGCGATCGAGACTATGATCGAGAGACCAGCAGCGCTGGTCGCGTCTCGTGCTGCCGGGACGCCCCGCTGTAGCCCACCGCAAATTTGATGACGTGCAGCGTGTAACAAGAAAACCAACAACCAATACGTAATCCATACGACTTGCCGGCGCACCCCCTCGGAAATGCTGTGCATTTGATCGTGCCCCTCGCGAGGGGGATGTATTTCCTTTTTTTTTCTGCCTGCTTCCGGCTGTCAGTGTGAGTCATTCCTTTATTGCCTCCTATTCTGCATAGTGGCAACACACTGTACGAGCCTATGTTACTGCAGTAGACGACGACAATCCTCTGTCAAGTTTCCGTGCTCGCTGCGCGGCTGATCGTTTCATCTAGGCTTCAGGCACCCGTTTCTCCAGCAATAGCGAGCCACGTCGGGGGTTCGTGGCGGCACTGTTGTTATTGCTTTATACGACGCCTTGATTGGTGAGTGACGTGTATCGCGGCGGGTGCGCGCCTGTGATGGTAGTGCTCCTCTGAAATCCCGCTCTATTCCTCTCCCTCCTGTCGTGACCTCAATGCTCATAATCGACGTGCAACCGATCGTGACGTCGTTTACAATATCGGTCAAGCTCGGTCAGTCACCCTGTGTCAGTCACTCTCGCGATTAAAAAGGAAATAAAGTAATAATAAAAGGCTCCGGAACCTTCTGTTAAAAATGCAGTACACCCTAGTAGCAATGAAGCCATCGCGACAAAACACTGCTTTCGTTATGAGTGGTTCTTCGTTAAAAACGAGAATGATTTGATCTCCCTGAACTACAGTTGGGACCGAGAAAAAATTCGAATGGACCGAAAATCCGAATCAAGCTGTTTCGTAATAACTGGAGTTTCCTGCTCCCATACGGCTATGAAGTTCATCGTATCGGGGCGGACGGACTGATTTTTGTGGGGAGTCGCCTAAGAATGCTTACGCATTAAAAGAAGGAGACGCGCTCTATACGCATACTCGCGCGCCTGCCGGTGTTCCACTCTACCTGAGGGTAACCGTCGTTTCGGCGGCCACACCTCAACACAAGACGCGACGGCCGGCCCGGAACAGCTGGTGGCGACGACGACGACTATAAATAAGCAAAAGGCGACTCAGTGGCGCGTATAATTTCGCTTCCGTTATTAAGGGCCGTCTGTATACGACCTTCCGCCTCGCTGCGCAGCACGCGCATACGACGAAGCGCGCATTCTCCCGGAAGAAGGAGCTCGATATCGGCGGCGGCGGCGGTGGTGGTGGAGGCAGCGTGCGCCTATTGCTGGCCCACCGCTCGTAGCCCGGCTTGAGCCCATCTCATAAGCGGGCTTAGATGCGGTGGCGACGGCGTCGGCGGCCCGCAAGAAAAGGGAGGGGCGGGGGCGACGCTGGCGGGGATATTAATTTAACATCTCGACCCTAAGTGACAGAACAATGCGGACCGGCGCGGTCGTGGCGGGGGAGGGAGGCCCTGGTCTTTCTTCCCCGTCGCAATCAGCGGACTGTCAGACGCAGATGGCGGAACTGTCCATCAACCTGGACAACAGAGTGCGATCCTGCGGCGCCACGACCCAAGTTGGCTTCCCCCGCGCCGCGCTCCGAAATGGCTGCTGCAAACGGTGGCGTTGTTTGGCACGCGGTTTAGAGAGGAGCCACTTTCACGTGTAGTCTAATTTGAATGGACATGTAGGGTTGGCTGTACAGCTCCACGCAGGTGTGGTACACCTATGAGGTAATTATGAATTGCCTGAGTGGGAACAATTAAGTGGCCCGCAACTGGACAGGTGTCTTGGGTGTGAGACAAGTTTCGGATCTGGGGAACTGGTTAGTACTAGAGAGGGGCGCGTCGGAACCGAAATAGATTGGCCCCTGGATTTCGCGTGAAGCTCTCGTTGGGAGATTGCTTAGGTTTTGCTTTGGGAACCGATAAATCTAATTTCTGAACTCGCATTTTTTTCTTCAGATCGGTTAAGTCACGTTACCATAAATCCAGGTTTTGTGCCTTGATGGCAGGCAAGGTTCAATGTGGTTATATTTATGGCATGATGTCCGATTAAGGTTCCCATGCCGTGTTGTCTGAAAAAAAAAAAAAAGGCGTTAGGCTGAGTGTGGGATTCCAGTTCCGGCTGCGTGGACGTTTCTTTTTGCTGTGATTTGACCCAATACCTTCTTTTTGCCGAACTTCTTGTTCGTGTCTTATATGATCGTTATATTACATGTCTTAAAAATTGACGAAGACATATCATGCTGTACTGGGATTCGACTTTATAGGGATTACAAGGGTCACTAAATAAACTTTCGGATTGCCGCCAATGAGGCACACAAGAGTGCAACTGTGGCTATCTTGGTGTTTATCAATGTTGCCAGATCGCCGCTTCTACAGCCTCGCCGCTAACTTCGATCGGGTCGTGTGTAAAGAACACTGTCGAAGACGCAGCAGAACGCCATCTTCGGGCACACTTCTTCACTTAAAATGCATCTATACGAGTTATCTTTGAGTAGCGTTCGGAACGACGTCCGTCGCACGCTCCCGCAGAGTAGGGAGGACAAACTAAGACTACCAGAGGTCCAGAGCTTACCGAATAAAGCGCATAAACAACAAAATGGCGGCGCCAATGAACCGTCGCCGTCTAAACAAATGTCAAGTAATGCGAACTCACAAATGATCATGGTGGCCTCACGGAACGATGAAAGAAAGGAGTGCCGACACTTCGAAACCTTATCTAGTCAAACTAGGACTTACAAAATAGGACAGCATGGTTGCCCGCTTTTATGACCATCCCCCGAGATAGCGTTGTCCATTTAGAATGACGTCACGGCACAAATGGTCACATGACCACTCGCAATGGCGGCGCTTTATCACACAGGCATAAAAGACTGGAATGTGACTTGTCCATAAAAGACGAAGTGTTCGCGCCCGTGTTATCACGAGGGGGGAGAGACTGCAATGGGGCTCATTAACTGCACCCACGTACCAAGTCGCGATCACCGAGTGATCAAAGAGGTGGAGCTGTCGTGTTGGGAGCATATCAGCTATCTGGGAATGCGCGTCGGTGGGTACGCTTGCGGACACTTGAAGACACTTGCATCCACATGTCGTGGGCACCCCCTAATTCCTGGATCTTGCGACCTTGCCTGTTCCTTCTTGAATTTGATGAAACCTAGAGAGAGAGAGAGAGAGAGAGAGAGAGAGAGAGAGGGAGAGAGAGAACATTATTTGGAAACCGCAAACCGCGCAAGTGCCCCCCCGGGGGCAGCACACCACAACTTAGGCTTCAGTCGAGATTGACTGTTAAATATTCTCTTGAGATCCTTTTATTCAAGGATCTCCTACACACCCAGTTTGCTCGAAAACTGATGTCTCCATCAGAGGAATGCAATTTTTTTTTGTCTATTTGGGCTCTTTTTTCTGAATCAGTATTTGTTCCTCTCGTCATTGTTCACCAAAATGACAGTGCATATAAAAGCCCCTTTAGAAGAAAATATCTTGAATTTATGTTTAATACGAAGGGTATTTCAGGGTGCTTGCGTTGCTCTGGCTCAATTGCGTTTTAGATGCGAAGCATCTCATGCTCGGGCTGTGTCCCTCCCTCCCTTGTTGTTGTCCGCCGTCCGCACTCTACTGCGCATGCGCGTCTCTTCAGCCCCGTCAGCGTTTGGGCTGACGTCAGCGCAGTCCACTATAAAAAGAAATAGTTAAGCGGCGCCCGTTTTCGATCTCACGACTCTCTGCCGCAACGGGAGGTACGTGGCGCTCTTCCCACTGCGCTACAAACCGAGACGGGAGCATGTGCTACGAACGCACCTTATGTCCTTCACTCATTCAAACTACGTCAAGAAGCTACTGATACAACGAAGGCACGCGAAGCTGAACGTCAACGGAACCGACGAAGTGGAAACTTTAGAGGAGGATGTTGAAATTCCTGCGGGAAAGCTGTGGCGGGAAGCGCCACGCGCCTTGCAGCTCAACCAGAGAAGAGGACGAGGAGGGTGGGCAGCGGGGTAGGAGCGTGAGCACACAATAAAGAAAGACGAGAACCAGGGGGTGTTCGATCAGGTAACGCGGGTGTCGGTCTCTTCGCTGTCTCTACATTTCTCCGTTCACACAACGTTCCCATTCGTGCTCCGATAAATGAAACAACATAGCGGCAACACAATGGAACCTACACGGAACCCCCATGATGCTTTGCATCCTCCTCATGGTTCCCCACGGGAAGATGGTGTAATTTTTTTGAAAGGATTTATGGAGATGCTTGAAGGAAAGTAGTCCTGCTTGCGACTTTTCACTGTGGGAACCAGACTAATTATTAATTTATAACTTAGTAGTAGTGCATATACAAATCCCCCTAGATGAGATACCGGAGTTGCATTACATCATCCACGCGGACGACATCACACTCCGGGTCAATCCGGGTGGGGATGTTCAACTAGACGCCATCCTAGAGGCCGGAGCAACCATAGAGTCTCATACTAATATACACTACACGGAAATCTGGCGCCACTGTCCAGCGGAGCCGGGCTTCAGCGAGCGTTCCGTCATGTACCAGGCAGGCACGTTCCACTTGTCTTTGGCATGGCTCACGGACAGGCTGAAAAGTTGCCTCTGGCTGCAAAAATGAAACAATATTACTGCAGACGATCAATCGAATTTGTTTTATTATTATAAAATTAACTCTCCAGGAGGATGTATATGTCAGGGATTATTTAGAAGCTTCATGCAAGGTGAACAAAAAAACAATGTTACGCCTTTTTATTGATTTTGGCTTCAAGACGAAAAAGAATCCATGTGGCTAACCAAGCCAAGGAGGCGACGAACGCCGCTAGCTGCAATGGCGCCACCCACGGCGGCCCGCGAATGCAGCACCCGATTTCCCTCTAGTATATATTAGTATGAAACTCTATGGGAGCAACAGCCGTAGAAGAAGGCGTGGCCTTGGCTGGCCTTCACTGTTCATCTGCCAAATCCAAAGTATTAGTCCTCCCACCCGAGAAATCTAGATCCCCACGAGCCCCCTCAGTCGCGATACAACTGGGGGATACACCCGTACCACGGGTAATTCAAGTAAACATACTTGGGCTGTCTGTACAACAGGGCCGACGCAAGACAGCGTAGATTAGGAAATTATCGTCTCATGTAGCGCAAATAATCGGGCTTCTCCGGTTATTTGTAGCCCGACTACATGGCCTTAAAAAAAAAAAAGACCGGCTAAAACTTATACAAGCTTAAGTAGGATTACATATACGCTCCCATACCTTTGCCTTACGGAAATGGGAACTCGGAAAGTGGATTTCCTAATTCTGAAAGCTTATTGAGCCGCTCTACAAATACCCTCAGGCGCTTCCACTGCCAGACTGAAGAGCACAGACGTATTCAATACGGCCGCAGAGCTTATAGGAGGACATTGCACGAGTCACCTTAGCCGCCTGACGGCAGTGCAGCCGGCAGAGCCCTCCTTGACAACCTCCGTATTGGCTACCTACAAGAGCCCGTTCTAAAATCCCTCATCGAAACCGCGACTAAAGAGAATATCATTATTCGGCCCCTTCCTAAAAACATCTACCCCAGTATCATTGCCAAAGAAGGACGCAACAGGCCCGTGCACTAACAGCAAAATACCCGATTAATCCCGGTACGCTGTATGTTGGTGACGCGGAATATGGTCACGTGGGCGCCTTTGCCCAGTCAGTAATTCGCCAGATTCTCCCCCCAACACAAGGCCCTCACCATCCCAACTCGTCAACCTCGAATGGCACACACACGCAGGCCAACACCCCGATTTAGATTTCAGATTAAAAAACGCTCGTTCTAAATTACGCTAGAGCCAAGATGTCAACTCAGGCCCATCAATATCTTAATGAAAAACCACATATTGTCCCTCTAGAATTAATCTGGTTCCTAGCCCACACAGGTTTTGGAGGAAGTGAGTGGCACACACCGCAGCACGAGCTCTTGTGTCCCGGGCCTGTGATGCTAGCACTGCCTCCCATCACGCCAGGTCAACCCGTGATAGCCTACTCACGTACAGAGATATCACAGAACGTTACCACCTGTCCCGCCGCTGGTACCCTCCCGCCCACCCATCCCTATCAGTGGAAAAGGAACGCATTTGGCGTCAGCTTCAAACTGACCCTCCCGTTTTTAGCCATATACTTCATCACGTTCACCCCTCGCTATATCCCACCTCACTCTGCGGGGAATGGGCCACAGTACAACATCGCTTGTGGGCCTGCAAATCTTACCCTTTTTCTCTCGTCACCACCCTCAACCGATTCCAATTCCGATTCCATGTTCCCCCCTTTCTGAAGAAAAAAAAATGTGGGGAACGAGACCCGCTCCAGTCTGGTTATGACTGATTAAAACCAACATAAAATAAACAAATAGGTTGAAAAGCCAAATAAACGTGTTTAGGAAAAAAGCCAATTTGATGATTAAAAACAAAACCGAAGTCTTCTTTTTTAGATCTCGAAATTCCTGCCCCCCTTAACTGACAGGCCATGGTCCCCTACAACTCTGCACACCGCCTTGATGGGAATTATGATCTGCTGGTTCTCCATTCTAAGCCACTGATGAGGAACTTCATCAGAGGCTTAGTGGGAAGCAGCGCTAGGTTGCTTAAAGGAGCCATGAAGAGAAAACACAAGTTTGGTTCATTCGAAAGATTGCCTCGTTAGAACCATAACGACACCACTTATAACGCAAACTTCGCTCAAATAAACTACATAATTAGGAAAAAAGGAAATGACCATGCGACCCACCAGCTCATTTTCCGCAACAGAACCTGTGATGTCACTTGGGAATGCTCTGCGATTGGCGGAGGCCGGCAAAAGCAAACGCATGTTAGGCAGGGCTTACAGTTTGCATAGCGAGCTAAATGCCCGTGAAACATACTGCACATTCTTTTTATGACAAAGAACGGTGGAGTAAACGGTTGAAGGTCCGAACGAACACGCAAGCGTGTGCGCCAATGCGTACGAAACTAGCGCCGGCTGAGCTCGACATCTCGCCGTCGCGCAGACGATTTCGGGTTCGAGGCTCTTCGGGGCCAACGAACCGTTCCAGCACGCACAGCCGCGACCTTGCTTCGTATCGTAATCCCTTCACAGGAGGTTGGCCGTCATATCGCCAACCAGCAAAGGTAAAAATAGAAACGAGGGGAGTAAGGAACAGCAAGAAGCGACGAGATAGTGCCAGTCGTCGCGTAAGTTCCAGTTTACAACCACTCAAAACTTCAGTTTGTTCGAGTACTTTACAATGAAATTTCGTTACTGCGTTTTGAAGTGCCCATGTAGTATGGGCAAATCGTCGAGGGAGTGCGACATCCCCGCCGGTGAGGAGATCTCCTTTCATGTGCTGCCCAACGACGAACCTAGGCGAAGCAAGTGGCTACGTTTTGTGAACTTTGCAAACGGAGGAGAAAGAGAGCTAAAGGAAGAACGAGTGTGCTCGCTTCATTTCCGAGGAAGTGATTACGGCAGGGACCCTTACGTTAGCTCACTCCTGGGACATGCTGGCGCTCGTCGCCGACTTCGTCAAATCGCTCTGACCTTGGGGAAAAAAATGCCGTAAACACCGCGCATTGACGCTCGTATCTTTCTGGTCGAAGCAGAGAGCTCGCGCGAACGGCTTTCCATACACGACACCGGCCAACTGGCATAAGTGATACTGCTACTGAAATTGAACTATTATTAACCGTAGTAAAAATACGGCACATACGTACCAGTCTATATTCGTCCGTCGCGACGGGGCTGACGAGGCAGCGGTGCCGACGGCTGGGCGTTCGTCTGTTGTGGCTATCGCGGAATGGTCGCTTTCCCGTCCACCGCGTATCCCACAACTCTTGCCGCTCGTGCACTTAGAAGCATTGAGCGTTTTAGTGGTGTGAGGTTGTTAAATGCAAGCCCGAGCTCCTCGGCGAGAGTTTTGTTCTCCGGATCAGGCGATTCCATTACTAGGGCTGCGGGTGCACTAGGTTTTACTAGTATTTTTAAAATGGCCGCCGTCTCGATCGACTCCCGCGTGTGGGTGCTATATGGAGTCGACATACTAAGTATCTGTTTCATGGACCGGCTCTATGACGCCATTGTACACGTCACGGAATGTTCTATTTTAGCGGGAGATTTAAAATTTTGGCTTAAATTGCCTTATTTCTCAGTGAATAAAGCATCATTTGCTTCCGGGAAAGCGCTTGGGGTACTATGAAACACCTAATCTTTCGAATAAAACAAACTTTTGTTTTCTCTTCATGGCTCCTTTAAAGTTTCTGGATCTCCTTTTAGATCTCCAGAAGGTGCTCACGGGTCCAGGAGCCAGAGTCGCCGAAGTACTACGGTCTTCGCCCTCCAAGCTGCACCAACCCATTGTTAAATAAAGCTTTCTCTTTCTCTCTCCCTCTCCCTCTCTCTTATAATCACTCACTGTCCCGTGTAGCACACGCTGCTACTAAAGCCCCGTATACATGGGCTCGGCGAGGGAGGTTTGAATTGATATTTACAGGTTCTTCTTTTTTTTTTCGATTCAACCTACCCATGTATAAACGTACGGGTTTAGTCGGAAAGCCTTCGGGATGAGTTCATTCGACCCTCAACCAGGGGGTGGGTTGACTGGCTAGTCAGGCTGAGTCGCTCGGCCGTGAGTGGCCGGAACTGTCCCCTACGCCGGACCCCTCCGAAGCACACTTCCTCGCCTCTCACCTCGTTCTTCGGAAGAAGTTCATATATACACGGGATGAGTCGAGGTTAGTTGAATCCACCCGTCAACTCAACCCGCCCGCGTCGAGCCCATCTATGGGGGCCTCAGCTACTCGACCTTACGTTGTTACATACACCGGGAGGCAGTTCATTCTCCATGCCGCGGAACGTTGGTGTAGTTTGGGTAGCTAGGTCGGAACACCGCTAATGTGCGATTATGGCAAAGTAGTCTCTGAAGCTTGGCACGCCATATTTTACCATTCCTTATTTCTCAAGGCACAACGACATCGCAAAAAGAATTCCAAAGCCAGTTTGCGTTACGGTGCATGCCAGATGTCACAGCAGAGCTGTGTTCGCCTCTGTAAGCTAAACTCGACGAGCGCCACATAACTCGCTGATAACCATTTACCCTGTGTATATATGTGGCGATCGTCAGCAGAAGACCAAATCCAGCGCAAAGTAAGGTATATAAGTGCTTTGTTTGTACAGTGCCCACTTCACTCTTCGTATAATCCATCGTTCGCCGCCACGAAGTCTTCGTCGAGCGCTCCCTCGCCATTGAATACCTGAACTACTTCTTTTTCTTCGTATTGCTGTTCTGGGAGATTGCATTTTCCCCTGGTAGCGTGGCGCGCTTCTTGATAAGCCGCCTCTTCTTAGGACGTGCGGATCTTCTTTGGTTGCCCAATCACCCAAGCCCATGATAGAGTCGGAGAGAGTTATGCCGCCGCCGCCACGGCGGGGACTACAAGTTTTATTAGCGCAGGTGGTTGCCTTTAGCAACGCGGGGATAGTTATGATAAGAGCAGACGACAGCCGTTTTGTCGGCCACGCTGTTTGCTCAATCACTTGTGATTATTTGCTCGTTCTTATTTGATATGCTTAAATTTCTAACTTACAGTTTTGTGTAGCGACCGCATAGCCCTCCTTACACCGGATTCGTGGCCAGTCCCCCACGTGGGTACGTGCCACCAGGCACACTCACGAGACGCACGTTCACGTGCGCACGGCATTTTCTTGGTATTTTTTCTGTTCATTGACGGCACAACCAAGAGCTGTAGGCCGCGCCGTACTTTGGTTACGCCCGGTGGCACCAGCGATGGGAGTGGCGAGAATGCTTTTTGGCAAAGGCAAGGAACAGTGAATGACGTCACGTCGGGCCAGGGTGATGTAAATGGTCTGAGCAGCACGTAAATAAATAACTAACATTGTGAGTGTTGTGGAAAGAGAAGGATTAGAAGCCCACGTGTTGGAAACTCGTTATTGTTTTCTACAACTTCGTGGACTATTCCACGCCAAGAAGGAAAACTAATTCAAGCAAACGTGAAAACGGGTGAGCAAGTGTGGCCATTAATTAATTATCTTCCAATGGTCAGCAACGGCTCTGAAATGTTCCAACCACTTTGGTCTGTCGCCTAGATTTGCCGGCGTCGGCAAATATGGACGTCCAAATAGGGACGGCTTGAGAACTGCATGCATGTTAGCGAATTTCGTAAGTTTTCACACGTTATTTACAAACACAATGCAGGTGGTTAGACAGGCGCAAGCCACTGAACAGGGAAACGGCACCAGATAAGGCAACCCGGAACGTGGATTTTATCTGATTCTTCCGCCGGCCTTCTTAACGGCACCGCGTCACAAGTTATTAGTTTAGGAAGGAACGTCAATGCCACCGGCTGTTCCCGTCAGCCTCTCATGTGTAATACCTATATGCGCCGGCAAGCGGAAGCGCGGAGGCTATCCAATAGAAGCCTCGCTGCTAGCCCGTCGATTTCTCGCGGCATCTGTTGCCAGTTGCGACAAGGCCCGCCGGCTTATAGGGGTCTACAGCGGAAACACCGCAACGGAGGGTACGTATTATTGGTCGTGATACGTGAATCGTGAAAGCGTGTTGCGTCCTTTTACGTCATCATTATAAGCCCACATGTCAACATTAATGCTGTCCAGCTTACGTACGACAAACATTTGTAGTGTGCATGCGGTTGCTCACGGCTCAAGCTCAAGTATTCTTGACAGGCGCGAACGTTTGCACTCCAAATGGCGTATTACCCGCAGCTGAACAGAACGGCGAGGTTTGAATGTGCCGGCCCAAGCGTTTTGGTGCAGCGGACCTAGTGCTTATCAGCATGTCATTGTCGAGGTGCGCGCTATTCCACTCTCAAAATGATTAAGTTTTAAGGCGTTGTTTTGCACAAAGACCATCAATGCAGTTGCACGGGAAGATAACTGTGCCTGATGACGATTTTTTTTACCTATAACAGATGTCCCACATTTTATTGCGAGAACGCTTGGTACCCCACATGGCCTAACCCCGTCTGTCGGTGTGAGCTTGTAATTGAGGTCACATAGGGAAACCATTCCCCGCTGTCGAGAAAGCGCGTTTTAGGCAACTTCCTCTCATCAAGGCCGCATAGGGAAAGGAGGCCGCACGAACAAGAAAACAAGTTGCGAGGCAACACCTTAAATAGTTACCGTGATTTGAAGCGCAACGAACAAACACGGACGGTGAATACAGAGTAGACAACACAAGATAGCACCTATCTTTCCTACTCTGCATTCGCCGTCCGTGTTTTTTCGTTGCGCTTCAAATCATGGCAATTATGCACCAACCAGCTCAGCAAGGAGTTATTCTCAAAATTTAGAATAGTCGGTGTCTGGCGCACCGAAGGAAGCGTTCGAAGCGCGTCGTCTGCTACCGTGCACAATCAAGCTGCGCTGCCCCCCCCCCCCCCCCCCCCTCCTCAACATCTTCCACTCAGATATGCTGAGCTCCGTGCTCACTACCGCCACATTCTCTTCCTCTACCCTCATCTTCACCCGTCGCTCACCACTGCAGCGGCCCGAACGTGGCGCATGCTACGACCGACACGTATTTCAACTCCACCATACTCTGGTACCTCTCCTCCACCACCTTCTCCTCCTACCTGTTTCACTCCTGAAATCTCTCCGACACAACAGCCTACCTAGTGTGGTTCTTACGATTACATCCCTATCCCCTGCCCTCCTCATCCCCTGAGCGGTGGAAAGGCGCACTGACCATCTTGCAGCCGGAGGACCAGCAGCGCCTGATCAACCCGGCCACCCGGGCTGCGGAAGCGCACCGCTTCTTGAATTAAGGACGTTACCCAACTTTTTTCATTTTCTCTTATTTGATCAATAAAACGTTCTGCCTCGTTCTCTTCCTTCTCCTTCGTCGGCTTGCTACCCAAAACTGCGACTACTTAGAAGCGGCTTAATCACTGACTAGGCTAGACACAGCGGCTGCTCTATGTGACAATGAAGAGCGCAGTAGCGGCACAGGATGCACACAGGATGACACTACGGAAAGGAGGTTGGCGTATATACAGCCGGCTTCCGCCCTACGTGACCTTGTCTTGTCGTCTTTTCGCGGTGTATCGCATCCGCGTTCTTGCCGAAGTTTCAGTGATGAGACGGGCCGAGTACTTAGACAAATATCGATGCTCAGCGCCGCGCTCGTCAATCTTAACAGTGCAAAGGACGCCAACTTCTACAGCCGTTCATACACTCCGAAGTGGTACGTGGCTAAAGTAACAACAAGAGCAACAACACAAAATGAGAGAGAGAGAGCGAGAGAGAGAGAGAGAGAGAGAGAGAGAGAGAGAGAGAGAGAGAGAGAGAGAGAGAGAGAGAGAGAGAAAATAAATTTTAATTAAAACCAGAAAATGATTCAGAGAGGCGTCCTCATTCCAGGATGCCTTGAGCTTGGGCCGCGTCGACAGCCCTTTCGATCAGGCGCAGCTGATCTTCGAGGCCGGAGCTGGCCAAGGCTTTCTCCCAAAGCTCCTTGGAAAGGTGGATGTAAGGGGGGTCTAGGGTAGACTTATCGCAGCCGCCCACCATGTGTCTGAGAGTTCCAGGCTCTCCACAGAAGCGGCAAAGTGAAGAAAAGTGGGTCACCAGGAATAACAAAGTGGCCCTCCCTCAATCGGCTACCGCTCGCATTCCACCTCTGTTAGGCCAATACCATTTTTTTACGGGCTGAATCATGAATGATCCATCAACGTCATCGACATGAAGCTTGCGAATAAATAAGCGACACGTCTCGGAAGTTTGAAAAAAAATTCGCTGTAATGACGGCACACGCCCGGAAATAGGTTTTTGTGTAAGACAGCAGAGGAGAAATAAAATATCTCCCTGAACAAAACAGGAGGCAGAAAAAAAAAGAAGAAATCCGCTCGTTCTAAAGGACTCTCCGGCGCAATCAGAATCGAAAATATCGCTTAGTGCTTTGATTTCCGTTACGACGCGAAGGGTTACAGCGCGGAATTACTATCGGTAAAATTCAAACAAGGAAGCACATATCCCGGAGACGAGAATACCAAATCGCTTTTCGCACCGTCAGCCTGCAAATAAACTCGGTCGTTAACGACCGATGCCTAACAGAGTGTCAATTTGGTTCCTTCTTCTCCGGCGCGGCCGAAACAATACGCCAAGAGCAAGAGCGGCGAATTGAAAGCCCATTTCTATCTCCGCGTTTCCCTTCGACACAGACAAAAGAAGTGTTACGCGGCGTTATTCCGACGGCGGGCCGTGAGCAAAGAAATAAGCGGAGTCAAAAAGGACCGGAAAACAAGACGCGAACGCGAGGAATATAATTTCTTTCCACTCTCTCCTCTTCTTCCTCCCTTCTTACCAATCACTTCATCTTCAACACGCGTTCATTCTACTTTTTTCTTCTTTCATTTTTCTTCCCATGCGTCTGTCTGTGCGCGTGTCTTCGTCCTCTCTCGCGGAGTACAGCTTCCACGCTGGCGGGGCTGTAGGAACGAGTGGGGGGGCCGAAATCGTCGCAGCTGTTCCCTTTTAGACCCGCCTTTAATGAATGTCGTGGATCAATGCCGATTTTGGACCCTGATTCTCGCATTCCAATTTCGGCCCCTGATTACGTCGACGTCGGCTAGGCGACAATACACGTCTCCACTCGCTTCTACTCGGCCGCGTTCTGCCGGCGGAGTGCCGAATGAAAAACGGCTGCCCTCTTCCTCATTCTCTGTTCTCCTCTCCTCTCCCTTTTTTTTTTGTACCTTTCCCCTCCGCCTTCGTGGAGTACGTCTCTGCGAACTAACTCACCGCATTTTGCTCCGAAAAACAAAGCGATGAAAACTGCAGATGAGAAGGCGGTGCCGTTGACTAACAAAAAGGACAGAACGAAAGGAAGAAACGAGAAATGTCGAAGTTGGTAATGAAAGCGCCTCGATGTGACTCGGGGAAATGAAATAAAATAGAAGGAGGGCCAGAGGGACGGGCGAGATTGGCGACTACACGTGTGAATATATCGAATGATAGAAAAACATCACTCCCCTGCGCTTATTTCGTTCACTTCATTCCTCCCTTCCTTCGGCCTCCGTTTATAGTATTCGCTCGCCTGTATGTATTTATCTCTCGCCGGCTTCCCAATTCTCAAACGTCTATCTTTGTTCCTTTATTCCGGCTCTATGTCGTCTCAGTTCCGATGAGCAAAGATTGCTCTTGCCAAGCTCGGAGTGAGAAATTGTAGTAAGATAAGCGAAAAACGGTGCACTCAAGCGAATTTCTTCCCTATACATATTATCCCTCTCAGCGGAAGCCGAGAATGATGATCTTGAAACTAAGAAAAGCAGCGGAGAAGTGATTATAGCGCCATTTGAACGGAGCTAAAAAGAGAACACCGCATTTAAAAAAAAAATTTACAAATAGATGGTCGACGGCAGCAGCAAAGATGAATCAGCTGAATCTCCGCACAGATTGTTTAAAACGCCCAATGCAGTGGACACAAGGGGAAGTAATCAGTTTTCGAGCACTGCGTAGAACCCAATGAGGGCACAATTTCATCGTCCTTTACGGGCTACTTCAATTTCTGGAATGTGCTGGCGCTGGGGACCGCGCAAGCTTGGCAGCCGAACTTATTCCGTCTTCCGGCGTTTGAACGTTGCCGATTGCGTGACGGCGTAATGCATACAGTTTGGCATCAACAAGGACTATTTTCACGATTTCAGTAATTTAGCCAGGCTAAAGCTAGAACACGGAAGCAGATGAGTTTGTCCGTATGATTGCTGTTTGAAGCATAAGCTTGGAATTCATTTTTCTTTTGTAACTTCGTTTTAAAAAGCGAGTATGTACGCTTTGGTGTATGTTAGTCGAAGCGTGCGATTACCGGCATTGCACGCTTCACACCAGCAAAAATGAAGGTTAGCTCACGCTAACGCGTAAGACTTGAAGGTAGCGGTCCTGCACTCAGCCTTCACGACCATCACGGCGGTTTAAGCCCACGATTGCCGGCGATTTGCTTCATCTTAGCTGTCGCAACGACCTTTACTCCATCATTATAAGTTTAGGTGTGAGCTTCTTTCATTTTTTTAAAAGTGATAATCATTGGCCATCACCTTGAAGGGTCGTGAACTATGACGTGTTTTTCTCGTTTCGAGCAAGTGTTGCCACAATTGCGGCGAACGCTAAAGTTTTTTCTTTTTTTTGCTAATCTCGGCCAATCTCCTTAAGTGGGTATCCTTGGCTTTACAAATCTGCGCCTGGGATGCCGGGCGGTCGCCGTGAGGCACGCATACACGAGCGCTAGGCGCTTTATTGGTGTTGTTAACTGCCGGGCGGTCGCCGCGAGGCCCGTGCTCACGTGCGCGCGCTCTCGGCAATTTCTAGGTATTTTTAACTGCGGTCTCGAAAAGTTACGATTTACTAAAGAGCTTCGCTCTTAAAGCCCATTTATTTCGTGCTTCCTATCTAAGGAGACTGAATGTTCACTGCCCTCGAGGTAGAAGTCGAACACGGAATTGCGGAAACGAACAGTCTGAACAACGAAGTGCGCAGAAACCGGAACTTTAGGCCCTAAAAACTCGGGTTTTAGGCGCCTATAATAGGCACTGAAAAGTGCCATTTAGGCATTTATAGGCATAAAATATTGTCGTTTAGGCACATATAGGCTCAATTTGTATTTACTTGAGCAGCATATTTTGCTACAAATTTTGGCTTGCAATGTGGGAAAGTAATTTTATTTTATTCGCGAAAATAAGTCACACAAGAGTTGCTATTTAAACAGATTTACGTGAAATGCTGGGTGATTCGACAACAAAGGAAAGCTTAAAAGCAATGGCAAGCCACACCCATTGCAATGATTTTCGGCTTGAAGTTGTACCTCATTTCGGTCGATAGTTGTATGCGAAAAAAAACAGAACAAAAAAAAAAAACAGTCAACGTGCACTGAAGTTGGAGGAGCATTGTCGTTCTTAGGGACGCTTCATGACCTGATTCCATCTGAAATATCATTATTTTTGGTGCTCAGAACCTTCGGCAGCTCTTTTAGCACACGGAATCTAGGAATTTTATGTCAGACAGAATGACAGATTGTCAGACAGCAATGGCCCTATCAGGAACCGGTCATTTGGGGATTGTGGCGGATAAGTCCTGGACCTTCGGAATCAACTCAGCATTCTTAGTCAGAGTGGCGCCCAAGCTCTCAGCTGCGGAAATGCTTTTTGCTAAGAGTGTGAAATAAGCACACAAATGTGCCAAGTCACGTTCAAGTGTACAATGGTGTAAACAATTTCGGCTGCGATGCTTTTGTCATCTGCAATGCTGTTAGTAGACACGGCGAGTGTATTTGTAGTAGTTCTCCGCTCTTAGCGGAGTTTTTAAGTCGTAGCAATGGGCTCTGGTGGAAGAGGGACAATCGGTAACTGCTGCTTGAAGACACAACTGTAAACCGAAGAAAGATCTTAACTGCAGGTATTTGTTCGTTGACAGAGTAGAACGACCTGTTCAGCTCTTCACAGCACCATTGAATCCCATAGATTCATCGTTTCCGTGGTTTTTATTCCGTTAGCAATGGATGGGGCACATGGGCAGAAGTTCTCGCCGTTGGCCCGCGGACACCGCGCGTCAGAAGGACATAGAACAAAACAGCTCGTGTGGACAGGGGGGACGTCGGTGAGGTTGGCGGAGGTGTCGCTGCGTACGGGCCTCTGGCGGGTCGGCCAATGGGACGATGTCTAGGTGGCGGTGGCTTGTGCACGGTTGGCGTTTCTGGGCTTGTTTAGCACGGCTCGCGGATTTGTTTATTTTGCAAACTGGGTGCGACAAACACTTCGTTGCGGGCCTCTGAAGCGAGAACAGTCCGTGCAGACCACCGACTCGAAAAACAAAACAAAAAAAAAGCATATATAATACGATAAAGGCATTTTTAGGGGCTAAAAAGCCCATATAGGCTTATGCATAGTCAAAATAGGCGCTAAAAAGCCCACATAGTCAAAATAGGCATTACAGGCACAATGAAGTATTGCTTGAAACGCTTCCCTTCCCTTAGTTCGTGCTTATATGTTAAATAGGCTCGATACGGACTCAAGGAAAAAATAGGCATTTTGCCTCAAGTTCCGGTCTCTAGAACTTAGAAGCAAGCAAACATGGGATCAAGAAAGCTACCAGGAAAGTGAATAAGAAAGCAAGTGAGCGAGCGAATAGGGGTGTAAATGGTTGAGCGAATGGCTGGCTCTTTCGGGGCTCGTCTACCGCCGAAAGGACAAAAGGTACCAAGTCACCAAGCAGGCAGTTAGGCCTACGTTGTCGACAGACAGAGAATAAACTTTATTTTCGAAGAATATTAGCGATGATGCATCTTAGAGGGGACGCTGGTGGTTAGGTCGCGCTAATGGCTGTCAGCGGGGACTGATCAGCGAAATCGGCAGCCATGGCGATAAAACGGGTCTGCTTATCCAGGCCCTAGCTGCGCAGCGAGACCTCCAACCATTCACGGAAAGGTATTTCGGAAAAGCATTTTTCGGGACGACCAGATGATATGCGATACGGGGCATGACGGCCAGACAAGCAATAGGCTGATGTAGCGTATAGAGTCGAGTGGGTGTGGGTGAGAACGGCAGAAACGCGTAAAACGTCGTCATGGCACCAAAGTGAAGGGATAGTAGTGTGTTTCACTCCCTAGCGTACATAACGCCTCAGATCAGTCAGCGGCTGCGTCAACGTTGTTACTTTTTTTCTTCTTCCAGAGGATATATACACACAGAACACAAATTAGCCTGAATGGGAGTTTTTTGGCTGAAATACGTTTTTGAAACTCCTCACGGCAGGTGGCTTACTCCCACGTTCAGTAGTATGATGGCGGAAAAACTACCAGTATACTCCGTTGATTAGAGCCGTCGTATAAGTAGGCGCATTTACCACGATTGTACCACCCCCCTGGCTTTGAATACCACGCTGATCCTACTGCGAGTACGCCTCCTCCTCCTCCTCCTCCCTTCACTATGCCTTCTTACAAAATGGCTGCCTGTTGGTGTCGTGTGTCGTGTGAGCTTCAGCGTCCCCGAATTTCTTTTGTCTATGTGAACTTGCGGCCGCATGAATGGATGCGAGGTGCTTCCCGCAAATCGAAGCTCGTTGCGAACATTGTGGAACCAGCTTGGACTAACGTAAGACGCACTGCAACGTCCCCTCCGAGTCACCAACCTTCGAGCCAACGGAGTAGGCCAGCGAACCAACACGAGGCCTAAATGCAGTGACTTCGAATGGAGGGTGGCTCGTTGAAAACAACGTGGTTGCGCCTCTGCAAGCCCGTTAAAAGTGAGCATTGCGCGTTTTAGGGGCGAAGCTCCTTAAGTCATGGGTCTGTCCATCCCTTGTGTCTCGTGGTACGTGACCGCCGCATGCTTTCGGAGATGTCGCAAAGTGGGCCGCGTTGCACGCGCAAGAACCGGCTGTAACCGGCAGCGCAAACTCGGCACCGGGAGCGCCAGCTTGTCTGTGTTCGCCAAGGAGGCGCGAGCGCACGTGCACTGCGAGGGGGAGATCACGCAAGAGATCACGCCACGAACGCAGGCAGTCGTTCTCGGAGATCGAACGAGACGCAAGGACCTTTGCTCGTTTCCTCTCGTCTTGTTCGGGCACAAGTTCGCCCTAAATAAAAGTTCTTTCTTTACCGTTGTGTCCCATCCTACCTGACAAATTGTGGTGGAGGTGCGGGGTAGTCCTCGATGGCGCGGGGTCTTTCACCAGGTCTGGGCCTGGGAGCATTGACTCCGAAAATAAAAGTTGATTTGTACAATGTACGCACACAGTCTTACGTCTTTCTTAATTATGTAATCGGCGAAATTTCACGGGAGAGTTACGGTTACCGATGATCTCCCCCTCTCGAGCTTCGCCCCACTTATCATCATTCATTCCGTGGATATGGCGTGATTTTTTGATTGGAACCAACATTTTGAGTGACCTGCAGCCCTTGTACTGTCAAATTACACTCATTGTGTTTTCCGCGTCACTGTACCGGCGATTCTCTCCTGTCGAGACGAGCGTTGTGCGTGAGAGAGGGCGCCGTACCCGGAACGTCTATGGGGAAGCCGAACTATATATGTAAATACAATAAGGAAATCAACCGTCTCAGCTTCAGCTTTTAAGTGCAGAGCACTTTAGGGGCTCGCCTTGTCGTCGTAGCTCTCTGTAACGCTCGATGTCAAGCGACTGCCGGAATCAGGCGGCGCAGAGAGGTAACTAATGGACCCAAATAGAGCCCGGAGTACCCGTCGTAGGGCGTCCCGCTGAGGCTACGAAAACCAAGCGGTTTAAATAGTCATAACCGTTCGAAACTCGCGAACCGCTGGCGCTTGTCATACATCTTCCCGTTGTTTAGCGCAAAGAAAACTGCAGGTACATTTGAGGTAAAATATACCTAATTAACCCACAGCGCCCGCGTTCATTTAGTTAGGACCCCTCGTTGAGTTGGGTTTTACAATAGGAAGCGAAAAAAAATTGTCTGGCGATCCCGATACTCCCTAATGCGATATTTGGGCGCCGCAGCAGTGCAGTGAGGCAGCACTCAGTCGTGGGTTCTCCCGACGGCAGCGATTATGAACCTCTGCGTCGGCGGCGCGATGTGCTTCTCAGGAAGGGACCGTGAACTGCGTCTTAAGGGAACGCACATCATAGTCACGCGCACGTCAGCGCAGAATACTGCCCCCTCCCACCCAACCGCACTATTTCGGAGAGCGCTGGCTTACGCCGTGAACTCTGTTACGCTGACAACGCGGCTCAGCCCAGAGATGGCCGCCAAAGGGCTGCGCCCTAAAAAGTGGCAGTGCAACGCCGGCACGGGCGGGAGGAAAAGCAAGCACAAAAAATAACAGAACTCCCGCTGGCGCTGTTTCAGGCAGAAGGCGCGTGAACACAGCCGAGGCGGGAAATTTGAATTGCATTGGGTGGTAACAGGGAGAGGATAACGGCGCTACAGCCCATTATGACGAATAACTGCTCTGCACTTCCGGCAGCTTTCACGTTAAGTGGAACGGCTCTAATTTTTTGTGGGCGGGTCGCGAGCAGAATGAAAAGTTTCCGCACTGCGAACAGCGATCGAGAACGTAAGCTAATTAATCTAGTAATTGTTTTTGTTACGCCGTATCTGTGGCTCATCACTTGCAGGAGAAGCTGAAGAGTGTATCGTGGCAGCCATATCGTGGCAACACTTGCTCGGAACGAGAAAGACACGTCAAAGCGTACGCTGTTCGTTCGTTCGCCCTGGTGTCGTCCTGCGCATGCACTGTGTACCGTAGAAGAGCCGCGACTTGAATGTCGAAGCTGCTGTAGGTGACCATTGGATAGTTCGCACGGCCGAGGGAGAGGGCGCGCTTCGAGAGGATCGGCGTGCAAAGCATCCGCTAGATACGATAAGTCGCGCTTGCAGAGTGGCGTACGAAAACGTCGATGAAAACGATGAGCTCACGCTGGCCTTGCTCAACATAAGGTCATTGTAATGCCATGCCGCCCACGTCAACCATGACGCCACAACGATATTAAACTCAACTTTGCGTACGTCAGTGATCAACTACAACAGCTTCGCTATTCAAGTCTTGCGCGTCAGTGCAATCTTCCCTGATTTTTTTTTTGTAATTGGGACTAGCCCGCCCTAAACACAAATTACTTCCCTACTTATTAACCGCCCTTTCCTATCCTTAAGCTTCAAACCTGTCATCCTCCAGCATATCGTTGCCGTGGTTTCAAAATAGGACGCGAATGCCCACTAACTTTTTCATCGCCGAAGACATAAAGAAGCATAATACTCGCGTTCTTCATCCCTTCTCTAAACACGAGGTTATCCGGCGTGTACGTGAACCAAATTCTTGGAATATTTGTTGTCAAGCTTAAGATTACATGTTTGTGTCTCCTTTTTTTCAAACTATCGGCGCACCCAGCCCAGCACGCGCATCCCTTTAATTAGCGAATCGCACAAGTTGCAACACACACACACACACACCCGCTACAAGTAAGGCAAAAGAACTTTATTCTTATAAGAGCACGTTCATCCACTTTGCTCGCAGGATATATTCCTTCCTGGCGATTACCGGCCTTTCTAAGACACGGTGTCGTGGGCAAATCGCACCGCTTAGTCGAGAAAATTGCTGGGAGCTTCCAGCTAACGCCAGGTACGTTGACGGAAGAAAAAGCGCGCGCTCGTAGGCGTGGCAGGTGCATATGCACCACTGGGTAACAGATACAGTGTTTTTTCAGCGTAAAGCATCCCGCCTAAACAAACGTTCACGCCGCTCGGACACTCCGTGGAGACACGGCATCCACTTGGAAACCGGTTGAGAAGCGCCGCTGGATCTCAGCCCCCCGTGACGTCGTTTTAATCTCGACGACGCTGCTCAGCCGGTGGTTCGTTGAGCACGGGTCGGCCGTCACGCCTGCTACAACTACCAAGACTAGGGCGTTTTCTTCTTTTCCACGCGGATATTGCGAGCGTTTTTCTCGGGATAATAACGGGGGCATCTGACGCGCAACCACCCGAGACGAGTGGAATTAGAAAAGAAAAGCGCATTTCTTTACAATTAGTTGCGGTAGGTCTTGGATAATTGCGCGATGGTTACACAAACACGGCTAACGAGGAAATGGCGATGGAGCACGTAAAAATTGGGCATCTTCGAAGCGTAATCACAACCTACGTGCCGTTACTATGTTTGCCGCTTTGCGATCCCTCCCCGGTCTAATATCTAAGTGCGGGCCACTTTTTGATCTCCCACGTAGGCCCACCGTCGTTATGATATACGCGGCTGCCTGAAGAATATGCCAAGAATTCTTCTGGAAAGAAACGGCAAGATGAGCGCTGTTAATGGGAATTTTTGCTGCTACTTGCCTTTATGTAAAGTAGCTCGTGAGACTGGCCCTTTAACTGAATAGTTTCGCAGCTGGGGCGCCGTTGTACACGCTGTCCCTGCATGCCGGAAGGTAAGCAGCAAGTATTTATTACGAGCATGCCAGTTTGCGTTAACACATTCCTTCAAAGAGTCAACTGTGTTTGTAGTTTCCGTCCACCAAAATTTGGCAAAGCCACCAAGCGTCACATGAGGACCTAACTGCCTTTCAGATTAATAAATTGTTGTTATCTTTTGTAAAGCGTGCCGCACTGCCATCGCAGAAAAATAAAGTAAAAACTTCTGTAATTAGGTTAGGAATGTTATATCGCTCGCACAGGGAATTTAAATGCGCGTCCGGACAATTTATGTGAATTTATGTGAGTAGAAAATGTCGTGCATTTATTTCCTGCTCCTCGAACCACGTATAAACGAAACCAGTAGCATTTAGGGCAGTATTATTTACGACCTCAAGAGTGGAGAAAAGCGGGTGGCTTTCTTTTTGTTTAAACCTGGTTTTAAGTTTGATGCACCTAATTTTTAGTTTCCTTTTAAGTTCTACCGGAATTACAAATTGTACCCGCCCATAATTTGGAGTATCTCGTATAGTTGCCAGAGGCCCTTCCCCTCTCCCTCCTTTCGAAAGTTTCTCTGGAGACCCATGTTTCCATACGTCTGTTGTACAAGCCGACGATAGAAAGTTTTTCGACAGACGCTGTCAGCCTCCCTCATACCCTTATAATGATCACGTCGGCACTGCACTGCTTCAACTCGCTTTTAACCGCTAATATTTCCTCCACGTGCTTGCGTCTTCTCCAGACGCGTTAGAAAAATTACACCATCTTCCCGTAGGGGAAGCCTGAGTAGTATGCGAAGCAGGCATGAGGTCGATTCAAGTGCCCATTAGTTTTCAGTTCGTCGTTTCCGTTAGGTTGAGGTACGTTGCTACCGTTATATTTACCGTTTTGTTTCCATGGTAACTACCACACTTTTCACTTACCGGAAGTACGAAATGGGAAATTGCGTTGACCCCATGGCTGTTTCGCATACTACTCAGGGTTCCCCTACGGGAAGATGATGTAATTTTATTGGAGAAGGATTTAAGCATTATCATCATCATGTTCAACGTAGGTGACGTCAAGCTGTGGCTGGCGTTCCGCTTTGATAATGACCGCTTTATAGTCTGTGAAATGTAAAGTCAAGGGCTGTTGTAGTGGATGAACCCTAAAGTTGCTGAAGATGAGGTCGATGCACGTTCACCGGATGGTTGTGGGCTGCTTGTAATCACGGCCCGCCGAGACTCGCCGACGCTTGCCGCTGCTGAAGAAGATGAAACGTCGAAGGCGCGTGAAGTGTGCTCGTCTCCTGCCGGCCCAAGAAGACACCGGCAATGCTGTCGCTCCAGGAGCCATTAAAGGGTAAGACTCCACCGGGCGTTCAGCAAGCCGAGCATGCGCAGTGGGGGTGTGGACGGCGCAACAGCGACAACGACAAGGGAGGGACATAGCCCCGACCATGAGATGCTTCGCATCTAAAAAATCTAACACTTATGGCCGGATCAGTCACGTGCCTGTACGCCACATACGTGTTTGATTGCGACCACTAGGGGTTCGTATTATCTTTTGTTTTCATCTCATTCTTGTAACAGATATGGCTTTTGAAAAAAAAAAAAAAAACAGTCTGTGTACAGATTGATAATTTGTCGAGCCCTTGCCACTCACGCGAACACGTAGATTGCGACGCGAAAAGTTGGCACACGATCGCAAAAGGTGTGCCGCCATTCCAGCGCGGGCGTGAGTGGCTTTGACTTCGGCGTTAACTACTGAACACCGCTGAGCGAAGCAACACGACACCTATGGTGAGACGCCAATATTGAAAAACGCCCCACGCCGAAATGGTGTCGACAATGATGACAGTGCACATTTACTGCTTGTGGATTCTCAGGCATGGACGAAGACGACGACGATGATGATCAGTATAGAGGAGGCAACGTCTGCTTACAATTACGTGCTTGGCGTTGCTGTTGCCGATGAGGATGCAGGTGGCTGTGTTCAGATAAGGACCGCCAAACTGGTGCCATGACCATTTTTTGTTTCAGATGAAACTTTAATATTGTGTAGAACACTGCGTCCTCACCATAGAACTTCCATTATTTTAGTTGATTGATTGATTGATTGATTGATTGATTGATTGATTGATTGATTGATTGATTGATTGATTGATTGATTGATTGATTGATTGATTGATTGATTGATTGATTGATTGTGGGAGTTTGACGCGCCGACGCTACACCGGCAATGAGGCGCGCCGTAGTGGTAGGCTCTGGATTAATTTTGACCACCTGTGGATCTTTAACGTGCTCCGAAATCTCGAACACACGGGCGTTTTCGTTTTCGCCACCATCAGAAAAGCGGCCGCCGCGGCCGGGAATTGAACCCGCATTATTGCATTATTTTCGTGAGGAACGCTATAGATGGCTTAGTAAAAAAATATTTAGAACGCGATTGGGCTTTCCCAATGCATGGTGGAAACTTTGGGGACCTGAAAAACAAAAGGACATTTTTGTAAATCTTCGCTAATTTTAGGCCAAATATTTGCGAACAGGGCTGATGGATTTAAAAAATAGAACTTGTCACATTTACATTTTTCAGAAAATATTTCCTTTAGTAGCAAGAATGTCGTTCAAAGGTGGCACTTTTTTTTAATTTTTTACACAACGGCCTAAAGGCTAATATGTCTAGTTTTTAAACTTTGTTTACCAGGAGCTTCTGAACACTTCGTACCATGCTCATTGCTCTAGAAAGCAATCTTTTCAAAATATTGATTGGCAAAGTGCGCCGAAATTTGAAAATCTCTAAAAAAGGGCCACATTTCGTCATCATAAAAAACAATGCCTATCAATTCTTGCGATATTTTCACAAAATGACACTTAATAAATGAGTATTCTAGATTGCTAAAATGTGTTTTAACTTGGGGAAATGAGGTTGTATTCAGCACATTTTTTGACCAATAAACTCATGAAATGCAAGTTGCAATGAACACACACAAATAATTATGGCTGTTTTCACAGATTAAAATAAATAAAGCGACCCATATAACGAAAGCTGCTCAGAGTAGTCATATGTACCCATTGGTGAATGTGTTAGTTGCGGAAGGCATTAACATAATTGCGAGATGATCAGCTTGTGTCTTCTACAAGAGTAAGGTGGCCATTTTAAGAATACATTGTTATCACCTTGACTTAGCTGTGTCAGAAACCCATATGTTACGCTTCTGACGCTGCTTAATCGCACATTATTAGTAATTTACCCCATTTACAAGCAAGTAACCATGCTATTGGTACTGAAAATGTTTGACACGCGATCGTCGCTGTTAAGGGTACATTTCCGTTCTACGTAGTTGGTACATACGAAGTTCTAACTGCAAAAAGACTTCTTCTTTTCAACTTTACGCGTTTCAACCTCCAGGGGATGGTAAATACATTTACTTTTAAAAAAAATCTTTTCAGCTCTTAGAAAGAGAAACCTTCATCCCAATACGAAGTCTGTCCACCTTTACTTCGGAAACTTCAATATGAACGGGAAGGTACCGCTTTCTACTTGCAAGGACCTTCGAAGTGTCGACAAGCGCTGGTCAGAACCGCCACTGCCACTCCGCGTCTGAGTTACACGATGTATTCCTGAAGTTGCTTTCGTTGGATTTCATCGTTTTGTTGCGAAGACGAGATGCAGAGTACTGGCGTACATTTTGACAGCGAAGCTGTTGTTTCTGGCCGTAAGTTCGCCATTACAGGAAAAAATAATAAGAAAATAGCGAGCGCTCGGGAATGCGTGCCTCCGGGTTATCGCTGAGCGTCCTAGAAGCGCTCAGTGGCTTTAGGTAAAAAAAAATAGAAACTGACAAAAACCTAGGGTCGCAAGAAAATCGCGAGTGCTAGTGACTGCGTGCCTCGCGGCCATGGCCGAGTCCCTGGCTCGCGCAGTGGCTTTGGCAGAAAAAAAAAGAAAGCTACACTGCTTTTGTCAAACGCTACCTCACATCTAAAAAAACTCCAACGATAGTGCTAAGGGTGAAAAGACCCCCGCTTGGAAGAGGTCACCGCGGCCGCCGCTCTCTATAGAAGCCATTTTGGAATATTGCAGGATTGGTTACGAGTGTGCCAATACTTCCCGAGACGACTTGCAGATCCCGCCGCCGCTGGCTCGAGTCGATGACGAAGAGCTGGTGGAAGTCTAAAATGCTTGGGATTACTTTGCATGCATGTTTCCCACGTGATGCTAGACTGTCCATTATATTCACGGCAAAGACGTGAACTTTTCAACAAACTCCCATTAGATAATCGTCGTGTGGTGTGCTTGGCATCTCTACTAGGACCATGGCTTGATGCGGGTCTACAAAATAAGGTTGCTCGTGCCCTGAATGTGTTTTTTACCTCTACAGGAATAGCGACAAAGTATTAGGTGACGTATTAGCTTTTTACCGTGACTCAGTGAGCACCAACCCAGGAGGACATTGTATAGACAACTATTAGCATTCCCAAAATTTTTGTGCACAGTGGACTTGCATAGCCGGGTCTATGACCCTGTATTGGTAAAATGGAGTAGCCGGGAGCACCTTCGCTTCCAACCTCTCCAATCAATGAACCAGTTAAACCACCCCCACTCGCCGCGAAGAAGACAACGACCTCTTCGATGCATATGACGACGATAGCACCGCAACTGTGCAAATAAACAATGATACTGAAACTTGACTAAGTGTCCAGCAATGCTCGCCTACAACAGCTTCGTCATTAAAGCCTTGCGCGTGAGTCCAATATTCAATGATTTTTTTTTTCTCTCCTCTTTTTCGTTCTCTCCAAATGTGGCGAGCTCGCCATCGTCAAGGTGCAGCATGACGAAATCCTTCTCTTTCCCAGGAAGCGTGTCCACGAACTCTTTCGCACTTTGCGCGGTTTTACTGAAATGTCAATGCAAATTATGCACAGTAGCTTGATGCTTCACAAGGCCACCCACGCCATCGTATGCACATCTCCGGTTGCAGAGCAGTCATTTTGTCACCCTGCATGAGCTGCTCTGCATGTCGAGGAACTGATGTTTGTTCTTAAAATGGGTGACACCCCCATCACTTATATACGTTAGTAGAGGGTATATTTGTGCATGCTCTTTATGACGTCGCTTGATTTTGACCAACCCCAAGCATCTATGGGCAGAGTCAAGACGGGTCGCGCAGATAGTGGTCGTAGTCTTTTTCGATGTTGCGACGCACGTGAACACACTTTTTCCTCTACGGTCAGTGGTACCCGTATACCTTCGTGGAAAATATTGCCGTACAGAAAAAGTAAAGGTTCTGACCAGTGCTTGTCGACACTTTCAAGGTCCTTGGAAGTAGAAAGCTGTACCTTCCCGCTGGTTTCCAGAGTAAAGGTAGAGAGATTTTGTAGTGGTTTTAAAGACGATAGTCTTTATCGGGCTACTTAAACCCAGATATTTCTATGTGTCTGTCTGTCTGTCTGTCTGTCTGTCTGTCTGTCTGTCTGTCTGTCTGTCTGTCTGTCTGTCCCTCTATTCAGCCTTCCGGCAAGAAGTTTAAAGAATACTTGACCGAGAGGTTTATACAGGCAAAACATTTCTGTACGACGTAATTTGTAAAACACACTTCTTAATTTTCAACATTGCTCAGCAACAAGAAAACATTAGCCATATTCGACGCAAAATATCAATACACAAGTTGTATTTGCGGTGTTTTTAAGTGAAAATACGTGGTTGCATTGTTTTTACGATAGCAAATAAAAAGTACGCGCTGAAAAAAATCTCTTCGCCCGAAAATACAAAAAGCGTTCACACCGAATTTTCAAGTCGATATGAACCAACTCGCCCACTGTACCCAAGAAATTCTTACTTGAAGAAATTAAGACATTTAGACCTTTTTAAAGTGAAGCTTTGTATACCTCTCCGGTATGCGTTCGATGCCGCTACATGGTGCACTGCAGGAAAGCCAAGTTTACACGATGGGTTTTACAAAGCGATGATGATGATAAGCGTAAGCACATCAAGCGCCTCAAAAGAAAAAAAAAATACGGTGGTCGGAATCGAATCTGGGTTCCTGGCGTTATGAAACCGATGTCTATGCGATGCGCCATTACGACGCGGTAGATGCAGTTTGGCTTTCGCACTTTGGCTCCGGTTGCACGAGAGAAACCTTCCTGTTTCAACCATCTTCCTCTTAATAAATGGGCTGTAACTTTCATTATTAGCATTTTCTCGCGCGGCGAAAGTGTGACGCGCTAATCTTTACAGGAGCACAGATGGGTTTCCTGAATGAGTCCGTATAGAAGTGCTTGAAGATTCATCAAAATTCATTTTTTCCAATCATCCTTGGCCTCGTTGCCTTCTTCGAAAGCTGTGACTAAGGCTTAGACCGATCTGGACGTTAGTAGGAACCGCATCACTGCACTTGTGCCAGCCTGCCTCGCCTCGATGATATGGTAGATCGGGCTGTGTACAGGTGTGGAACAGCGTTGTATGCCCGTCACAAGCCCATGGCGTGTGGTAGATGTTGGGGTTTCCTCCGCGGAACGATCAAAGAAGGGGGAGGGGGGAGGTTCAGGGTAAATTTTGGAAGCAGTGGGTAATAAGGTAGACTAAATCGGTCGATGGACAGACTTTTGGGTGCAAGTATTATGCTGTTCGGGGTGTACCTTGCGCTGCGCGTGAAAAGCTGTTTTTCGTTTGGTGCGTGCACCAAAACTCAGCTATTGAGGCTAGTGAAGCACATTGCGAATAAAATCGCTGATGCTGAAGCCAGAGACCAATTCAGGGTCTGAAAGGATGTCTGCGGTGTAAACACCAGTGACGGAAGGCTAATGAGCGCAGTCTAAATCCCCCTCGGAGGTGGTGGTATAAACGTTAACGGTTTATCTGAGCTGAAACGGGGATCGTTAAGCCCTAACTTCCTTGCGGGAGCATCCTCAGCCCAGGGGCTCTGGGAACGTGCGACCAACGACCTGGGGGACCAACTGTGCCTCAAAAATTACAAAAAAAAAATACATCGAAAATTACGCGAAGGTTGCATGGCCGAGCCAAGAGTGACCCACACCAGTGCTTATTGTCAGTAACTTTTATTGGTGACATTTGAAAACACTACATTAAGACCTGTTTCCAACCCTTGTCATTGACAATGAACTTGGGACTCGTAATCTGCAGCAACCCGAACAACCAGCAGCATGGTACAGGTTGCGTTTAGGTATTTTCTTGGAAACAGAACGATTGATACTACCATTGCCCTAAAGCAATTGATGAATCCTTGCATACCCACATCAACAGGTGTATTTGCTAACAGCTTGGCCGGGATTTCTCTTTAACAATGTCGGGATGGCGCATCAATTTGTTTCATTACCAATCGTATAACTAGTTCACCTCTCAGTCCTTTTGTCAAGTCTAGCTCTTCACCTCGCAGAAAAAGGAACTCCTTATTAGATATTGGCATTATTGAGCTCTCCCTACTCCCCGTGGACTCCCTCGTCTCGTGTATCATATCAGCCTCCCCTTCACCCATTCCCGATATAAATTATTTGCGCGTCCCTGGGCGGGCTGTGCTCAGTATCCCGATAACCCATCATCTTTACTTGGAACTTGTTTATAGGTTTGCTACCTGAACAAAGTTACCCTTCCGCCACCGTTCTTTGATTAAGTTTAGGATCATGTGATCGTCGAAACATTTTGCGTGATTTAGTTGTATTGCTCTCGGACATAAAGTTTCTTCCAAACCAAAGCCAAGGTCGAGATAGCTAGCAGACGGGCGACTTCAATTACCAGTTGGGCAAAGAGATTTTTTCTCGCCGTTTCGCCCCTGCGCTGCTCACACAAGGACTTCCACGTGGTAGCCTCTTCACACCTGCGATGCTCGCGCCGCCTAAGATCGCCAACGCGGCAAACATGTCGGAGCATCCCACTCGTTCTATGGCCGATATTTCGCGCACGTCCTCGTTAATACGACGCCACATTCGTGCTGCATGCATGCTCCCCGCTTAGAATGGCGGAGGCAGCAGCTATCTGCCTCTACTCTACCCGGCAGTAATTTCATATTTATGCGCTTCTGCGCGCTTGTGCTCGGGGCGCGCGTTTTTCGAAGACCTCTCCGAACGTCTCGTATATGCATGGCATCGCGCACGCAGTACACCACCCGAAGAGCCAGCGCCAGGGCAAAGCTGCTGCGCAGTGCTTCCCGGGCCGTGCTTTCTCACACGGGGCGTTATCTCACTCGTGCGCGCGTAATTTTCCGCCGCCGCCTGCCGGGAAACACTCTCTCCGTAAGTAGGCCTGGAAATTGAGTGTTCTTCCGCCAGGCCATTAAACTTTATAGACGCGCAATGTTTTGGTTTTCAACTTTTTATGTGTAATCCGTCAAGTCGGTTCCTAAATGAGCAGTTGTAGTGGCTCCTTTAAAATACTGACACCGTGTTGAGGCTTTCTCCGGGTCTAGGAGGTGTTGCTGCCGCCTGTGGCCCGGGCGGTCGGCGCGTGGCACACTGCTTTCGGAGCTCCGGGCACCGCCGCGGCGCCGCTATTAGGGGAATTGCTTGTGCGCCGCCGCCGACCCATCGGGGTGAACTGAGAGATGCACAGGTTTTAATGAGGCCGCCTTATTGCGCGCCCCCGTGCTTCGTCTTTCCTCCCGCGTTGCTGCGGCGTCACGACGCCCTTGCCATTTTTTTTTTTTTTTTGCGCACCTTAATTTTTGCCTTACATAGCGCTTCTCTGACACGCTATAGCCCGAGTACAATTCTCCACTATATGGGTTTCGCTAATGTAAGAACAAGAAAAATAGTACGCTTCAGCGAAGGTGAAGCCACCGGCGAGTCGAGAGAACATGGTTGGCGCAAAGTCGGCACTGCAGTTGCGCGTCCAGAGAAAACGGCCCGGGTGGGAATTCTGTAAGTCCGGGATGGTACAGTTAGCTCTGCATGCTGTTGTTGCATGTAGAGATCCTGAAGCATGAGTTCCTAAATTTTTAATGAGTTTGATACGCACAGCCTCTTGGGCAGATCGAGCAGCTTGATATTTACAGCCATTGCTGATAATGCCGATTGGGAAAATTTGACATCCACCTCAATGCAGCCAAACGGCTACAAAGGAAAGCTATACCGCTTTCTCGGAACCTTCGCAATTGAAGAAAAATTCCAGGGCGAATTTTGGGGGCGGCGCACATTAGGACCGCACAATGTCCGTCCACGTCCGTGCGCATAGCATTTACAATCGCAAAAAAAATCATACATGCACGGGCAGGATTCGAGCCTGTGTCTAGGAGACCAGACAGAGTTAGTGTCAGTCGTCTTACCCATTGGGCTACGACCGTTTTTTTTTTTCGTTATTGCCTTTCTTGTTACAAATGAACATGCGTCAACGCCAGATTAAAAACCACCGCCCATACTTTGGTTGGCTGAAAGATTTAAAATAAACATCAAATGTTGACAGCTCTTCCAATACACATAACCATTCCAGTTCAGGTTCCAGCAAACGATACACTTCAAGTAGACTGGTTACACTTTGTGAGAAATACTTGCTCACCGTCATAGCATTCACATCACAGTGGCGCACGGCCATACGGGAGCGCCAAATTGCGTGCAACCCTAGGATCATTATAATGTCGTACGGCACATCATCCTTTTCCACTGCCAAGAAACGTATCCCATGTGGTGTTACAGGGAGATCTTTCTTTATCGTTCTCTGTAGAACATCCCAGAAAAATATGGCGTCCCAGCACTCTATGAAAACATGTTCAATGCTTTCGGGTTTTTTGCACAAAGTGCACGTTGAGGACTTGGGCTACGACCGTGAGCTGGTACCAGAGAGTCAAACGGCTTACTCCCTCTCCTGTAATGGTGCGGAGTACCTTAGGACCTCCCAATGTCCGTCCGCGTCCATCCGTGCGCACACCACCATCAAGCGAACTTCTAGCGAAATTCGATTTGAGCCGTGAGTAGCAGTTTCTTTCAGAGAATAATCAAGGTGCAACTCACGGCTCAAATCGAATGACGGTCGGGGCGCAAATCGGGTGTCACTCGGGGCGCAACTTGGATGTCATTTCGAGTCCCCGTACTCCGCACCCTCGCCATCATCCACGGAGTAGAGATGCTGCCATTTTTCTTCAACGGCGAAGTTTCTGAGAAAGCTGTATAGCTTTCGTCTGTAGCCGTTTGGCTGCATTGAGGTGGATGTCAAATTTTCCTTCACAGAAACTTACTGCACCTTGGGGATTTTCCCTAAATCTGTTCGATTAATGCCGATTAGCTTGGAAGTCACTGAAAAACATTGCCGCAGTAACAACGGGGAACCTGGAAGAAAAGCTTTCAGGTGACGTTGAAAGATGGGCGTGTAGGTAAACGTTCATCTTCGCAGCGCGAAACAGACAGGACAAAGGGAGAAGAAAACACAGGACTAGCTGAGTTAAGCGCTTATCCTTTGTTTTATCCCCGCTTGGTCCTGTCTGTTTTGCGCTGCGGAGATGAAAGTTTTCAGGACACTGCGGAACAGTCTTATAATCCCTCAGATCTTTAGCACCGACCATTGTGAAGCCTGAATCCCCATATAACTGGAGTACCTTGAATCCCGAGGTAAAACTCCCCGCGTTAGCTGGCATATAATTACACCTATTTTTGAAATCAGGTTCACGTTCTTTTCTAGTGCACTTTAAAAGGCAGGGGTATTGGTGATGTGTATACGTAGGGAATCTTCGCTGTTCGTTTTCACGATCACCCATCGCGAGACCCCGATTGATCCCTTGACCTTGGGTAGAACCACTCGGACATATCTTCGCTCTATAGGTCTGACCTTACACCCATGCGCAAAAACTTGCATGGACAGAGACAATGCATTCTGATTCTTGGGGAGAACACTCCTCTCCTCTTGACCGACAGTCCGGTAGCAGCTGGTGCAATCCGACTGTCGGACGCGAGCCCTGATGAAGAGGGGGTAGCGCCCATTATTGGATACAGGATTATGCGGGCTATCGGACGTTAACTCTCGCATCCGGCCCACTCTTTGGAGGATGAAGCCAGTCATTTTGGTTCTATTTTGATACAGTCGGGCACGTGCTGTCGGGGACAGAGGGGGTCATTTTCTCTGTATTTTGATGAAGTGATACAGACAACTATCTCGGCATATTGTCTGAAAACAGCTGACGCTGTAAGAAACCTCAAATTGCGATTATCTAGGGACGTCCGTAATGGACGGCTGCAGGTCCTGAAGTTGCTGTCAAGTCGGCGTTGTCATCGTGCAGAACCCTGGGTTCGTAAAAAAAAAATATTTTGGACTGTGATCACAAAACAGCTTCTTTACATACCAGATATATGCTATTAGTAGCGCAGTTAACCTTTATTTTGCACAAAAACTTTGCACAAAAACGAGCTTGCAGAGAAATTGTGCAGTCGCGTGTGTGGCCTCGACGTGCGCACGCTACAACCCACTACGTTCGCTTGTCTGAGCAAGAGCCTGTGTGTGCTCAAATGAAGGCTGTTATCTCGAGTGCATTGATAAAGATGGCAAGAGAACTGGACTAATGATGGGAAACCACCACATATCTCGCTGCCCCTTCATATAATGTATTCGTGAATTTTCTTCACTTATGCAATGCCATAAATTATGTAGTGCCTTTCCAATCTGCGGTGCCAAAACGGCAATCCTCTTTTGTACTCTCTTGCGGCGCACACACCCTTCATTTATCTAATCTTGTCTCTAAACACTGAAACAATATGAGGAAGTGCCGAAGAAGGTTCGGGTGTTCACTCTACCGATCGAGAGGGCTTTCGCATGGCTTAGTGTTATCGATGTTAGTGTGTCGAGACAGTGAGGATATCTATCAGCATATGAAGCATTGATCCTTTTCGCAGAGCGCGAGTGGCAACTAATGATAAGGTTGCCTTGCCTGTCCAACTTTTATGAAGAACAGTGTATGAAACGGGGAACGGTGTACACAGAACTAATAAGGCTATGCAATGTCAAGGGGTATTCTTAAGGCAGTGAAGGGCGAGCGTGCACTCACTCTCATCAACCACCGTGCTTTCTTGCATGCACTCAATGCATTATAAAAATATTCAAATTGTTTTCTTTTATGTACGTACAAAAAAAGGCAAATGATTGAGTGACAACTTGTTCGACCGTTTCTCACACCAAAGTATATATATAGAGATAGAAATTTTACTGAAATGAAAAAACAGAGAAAGGTCGGCCTGATGGTAGTATATCCGGCCAGCTATTCTGTGTGGGGGAAGGGAAAGGGGAGGAAAGAGCGTAGATAGAGGGCGAGATAGATGAAGATGGCGGAGAAATGAATAAATGGCTGTGTACAGAAGACGCCTATGCTTATACTGTGGGTGTGTTAAAGTTCAGCCGGACGGGCCTCAACTACAATATCGCTGAGAGGCCGCTTCTGCGTAGAAATGTCAGCACAGCTTTAAATGCCTTGTGGGAACGGTGCGCGTCTGGCCAAGGTCCCAGCAGTACTTCCTCCGACACCACACGACAGTCCAAACGGGCCAATGACCTCGCTAATTGTTCTCGAGGATGCGCGTAGCGTGGACAGTGGCAGAAAACATGCGAAATAGCCTCTGGTACACGGCATGTCTCACAATCGGGGTCACTCGTAACGCCGATGAGGTGCTTGTAGCGACGGGTAAAGGCTACGCCAAGCCGTAGTCGATGAAACAGCGTGGCGTAGTTTCGCTGAATATCAGGAGGTAACCGAAACTTTCAGTCTGGGTCCAGACGGTGCAGTCTTCTATGACGATTGTCAGGGTGGGACCAGTGACTCACCGAGGCGAGGCGGAGAATGGTAGACAGAAGGGCGGTCGGGTCCGTCTTTGCGAAGGGCAGACGTACTACATCTGCGGTTGCAGAAACCTTCTTTGCCTCCTCGTCAGCCCAATCGTTACCAGCTAGCCCGCAATGGCCTGGTACCCACACCTAAGTATAGGGATATTATGGTGATCGAGCTATACACTGTTCTCTCGTTTGCCCAAGGGTCCGCCTTCCATGCTGCTTTCTTTTCTATCTTTATTTGTGAATAAATTCCAGTAGTTGTGGTCAACAATAGCTCGTACTCTGGTGCAAAGGTTATTACACTCGGCGTTACCGAGGTTCTGTGCATCTACTGCTATTTGCTTTACTGGGCACTGGAGATTTGCTGTTCCAGTTCATTATCCTCCTGAGCCTTACGCAGACGATACTGACGGCGGATCGTAATGAAAATACCTTGGTTGTAAAAGTCACTATAGAACAGGATAATGTAGATGCAATGTAAACAACGCGTTCATCTCAATCCCAAAAATTAGTTACAATATTCTTGCAGTGCGATAACATCTCGGACTACTGGTTATACCATGTATACTAGTACTACGGACATCGTATAAAACAACGTAACTGCGCAAAATTTCCTGGTATGATGACCAACACTAACCTAAAGGTTCGTTTTGACGTCCCCCTCCATTAAGAAATTTTCGTCTATATGTCTAATTTAAATTCGGAACATTTTTCCGTTGAATAAATCTTTTATAACCGCGATTCAGAGGCTTTATTTTCGCACAGAAAAGGAAAATGAAGGGAGCTCGGACTAACGCGTAAGAACTGAAGGTAGCCAAGCTGTTCGCAACCTTCACGATCATCAGGGCGTGTAAGTCCCCGATTGCAGCTAATTTGCTGCTTCTTCGCTGCCGCAACGACCTTTACTCCATAATTTTCGCTATAAGTGTGTGCTTCCTGCAATTTTCGAAAGTGATGATCAGTGGACATCACCTTGGAGGGTCGATGGTATGACGTATCTTTCTCGTTCCGAGCAAGTATTGCCGCTATTACAGCGAACACTGGAGTTTCTTTTCTTTTTTTTTGGGGGGGGGGTGGGGGTGGGGGCAGTCTTTGCGGATCTCCCTAAGTAAGCACGCTTGGCATGTCAAACGTGCGCCGGGGACGCTGGGCGGTCATCGCGAGGCACGCACACACGAGCGCTCGGCATTTTCTTGGTTTTGTTAACTGAAGAGCGGTCGCCGCGATGCCCGCACTCACGTGCACGCGCTCCTAAATTTCTTGGTATTTTTAACTGCGGAGACGAAAACTTACGGTTTGCTAAACAGCTTCGCTGTAAAAAAAAAAACCAGCGTGGTGGCTGAGCAGCGGGGCAGCGCTGCTGAGGCAGTAAAGGCTGGTTAGATACGAACCCCAGTGGCTGTTTTAATGCCTTAGGCCCACCCACGCATTTTTTGGCTCTTTGGCTAAAAATGGGGCGTGGATAGAACCTTTCATCATAATTTCCATTGGCTGCATCATCATGTAGCCGAAATCCTCCATCGAAATTCCCATTGACCGCGGCGACCTATCTTCAGGGTGTCTCAGCTATCATGCACCAAGATTTAAAAAAAGAGCAATGGCGTTACTCGAAGAAAACCTAGTGCATAATGTTTGGAGTACTGTGGAGAAGCGGACAGTTATTTTTTCGTTAATGAGACTTAACTATTTAATTGTAATTAATTACTTAACTCGAGAATTACTGTACTAATCACTGAAGTGTCAATGAGGCACTTGTAGGTACCCACGAGGGGCATCTAACTGCGGAATTTTCAGCCACGAAGTAATCGCGTACTCATTTATTGTGACTGATAAAGAAAACCCGCGAAATATGAAAAAATACCACGTGACGGCGCTTCCGCGCGCATTGTAAAGCAGCGTCCCCAAATAAGCTGATTGAAAGCAAATGCTTCGCCTGTCACCCGCCCGAAGAGACAGCACATCAGCTTGATAATGGCATGCATGGAAGGAGCAACAGCAGCAAGATTCGCGGGTGCGTGTGCAGATAAGGCACAAACTCGGTCACGATTTCTTCTTTCTTTCTTTTGTTTATTTCATTCTGGCTAACTCAGAGGCAGCCTGTTGAGGGCATTGCTTTACGATGCGCGCGGAGGCGCCGTCACGGGGTGTTTTCCTATTTCGCGGGTTTTCTTTATCAGTCAGAATAAATGCGTACGCAACTAGTTCGTCGCTGAAAACACCGCAGATAGATGCCCCTCATGGGTACCTACAAGTGCCTCATTGACACTTTAGTGATAGGACAGTAGTTCTCGAGTTAGATCATTAATTACAATGAACTAGTTAAGTTTAATTAACGAAAAAAATGCTGCCCGCTTCTCCACAGTACTGCAAACATTATGCAGTAGGTTTTCTTCGAGTTACGCCATTACTCTTTTTTTATATCTTGGTGCATGATAGCTGGGACACCCTGTATAATAACATACCTGCTCAGTCGATTGGCTCGTGACGATGACAGCAGTCGTCAGATGTTCACGGCCAGTTCAACAACGTATGCACATTACGTTTTGACGTCTAACGTCGTCTATTGGACCTTCAGCTTGACGCACAATGAGCTTGACATTGCTTGATATGCCGTCCAGCTCAACGTTAAGGTCACCTAACGTGGAGTCTAACGTATGCCTAACAATGCACTCACTCAGGTGGATTGGCTAGTGTCAGTAAGATTGGCCGTCAGAAGCCACCAGTAGCCACTCCGTAACGATAATGTTCCACGGGTTGTCGTTTTTAAAGACGACAGTCTTTTTTGGGCTACTTGAACGGGAAAATTTTGGTCTGTCAGTCTATATTTATGCCTGTCCGTCTGTCCGACGCCGCCTGTATAATCATTGCCTAACGCGTGAGCGAAAAATGGCTAAACAGCCACTCTCCTGTTGCTCTATCCTACCCTTTCCCACTCTGAAGCCTTCCTGCGTGCTTTCATGTCCGGCGGCCAGCGCCGCTTCTCGGAAACTATGCAAAATAGTTGACAGTTTGTTTAGTGTTCGTCTGTCTTGATTTGTCGCTGATAAAAACGCATTTGCCACGGACGCCAAATCACTTGTGCCGCTGCAGGCTGATGCCGGCTTTGCGCGCTTACCTACTTGGATCACGGACTCCGAAATTTTCTGAGGGGGGCATCCACCCTCGGTCCCCTCCGCACTTCGGCCTTATTTTGACCCCGCTGTTCGCATTTTGCATCGGTACGACCGTTTAAAATTGAGGACTGTACTGTAGAAGCGCCCAGATAGCGTGGCTGGGCCGTGAGTTGATTATTGTTTTGTTTTCTATAATCTTCTCAAATTTACAAGCACGTGATATTTTTCGAAAGTAACAGTAGAAGTGAGCGCCTGAACAAAAACTGCGCACACAATTTCTTGTTCCCTAAATCCACCAGAGAGACAATTTCAGTAAAATAATGGCTCCACCATCCGAAAATATCGTTTTTCTGTTCGCTATTTGTCTACGCGACAATTAATATGTTCCTACACTATTTCAGTGCCGCCTCAATCAGTTATCTTTCGAAAAATGCAGCAACTGTGAAGCGAGCGACACGTTGCACGAGAGCATGCGCCCTAGAACTAGCGCCCCGTCGCGGCTAAGATGCGAGCGAAACAGCTCTTCAAACACAACAGGCGAACTGACAGGTACACGTCGTAGAAGTGGGTGCAGCGTTCGTGACTCGCGAGCAGTGACGTAAGGCGGGATGTCCGCCGGCGCGCGCCACGTAGCGGATGAGTGCCCGAACGTCCCTACCCACGGCCGGGCAAGAGCGGCGGCGCGCGCTGTACCAACCCGCGCCCACCGCCGCTTTAGCCAGGGCGGGCCCTACCATTCCCATTGAAAAGCGCACGACTCGTTAGGCAATGTTTATACATGCGACGTTGGTCTGTCACTCGATTCAGCCAGCCGGCCAGAGTGAAACATGCCGCGCAATAGACTTATATACCCATAGCCAAATCTGAACTCTGATTCCGCTGACAATTTTCAAACTTGTCAACAATGTTGAAGGAAAACAAAACATTACGCAAATATGAGGCAGAAAATCAATACGCAAGGGATATTTGCAGTGTTCTTTTATGGATCCTTGTTTTCTGCGATATCGAATCAAATACTATGTACACTGCAGAAAAAGAAAAATTAACTCCGTCGCCTCCTGTTGTCCGCGCTCCTGGCGGCATACGGCAACAGCAACGGAAGATATCACTAGATATGTTCCACGTTCCGCTTGGAACGCTCCGTGAAATAGGGCAACGTGGTTCTATAAACGTTGAAGTAGGGCGCCTCGATGCACGCGCGTCTCCGCCGTACGGCAGCGCTGGCATAGAGGCACCCGACTTGGAGCAGTAGAACGCGGTAAATTTAAATTGATCTGAGCAAACCTCTAGCGTGTTTATCTTGGGAGGAGGGCGACGGCTGAGGAACAGCATAGGAAGTGAACCGGAAAACGAAGGGAGGCATTCACTTTGCAAATGTCGACGAAAGACTATCGTATTTCGTCTACATTTGCGACGAAAGGAGCAGATACACGGCCAATTTTTTTTTAATTTGAATGCGCTCTTCTTTTATTTACTCACGTTTAATTTGAACTGCTACCTTTTAGATTACACCAGCTGTGCTTACAGTAATGTCGGGTGTCAGCTTTCGTTCTTGCGTATTCGCGGCCCTATACATAACTCACCGATTTCATCTCATTAGGCTTACATAAAAACTCATCGCAACCGAACCCCGACCTTATCTCCCGCCATTGCATCAAAGCCCGCGATCGGGCGCATGGTCCGATCGATTTTGCAGTGCATACGGCCTGGACACGTGCGCTTCGATTTTCCGCATGGGGTCGTAATTGTAATTACGTAATATAACCTCCACCGCTCTTTGCACGATTTGCCAAATGACTAGCACGGAGGTACGCACAGTAGCTTTTGACAGCTACATCACCGATGGCCTCACCCGCCATCGCTTGAAATTCTCGGAAAGTGAGCTCAAGCTGTCCTCAAGCCGCTTGCGCACACGTGCCCGCGTCTTTGCTTGATCCCAGCGTACCACGCACACACCAATGTCGTTGTTCGGTGGTGGCTTTCCGTCAAGCCCTTCGGGCGCAATGGCTAACGAAGAAAATCCCGGTGACGCATTGAGGCAGCACCCAACAAGACGATTTCAATATCTCCCCTGTTTTTTTTCCCGCGCTCCACCGTCTTTTTTGCGCTCTTTTTCGCACTCTTTTTCGCTCCTTCTCGCTGTTACGCCACTCGAATCACGGCAGCGATAACGATGAGAAGGGGGCACGTCAGGAGTTTGACGGGAGGGGCGGCGGCGCCTTATTTGTTCCTCCTCCCATTCCTCCTTCCCCTAGAAAGCGGTCCACGTGTTATCTCGCTCATTAAGGAAGCCCCGACAGAGGGCCCAATTAAGCGACCGCGCGCTCGTGCCCTAACTGGAGCCCCCCGCGGTGCCGGGGGTTCACTGACGAGACGCTCGAGTGGCGGCGGCGGCGCAGGCAGCCGCCTGAACGGAATCGGACACAGACGCACACCGGCCTCGGCACCGCGTGGCGCAGGGAACCCGCGGGGTTTCTCTCGGCTGCCCGAGAATTGCGGGGCGGCTTTTGTTTGCCTTATTAGACCCCGCTGACCGTCGCGCGTGCTGCGGCGGTAATGATCGGCGTGCACGGTTTGTTAACTACAGAACGAAAAAATAAGGCCTCGTTTTTAAAGCGAAGCTTTACATGCCCATGCGAAGGGAAACTCCTGCGATGCCGTGCACGCGAAAAACTCCTTCTGTGCAACCCCATGCACGTGCGAAAAAAGAAAAAAAAAAAAAAAACGAGGTTGGAGAGGAGTTAGAAGTAAGGGGACAGAGATTGGCTGGGTTTATCGGTGACGTAGCTACACTTCCGTATCTACCGAGATTGGTATGTGGGAACGGTGCATCGGAGGGAGCGAAGAAGTCTCTCTCGCAGCAGAGTGCACGCGCAGCTAAGTAGTGCGCGAAGCACTGCTTGAAGGAGTACTGACACCACTTTTCGGCGTTAATATTATTGCACAGTTCGCTTCCTTTGCTCAACAGAATACCCTGGCTGGAATATGAGCGGGCTGCGACGCGTGGAACATACTTTAATTGGATCTCATTTATCGCGCCGACGAAACAGCACACGGAGCGGCACCAGCGTGACATCATCCCGTGGTAGCCAAAAGAAGTGACGAGGCCGGCGCTCGTCAAAACCTCGTGACGTCACTTCACACACGCGGCCCCGCGAGCGGTGAGCGGACGTGGCCGCATTCAGAAACGGGTGCTCGTAACCAGAGCGACAGGCATAACCGCTGCCCAGAAAGGCACTGTTGGCAAAAATAATGTTCCCACACACTGAATAGGAAGCGATAATATAGCCCAGAATTGCAATAGAAGTCGCCATCAGGACTTTTATTGAAAGCGGTCATCGAATTTCCGCCGCAATGGTAGGCCTAGCACCTTCAGGCAGCTCAGCCGTTCAGCTCCGGCGGCGGCGCGATCAAAACAACGCGCCCCTCCCCTGCATGCAGTTAGTTCTCTCATGTAGTTCTCGCCGCGCTCAAAGTTCGCCTCTGCGAGTATGCTAATCATTAGCCAATTTTTTGATGACTCAATAAAAACGTTTTACCAACCAAAGTTCTAAGTTCATTTATTTATCATTTCGATCTCGTGCAAAAGAAGAAACTGCAAGGACAGAAACAAAAATCGCGAAGAAACAGTTTGCCAACGAAAGAGCACGACAACGAAAAAAAGAGCAGCATTATTTGGCAACGAAAAGAGCAGCAGAAAAATGAATCCAAATGGTTGAATCTATATAACAATTGTAAAAAAGCGTACTCAGAAAATCCTCACGTACATGTGTATGTTTGTGAATACAAAGAAAAAATGTACACAATTTTTCGTATGTGCACCCACGCCAAAAAATACGCATATTTACAGATACCTGAGCACTGTATACACGGCTCACTGTCGGTACAAGTGCGCAACCATGAAAACGGGAAAACATTGAGTGAAAAGAATAAGCAAACTGTCTATTATAATGTGCAGCCAAGAAATAAAATGCTGATATAATTAACAAACAAAAAAAAAACATTTTGGGAGTGAGAGAACAGAGGAGGGGAAATAGCTTTATTGCCACAGGGGGCATGAACGCCCTGGTGGGGATGGAGATGGACACTGAGGGAGGGAGGGAATAATCGAAAAGATAGCACTGTTCAAGGTTCAATAACTTGAAATAGTGGATGGCATTTTAAAGACAATGGTTCCATGATATATAGTTCGTAGATTTCGTGAAGAGATAGGCGCTATGTTTATGGCAGGAGTTAGTCCAGGTTATCCCACCAACTTGTAGAGACCACTGGGAAGTGAGTATTCAATAATTTTCTCTAGCGCTGAGGGGTCCGCTCGAACGAGTTGCAAATGCGCTTGTTCGTTTGCTGGTGAGGAACCGAGGTCCAATAGTGGCTCACAACCAGTCGTGAAGTGTGCAAAGAGGCATATCAAATGATATAGGTTAGGGATGCACGTCTCGTCACAATACGGGCGTGCGAGCTGGCTCCGTGGTTCCATTTATGTACTACATGAGGGGCTAGTGCCGTGTCAGCATAGAAGAAAAAAAAATCTGCTACGCCAAAGAAAGTATCATTGCTATAAGGTGTTCTTTCCATTTTCTGGTAGAGATAAAATTGATGTAGACATTTTTGCTTAATAAATTATTTAAGAGACTTGGAATAGTACTGTAGTGCGCGATAACCGTGATTTTTTTAAGAGAGAAGGGAATCATCCAATGGCTCAATGCGCACTTCTGGGCAAGTTGGTATTGCATGGTTCACGAATGAAGCGCAAAAATTACACAGATGGCGTAGGAGTCTCTGCTGTCCTCATTCGTCTTTTGTGTAATTATTGCTCTTTACTCTTGAACCTTCCAAAGCTCGTGCAAGGGTGTATAAAGTAACGGAACATTTATTGTTGGAACGGACGACCTGTTTGTGTTTCATCTCAATAACTATAAGCTCTGATGAAGGAGCGCCTTAAATTCCGGAAGAAGTTCTGCAGAATGGGCGTTGTCTCAAACGTTTGTGATATTGCGAAGCCCTTCCTATTGTAGTAAATTTAGTTATGTTTGCTTAATATGTGCTGCCTCATACAAGATTGCAGTAGTTTGTGTGTGTTGGGGGGGGTAAAAATCGCGTTATACAGAATTTTGTTCTGGTGGAGATACGTGTGGCAGTCTGGAAAGAATACCGCAAGCCTTAGTTTACCACAAGCGTCCTCCAACGCATCCAACTAGTGTATACCGAAGTAACTGATGGTTAAAGGCTACTCACAGAGTTTGGACTTCCTTCACAACCTCTATGTTCTCAGATCCAATGTATAGGTCTATAGCCGGAGTAATATTTTTTTTGTATAGTCGTAAATATTAGAGCTTTCGGTTTTCTGATGTTTATTTCCAGGGCGTTTACCTCGCATCACATTAGCAAATTTTTAAGGGTAGTTTTGACTGAGTTTGAAAGTTCATTTATACCATTGGGCGGAAAGAAGAGGCTCGTAATATCGTCGCCGACAACATATTGAACGCATTCACTGCTATTGAATCTATGAAAATTATATCGTAAAAAGTATCATTGATAAAATTTAAAGTGATGTTGTAAAAATAACATGTACATATATAAAAAAATTGGCTCCAATTCACGCTGTGAAGGTGGTTGGAAAGCAAACCTTTAAACGATACCCACAACAATTCCACTTCAATCCACACACGTGGATCTACAAAGAGTGAAACCAGATATTCTGCCAGCCGTTACCTGGATTTCGTGGGGCGGCGTCCCGAACGCACCTTCAGCGTAGGCCGCGACCGGGCTAGAGCGGCGCACGCCTCCGCTGTAGCCCGGCCGTGAGTCGGGAGAAAGAAAACGGAGAGGAGCGTCTTTCGAAGGGTGAGACAGCGGAACCTAGCCATCCTGATGTGCTAGCTTGGGGCTACACCACCGCGCGACACAAGCGCAGATACCGAAACAATTCGGCATGTGAGCTTAGTGATTTCCATTTATACCGATTTAAACTGGTTAGTTTGGTAAGTTTGAGAGTCGCAAGAAAGCTGAGGGAACTTTTATAATCGCTATTTATGAAAACCAGTTGCTGCTTTCGCCTTTTGTAATACCTGTTAAAACACAACCGATTCGGTATTCACCAATTTAGAAAACGGAGTCCCGTTCGTATAAACCAGTGCGTTTCTGTAGCGTTTCTCCAGCGGCCAGATGTCGGTATGTGGTCTTTATATTTTGTTTTCCCGCCCTGGAAACTAATCCTTAACGTATCTTTGCCGTACGACCATATAATTCCGTCGGGTCCGGGTTACCCAGGAGGTGCTGTCGAACACGTTAATCAAGCCGTGTGAAGGAAGTGCGCAACGGACGCGAAGATGCGCCAAAACAGGTCCAAAACAACCGTCGCCAAAGCAGACGACAAAGCTGACGGAATGGTCCCGCCGACGCAACCGCCAAGGTGAGCAGCTACGGCACGCGGGGAACGCTGGGTAAATTTCGCCACGCCATCTACAGCATACTCCGCCGCAAGTGAAACCCTCCTCTCCACCCCTCCCCCCTCCCCCCCCCACCCCCCGCCGCATCGACCGCGTTGGGAGTTTGTTGTTCCGCACGCCACGACAGAACCGTCGGCTGGTAGAGCAAGAATGCTTTGCTTTAAAAGACCAAGGTTACTAATGCAATACATTTATCCCACAGCACAATAAAGATCGAAATAGGCAGCTCACCCTATCCTGACGCACTTTTGGGGTTGAATGTTGAAAGGAAAAATGACAAAAATGAAAGATAGCGGACGAACAGCAAAGAAACACGGGGAGGGAAGAAATTCGTGCGTGGATTCACTTCTTGATTGTCGCAGACATCCATGATACTGGGGCGGCGTGCTCATACTGCGGCTTCCGAACCTAAATGGACGCCAGAAAATCTGCCCAAGCAGACTGCCCTCTGACATCTACATATCGTAGCCTACAAAAGCGAGCAGCATACTACAGATCTGAGATACCGTCTAAAACCGGGAGGTCTAAATATACGTACTCAACAACCTACGTTAGCTGAGATACACGCGACTATTCCCACCTTTGCACTCAAGCAGGGCATGGATCGAGATTTCAACTTCAAGCCGACGAGGCCCCGTATTGTTGAGAGAGAGAGAGAGAGAGAGAGAGAGAGAGAGAGAGAGAGAGAGAGAGAGAGAGAGAGAGAGAGCTCTTTATTAGAGGAAAGCAGAGAGGTCTGCCGGCATGTTGACGCCGACATGCTACTCTGCGGGGTACGGGAGGAGGGAAAAAAGTTGCAATAGGAAGAAAGGTGGAAGAGAGAGAAGATAGGAGAAAATAAAAGAAGTGAAAAAAAAAGGAGGGGTCCGTTGGGGTCCGTCAGTGCGACACGTGAAAAGTCTATGGGCGGTTGTACAGTGCAAGAATGGTCTTGTCCTATATCAGCTCAGCGACGCCGATGTCATTGAGATATTCAAATAATGCGGTTAGCACTTTACGCTGAGAGGAGGGAGATGGCCATGGTCCCAGAAGTGCTTTTAAAGTCAAGGAACTGTGGTTGAGGCACTCGATCTTCTGTGCGAGGTTGTTTCTTGCTTGATAGTATGTAGGACACTCCAGTAAAATGTGCTCGACGGTTTCTGGTGAACCGCAGTTGTCACAATAGGGGTTCGAGGTTAGGCCAAGGCGATAGCGGTAGGTATGTGTTAGCGCCACGTTGAGACGTAAGCGATGGAGCAAAGTCTCTAGCCGACGTGGAAGTCGCTCCGGTAACCTCAGTGCCAAAGTTGGGTCGACATGATGCAGGAAGGGGTGCTGGTTTTCCGGGAGAGACCAGAAGGTGCTTCTTTCCCTGAAAACAAGCTCCATTGCTAGCCTAGAGGCATCGTGCTTCGTGAAGAAAATGTTCCTCACGTTCCGCAGTTGCAATCCTTTCTTGGCAGCCTCATCTGCTTTTTCATTGCCTATGATGCCGCAGTGGGCAGGGATCCACTGCAGTATCACGCGGTGTCCGGCGACACAAACTAGATGATTTAGGTAAGAGACATCGCGGGATATATGTTCATGAATGCTGAAGCAGCTGGCACGTCGAAGAGTTTGCAGTGCTGCCTTCGAATCCGTAAAGATTACCCACTGTGCTGGCTGCTGGCGGAGAATGTAGCGAAGTGCTTGTTTGATGGCATGAAGCTCAGCAGATGTAGATGATGTTGGGCGCTCAAGACGGTATGAGAGCGCTTGGCCGGTGGATGTAATGAAGAGCCCACAAGAACTGCAGTCAGGCGTAGATGATCCATCAGTCAAAATGTGGGTCATACGAGAGTATTGGTCACTTATATGGGCAAGTGTTAGTTGAAGGAGGCATATCTGAGGCATAACTTTTTTTGATGTGAGTCCAGGTATGTTTAATTTTATCCATAGGGGTGATAGAGTCCAAGGCGGGAAATCAGATGGCATGAGTTGTCGTCGTTGGGTAGGTACAGAGATGTTTATAGTATTTAGAGTTTCTGCGAAGCTCGAAATTTTGTTGCATCGTACAATACCTGCCAAGAACTTGGATTTTGCGTGCAGCCTATGCCTCAAGTATATTCGAAATGTTTCCTGCATTCTAATAATATCTAAAGGCAAGCAACCAGCCTCTGCGACAGTGCCAACAGACGATGAGCCCTTAGGACGGCCGAGGCAGGTACGCAGGCAGTTATTTCTAGCCGCATTGAGTTGCTTTTTGCATGTGGGCGACAGCCGTTGCAGAACAGGCAGGCTGTAGCGCAGCAAGCCGTCTACATATGCTTTGCAGAGAATCACCATGGATCTGCAGTCGCTGCCCCATCGACATCCAGCAAGGTATCCAATAACTTGTGCCACCGCAGAGAGACGAGTACGTAACCGCTTCACTTCCGGCGCCCATGATAGATTTCTATATACGATGATCCCAAGGTATTTTTGGGTTCGTGCGTATTGCAGACAACGACCGCCAAGGATTATAGGGTATTGTCTCATCCGCTTGCGGGTGAACGCCATGGCAACGCTTTTTTCGGAAGAAAGGCGAAGACCCTTGGACGCAAGGTACGAAGACACATTGCTCAAAGCTTTCTGCAGCCGCTGTTGCGTTGTACGACGTGACTTTGCCGCACACCAAATGCAGATGTCATCCGCATAAAGTGTGACCTTGACGCCGGGAGGGAGCGCACGCTTTAGGTGGATAAGCGTAAGGTTGAATAATAGAGGACTTAAAACGGCTCCTTGAGGCACTCCTTTCTGTATACTGTGATGGGAAGTAGGGCCTTCTGGCGTGCACATGAAAATTTCACGTCCTTTGAGGTAGCTCGTAATCCAGGCGTACAGTCTTCCACCAAGGCCAAGGACAGCTAAGGACTCTAGAATTGCAGTGTGCAAGACTGAATCAAATGCTGACTTTATGTCAAGAAATACTACTGTCGGTATGTGTCCGCTTTGTAGTTCTTCCAGTGAAGCGACGAGAGCGATTATGTTATCAATAGCGGATCTGTTTTCCCGGAAGCCATTCATTTCAGGTGGGTAAAGGTTTCTGCTTTCCAAGTACCACGTAATTCTCCTAAATATCATTTTTTCCATGATTTTGCCAATGCAGCTTAGTAAGGCGATAGGCCGGAATGAGTCGAAGTTTGTCGGTTGCTTCCCAGGTTTTAGGATTGCAGTAATTTTAGCGATTTTCCATTCTGTAGGAACACTGCCACAGAGCCAGGTTGAGTTGTAGTATTCCAGAAGGCGTAGGCGGGAATGGTGAGACAGATGGGAAATCGCTTCGTAAGGTATGTCATCATGACCTGGAGAAGAACGTTTCTTGACAGTCGAGATGGCCGTGTCGAGCTCTCGAATAGAAAACGGAAGGTTCATTGCGGCTACAGCGTTTGGTGGGGTTACGTCGGGGACACGTTGAAGGAATAGCGGAGGCATGGATACTGTAGATATGAGCCGACAATACTCCTCAGCGGCTTTTTTTTGTGATATGCCTTCGTGTAACGACAGCGCTTTGAAAGGATACAGTTGCTGGTTATCTGTGCGCATACCTTTTATAATGCGCCATATCCTCGATAATGGTTTGTGGACATCTAAGTTTGTGCAAAAATCACGCCACCGTTGCCGATTTAACTTTTCTAAATAACGCCTCACGTGTCTTTGCGCTTTGCGAGCCTGCCTCAAGTCCTCTAAGTTTTTGGTGCGTCGCGCCTTACACTCAGCACGTCTGCGGATGGCACGCAGCCTTTCATATTCTGGATCGGTCTTAATATCTAGGCGCTTCCTCACTACGATCGATGGCTCTGTCAGACAATTAACTATAGTTCGTATTATGTCATTGTCGTTAGTGGCTGCGGTTATTCCCACGTCAGTGCGGTTTTTGAAGGCTTCCCAATCTGTGCGCTTGACATAGCTTTGACGTCGACCCACAGCTGCATCTTGATAAGATATTAAAATCGGTAAGTGATCACTGCCTCTCGTTTCCAAATCTGTACGCCAAGTAAATTTTTGGATGAAGCTGTTTGACACGAAGGAAAGGTCAATACAGCTGCTGATGGTTGTATTTTTTATGTAGGTGATGCTGCCGTCATTGAGAGGTTCGATACCGTGATTGATAAGTAGATCAGCAAGCCTTGCTCCACGAGAATTGGTATGCGCACTTCCCCATATTTCATTGTGGGCGTTGAAATCACCGCATATGATGTAAGGTGGGCGTGTCCCTGCAATTATATTTTCAAGCCTGCGGGCATCAAATGCAGCGCCTGGTTCCAAGTAGGAAGCAATAAATGTAAATCGCTGAGGTAAACTACAGCGAAAGTTTGGGGGCTCCGTTAGGCGATTATTAAGCTCGATGTACACGCAAAGAAGAGCTAAATACGTGGGAATGTTTGTCGTTATCTCTCATCGATGTGCGCTTACAGCGTTCAGTAACTGCCAAATGAATCTCTCTGATCTGTATCAATTCTTAGACTGGGAGAGCATGACTAGAAGTTTTGATAAGGACCGCTATAGTGCGACCAAAATGAGGAGCGGCCAGTGTCGACGTATATTAGAATTAGCGAGAAGTAAAAACTTACCGCGGAATGTAGACAATAAGATGTTCACAGTGTGATATAAGGGCAAATTATCAGCGGCAATATAAAAGAAATACTATTTGCTGTACCCTTGATTTGTGAGCTACGTACAAGATAGTAGTAGATTGTAAGCACCCTTCCCGGTGCAACAGCTCGATGCAATTTAAGAAGAAGATAAGAAATATTGACGTCACAAGTCCAGGCACTGAACTAGAATTTTCTCTCTAAAAACAACAGAAGAAGAGCAAACAAGTAAGTTTGACAAGTGGTCCCAAGAAGCACTCCGTATGACAGCTTACGGCTGGAACGTCTGTACCCAAGCTTGGTGATAAATTACAATGGCAATCAGCTGGCCACTCAAGCTCAAATCTCTTGTTCCAATAAATCAATGGACGCGCCGCTCACGCCTTCATTGTCGGTATTGCTGATATCGGCACGCTGTATTGATTCCGGGTTGTCTTGCTTTCGTGCTTCTTGCTTAATAACGTTTGAGTTGGGAAAGACAAGATAACGACCTCAAGTGATTTGCACTGAAAGATACAGGACAAAGACAAAGATGACAGATAAGACTTGCTGCTGTGTTGGTTCATAGAATTCGCAGTAAAAGTTAGCGCAGAACAGACAACACAAGAGATTGTTGACAGACGGGCGACAGTACCGTCTTTTTCTCTCGTGTTGTCTGTTCTGCGGTAACTTTTATTGCGCACACAAACGACAGCACGTGCTTTGCGTCTGTAGTCGCTTACACTATGATCCACAACCAACGAAACCCCTAAGCAACTTTTGATACCGGTGCGAACCACTCATTCGGCAATACCGGAACTTTAGGCAAAATGCCTATTTTTTTCTTCAGTCCGTATCAAGCCTATTTAACATATAAGCGGGAACTAAGGGAAGGGGAGCATTTTAAGCAGCAGTTTATTGTGCCTATTGTGCCTATTTTGACTATATGACCTTCTACGTGCCTATTTTGACTATATCGCATTTTTGGCGCCTAAAAATGCCTTTTGTGTGTTATATATGCCTCTTTTGAATTTTTTGAGTCGATGTTCTGCAGGCACTGTTCTCGCTTCAGAAGCCCATAACGGGGCGTATGTTTCACGCCGTTTGCGTGAAAAATCCGCGTGTCGTGCGGCGTGCCAAGCATGCCGAGAAGCCCAAACCATGCCCAAGCCACCATCACCTCGAACTCGCAACCTCGGCCGAGCCGCCAGAAATCCGTGCGCAGCGACACCGCATGCAGCCAAGCTCACCGGCGTCACCCCGGTCCGCGCAAATTCTTTCGTTCTATGTCCTGCTGACGTGCTGTGTCCATGGTCCAACAGGAAAAACTTCTGCCCACGTGCCATATCTATTGCTAACGGAATAAAAAGACAGCAAACAAAAAAATGAACGCGGCACAGTCGCGCACATGCCGCTCAAGCTCAAAGACGCCTTCTGCGGGAAACCACGTGCAGATCTGAGACACCAAAGTTTTAAGGTGATGCCACGAACACCTGCACTGTCAACCGCCGATCACACGTACACCGCCGGCTGGCACGATGCGGTACACGCGCGTAGCACGAAGAAGGAACGAGAAACGGAGCTTAGGAATGGGGATCTCAGCACTTTACAAGTAGTCTAGTCGTGACACCCGTCATCTGCCGCGGCCGGGTAATCTTTAAAGGAGCCATGAAGAGAAAACAAAAGTTTGTTTTATTCGAAAGATTAGGTGTTTCATAGTACCCCAAGCGCTTTCCCGGAAGCAAATGATGCTTTATTCACTGAGAAATAAGGCAATTTAAGCCAAAATTTTAAATCTCCCGCTAAAATTGCACATTTGGTGACGTGAACAATGGCGTCATACGAGCCGATCCATGAAACAGATACTTAGTATGTCGACTCCATATAGCACCCACACGCGGGAGTCAGACAGGAACCGAAACTCGTGCCGAAACCGAGACGGCGGCCATTTTAAAAATACTAGTAAAACCAAGTGCACCCGCAGCCCTAGTAATGGAATCGCCTGATTCGGAGAACAAAACTCTCGCCGAGGAGCTAGGGCTTGCATTTAACAACCTCACACCACTTGAACGCTCAATGCTTCTAAGTGCACGAGCGGCCGGCGTTGTGGGATACGCGGTGGACGGGAAAGCGACCATTCCGCGATAGCCACAACAGACGATCGCCCTGCCGTTGGCACCGCTGCCTCGTCAGCCCCGTCGCGACGGACGAATACAGACTGGTACGTATGTGCCGTATTTTTATTACGGTTAATAATAGTTCAATTTCAGTAGCAGTATCGCTTATGCCAGTTGGCCGGTGTCGTGTATGGAAAGCCGTTCGCGCGAGCTCTCTGCTCCGACCAGAAAGCTACGAGCGTCAATGCGCGGTGTGTACGGCATTTTTTCCCCCAAGGTCAGAGCGCTTTGACGGCGATTCGACGAAGTCGGCGACGAGCGCCAGTATGTCCCAGGAGTGAGCTAACGTAAGGGTTCCTGCCGTAATCACTTTCTCGGAAATGAAGCGAGCACACTCGTACTTCCTTTAGCTCCCTTTCTCCTCCGTTTGCGAAGTTCACAAAACGTAGCCACTTGCTTCGCCGGTTCGTCGTTTGGCAGCACATGAAAGGAGATCTCTTCACCGGCGGGGGTGTCGCACTCCCTCGACGATTTGCCCGTACTACATGGGAATTTCAAAACGCAGCAACGAAATTTCATTGTAAAGTACTCGAACAAACTGAAGTTTTCAGTGGTTGTAAACTAGAAACGAGCTCGTAACGACAGCAGCAAGCCAACACCATTCGAAACTTATGCGACGACTGGCACTATCTCGTCGCTTCTTGCTGTTCCTTACTCCCCTGGTTTCTATTTTTACCTTTGCTGTTTGGCGATATGACGGCCAACCTCCTGTCAAGGGATTAAAGGAGTACTGACGCGAAATTTTCGGGTTACGTTTTTTTCGCTCCTATGCGTGCCTACCAGCCCACTAATCATAGAATGACAGATTAGACGGTCGAGCGCAGCGTAAACATTCATTTACGGCGTCGTTTGTTCGTGCCAGTTTCGTTTTCGACTGAAAAACGCCGAGCGGCCGCCATAACAGGATGTATCACATGACGTCACCATTGTTGCCGCATCGCTGCCTCTCTGGAAGCGCGCGCGAGCGAGCGCACGCGCGCGCCCAGACCGGCCGAGGTCTTCGCCGGCCCCACAGGCCCGGGCAGCATTACGTCAGTCCCAAAACCATGACGTGTGCACACGCCCGAGCAGCGCGCGCCAACCACAGCCAGCGCGTCGGCTTTGTCACGGGAGCCCCGACGTCGGCAGTTTGGGGCAAGTAGCACATGATGTCATGTCGGCCCGCTCTGGGCTTTCTCGTGTGGTCGAAGATTAAAATGAATTTTAAATATATTTCGCTGAACTGTTGCTGTTGAAACTTGCTGGGAGATATCTCCTCATAAAAAGGAAGCGTTTTACATAGTTATCACAGCTTTGAAATTTCATGTCAGTACTCCTTTAAGATACCAAGCAAGGTCGCGGCTGTACGTGCTGGAACGGTTCGTTGGCCCCTAAGAGCCTCGAACCCGAAAATTCGTCTGCGCGACGGCGAGATGTCGAGCTCGGCCGGCGGTAGTTTCGTACGCATTGGCGCACACGCTTGCGTGTTCGTTCGGGACTTCAACCGTTTACTCCACCGTTCTTTGTCATAAAAAGAATGTGCAGTATGTTTCACGGGCATATAGCTCGCTATGCAAACTGTAAGCCCTGCCTAACATGCGTTTGCTTTTGCCGGCCTCCGCCAATCGCAGAGCATTCTAGAGTGACATCATAGGTTCTGTTGCGGAAAATGAGCTGGTAGGTCGCATGGTCATTTCCTTTTTTCCTAATTATGTAGCTTATTTGAGCGAAGTTTGCGTTATAAGTGGTGTCGTTATGGTTCTAACGAGGTAACCTTTCGAATGAACAAAACTTGTGTTTTCTCTTCATGGCTCCTTTAAATCTGGGAACCTCGCAATAAGGGAATTAGTTGCAAAGAATCTTGCGTGCTGTCGAATTTTGATAATCGGTATATAGCGAATAGTTAGTGAATGGTTTTATTCCTGCAGCTTCACAAGTCATCCGCTTCTGCAGCACAGAATAGCTCAGTAATTTCTACAGAAGTATTGCACTTCCCTGTACTATCCATGGGATTCATCTGTGTTGTAAAGAGCTGAGGAGCTCGTTCTGCTCCGTAAACGAATCCTTTTGACCTAAGCCAGTCTTGGCCAGAACGTGTACCTCGCAAATCAGACGGAACGGAGAAAAGTCCGGCTAGGGCCCCTCGCAGCCGCCGTTCGCCCAAGTGAGCTCGCGTTCGACAGCCACGCGGAATCTTTCTTCGAAGCGCAGTTGTGTCTTCAGGCAGCAGTTACCGATTGTGCCTCCCCAACCAGAGCCAGTAGTTACCCCTTAAACAACTCGGCTAAAAAAGGGCGGAAAAATATACCATAAACACTCCGGTTTTATCAACAGCTTTGCAATGCACAAATGCGTCGCACCCCAAAGTATTTGCCCCACGCTACACTTCAACGTGACAGGGCGGATTCGTGGGCTTATTTCGCATTCTGAGCAGAAAGTATTTCAGCAGCTGAGAGATTTGGCGCCACTCTGTCTAAGAATGCTGAGTCCATTTGGGAGGTCTAGGACAGATCCGCCAGCATCCCCGAAGGACCGGTTGATTAAATCTGCCTGACATGAAATTTCTGGATTCCTTCAACTCTCAGCCATCCGGCAGGTCCTAACGGCTCTCGAACGGCAGCGCCGGTGAGAAAGCTGCGGGTCGACGCCCTCCCTTCGGGGACAAGGGTGTCCACCCCCGCAGTGAGTATAGCGGAAGTGTTGCTTACTAGAATGCCACCAGGATCGACGAGTGGCTACGTCCGGGCGCAGTGGAGATATTACGTCTGTTGCCGGCGATCAATCAAGTCTCTTTCACTTAATTCACTTCACTGGATTCCACGTGCTATAATAACTGCAGGATGTTCTGAGTAGCAAACATTGTGATATTCCAAATGGAATTAGATCATGGAGCGTCCCCAAGTACAAGAACGTCCCCCCAACTTCACTGGACGTGGAGCGTTGTTTTTCCCGCACAGTTATCGACTGTGAGGGGATGACTTCAAGCAGCAAATCATTGAGATTCGTGTGGCTTTTCATGGCTTTCAATCTCGTCTTTTGGGGTTGAATCACCGTGAATTTCACGTAAATTTTAAAATAATAGCTCTTCTGCTGCTTATTTTACGGAAGAAAATAAAAAAACTTTCCCGCAGCACATTATGTGTCCGCGGTTTCACTGCAAGTCAAAGATTGGTGCTAAAATATGCTTCTGAAGCAAAAAGGAATTGAGCTTATATATGCCTAAACGGGAGTATTTGGTGCCTATATATGCCTAAATGGCACATCTCAGTGCCTATTATAGGCGCCTAAAACCTGAATTTTTCGTGCCTATAGTTCCGGTCTTTAGGACTCACCACACTAGCACGTCCAGGCTCTCAATGCTGACATCGCTTGCTACCTTAGTAATGAATCTATTGTACCTACTGCTCGTTGCGTACTGTGAGATAGACGCTGTACGCGATTGCTGGAGGATTGTCTGGGTGCCAGAACATCCGAGATTTTATGGGTTCAGGCGGTAGAGGAGAGCAGCGGGGAGAACAGGCTCAGGGAGAGTGACGCGATTCGTAATTTTGGAACCCACCCCCTAGAAAGAGAAAACGGCAGCATCTCCACTCCGTGGATCATGGCGAGGGTGCGGAGTACGGGGACTCGAAATGACATTCAAGTTGCGCCCCCAGTGACATTCGATTTGCGCCCCGACCGTCATTCGATTTGAGCCGTGAGTTGCACCTTGATCAGTCCCTAATTGAAACTGCAACTCATGGCTCAGATCGAATTTCGCTTGATTTTCGCTTGATGGTGGTGTGCGCACGGATGGAAGCGGACGGACATTGGAAGGTTCTAAGGTACTCCGCACCGTTACAGGCGAGGGAGTAAGCCGTTTGACTCTCGGGTACCAACTCACGGTCGTAGCCCAATGGGTAAGACGACTGACACTAACACTGTCTTGTCTACTAGACACAGGCTCGAATCCTGCCGGTGCTTGTGGGATTTTTTGCGATTGCGAATGCTCTGCGTACGGACGCGGACGGACATTGTGCGGTCATTAGGTACTCCGCACCTAAAAAAATGTCCTGGAATTCGCATGCGAGTACAGCATTGCCGAGCGATAACTAGGACTGCCGCGCACTTTTAACAGCGGAGCTGTTGTACGGGGAGCTTTTTCGTCCGTCTGCTGTAGGTCGGGCGTCACGCAGGGCTAGGAGTAGGTTCCCAGGCCCACCGATAGAGGGCGCAGTGGTCTCAAAGGGGTAGATTCCTCTAACTCTTGCAAGGTGAGGGAGAGGGGAGGGAGCCTCCCGGCGCTGACGTATATCTTCCGATCCCTTTGCGCGAACCGCAGAATTTTCGCGGCGGAGGCGCTGGCGACACAAGGGAACCACAGACGCAAGAGAACCACAGCTCCGCTGTTTCAGACTGGGTGAAACTGGGTTTAATTTTTACTCGCGGTATTGCTAGAGAAGAATTTGCGTCTTTGTGTGGGATTTGCTGCTCCAAATTAGGCCATTCTTCGGGGACCACAAAAGGGAGGTTCAGCTTTTCCTTTAAACAAATGTTTCTATTTCTGCCAACAAATGCGTGAGTTCCCCCGAACAAGTGATAATCTCCGTAACACCTTCGATGGGTCATGAAATAGGCGTAGGTATTATGGCCTTTCTTTATCGAAACTCCGTATATATCGTCACTGAAATGGCTATTGTTACGGATATATTCCAATATCTCCTCCCTAATGAAATGTTAGGTGGAGTCGCTTTGCTCAAGCCTTCTTGCAGAGCACTATCAGTACCAAGAAACATGCTCAATTTAGAGAAGTAGATAATAATGATCCTCGATATTCGGTGGCGTCTACGAAGGTATGCCGCAGAGCTCAGAATTTGATGTTTCTCGCCGTGGTTGCTCAGTGGCTGACGCGTTGCGCCAGAAAGCGCAATTTCTCGGGGTCTTTTCCACGCCGCTGCGGCTGTTTTTCTAGAGAAGGCTGAAAAAAATACAAAACAAAAAGTCGGCGGGTCGAGATATTGACCCCGATAGGAACTTGAACCTTTTTTTCTATGTTTTATAATATGCAAAGTATTGGACAAGTGATACGCGAACCTGATTAATATAGTCAAGAACGCGCTAGTTGCGGGTTTTCTCTCCATTCAGGCGAAGTTAAACCATAGCTATGATAATAAAGTTCATTGATAGCGTTATCTCAGTATGCTCCAAGCACGTCAATATTTGACCTCTAAAAACAACATTTAATTTTGTGTTTTCAGGACCATATATTCTTCTCTCCCCATGTTGCATTGTCCTATGACTGTATCCAGAAATGAATATTTCGACCTAAGTCCAAAGCCGAGACTTACATCAGATATGTAAGCGCACGTCAGTATATTTATAGGGAAGCAACGAACTAAAACCACGTGCCGGCAGCGAACTCATTGTAAAACTAAAAAAAAAAAAAATTCCCGTCAAAGCCAATCAAAGAGGCCACACAGAGGCAATGAACTCTCAAAGCCAGTACTTGGATCGCACGTGTCCTCATCACACGGCGACACATATCCGTTTCGTGCGACGATTTCCAACGCGCCGCTCCGTATCCCATCTCCTCGGCGCGCCCTACAGTTCTTAATTACGGCACGGGCGGCGACCGGCGCGCCAGCGTAACGACGGATTGTGCCAACAATCAGCAAGCAAGCCGGAATGCGAACCAGTCGGGCGGCGCAATCAGGGCAAATACGAGCAAATGAAGGCCGCCTCATCCAACACTGCCGCCGCCCAGCCCTCCTGCGCACATTCCGGCCGGCGGACGGACCAACCGAGCAGGAAGGAAGGAGCGACCGGGTCCGACGCCGGGGCTGTCACTCAATCAGGGCCCCGCGAACAACCCAAGGACGGCGAGGACCGCGCGACTCCCTTCGTTAAGCCCGCCGCTTTGCGTGGACGGCGAGGGCGTCACACTAGGCGGACTCGCCGGGTGGCTGCGAGCCGGGGGCCTCGCCTCTAACGAACTCATTGAGCGTGTCAATCCGCGCGTAAGGAATCCGCTCCGCTCCCCCCTTCTGGGAGGCGGCGGTTCCGTTTTTGCCACCGCTGGTGAGCCCGGGCGGGGGAGGGGCGGGGGGATTGCTTGATTTTGCACTGTTGCCCCGGAGCACGCCGATCGCCGCTGTGAATCAACGCACGCGCGAAAAGAAAGCCTTGCTACGGACGCGCAACGCACTATCCCAACGAACTGATTGGCTGGCCTTACTCCGACTACAACCCTCGAGTTCAGAAGCCCCCCAGAGTTGCCGCGAGCAACACTGGTGGCGTACCAGTGCGTTCCGCATGGCGACAAGGCTTTCCTCCTTATGTAGTGGGTGTTGCCGTCCTACAGACGAAACAGCCCCCCCTGTGTCACCTCTCGTGGAGGTGACCTCCTCTTAGCCACCTTTCTTCTCCGCATCCTTTCCTTTCTTCTCTTCTGTTTGAACGAACGGGAGGAGGTGGTTGAATGTCACTCCCCCTTCACCCCCCACCCCCTCCCCCGCTCGTTTGCTCATGCCCCGTACTAACGAATGTGAATGGTCGTTCGCACTATTTCCGGCCAAGGGTTGGAGTAAATGCAGCAGCGGACACAATTCTACCTCTCGTCCTTTCTCCCCCGCTCGTTCCCCTTACCGTCATTGTTAGGGCAAAGACTAAAAGCGTTCGCAACGTTCTAATATTGTCGCGGGAGAAGGCGGGCAATCCTCGTGGAGACATGGCCCACCATCAAGTACGATGGCGACGAGGCAGAAGCTGTGCGCGGGGCGAAGCAAGCGCGGGCCCCCTTATGGGCGTCTGTAAATAGATCGTCTCATCTTGTAAATACATCGCTTCATCAACAGCCCTGGGTCGTGTCATCCGCTATGCCGCCACGTAGCAATATATTAAGTAGCGAGGCGGCCTACGTAGGTCAGAACTGAGCAGCGGGTGCTGTCTGTTGAACGAGATTAACGGTAGAGTAGTTTCGGAATGCGATCAATCCTCTAGCGGGTAATAGTTACTGGCTACCGAATGATGAGGCTTCACTTTTTTCTTTGAGAAAGCGAAATTGAGGGCTTCGCATAATTGCGCTGCGCTTGAAGCGAAATGGCGCTGCGACAAAAACTGTTGTCAGCGATGCATCAAGCTTCGATTATCCTTTGTCGTAGTTGCGAATTTTTGGTGCGATTTCAGCTATCATCAAGAGAGAGAGAGAGAGAGAGAGAGAGAGAGAGAGAGAGAGAGAGAGAGAGAAAAGACTTTATTGATCACATCCGGTATGCAAGAGACTCGGTCCGGCCACGCAGGGCTCGGCCTCGTCCCCCTGTCTATCAGTCTAGGCTATTCAGTCCTAAGACTTCGGGGTTAGACCCCGAGGCTTTGTGCCCGGCCGTCGCTCGGACTACTCGAGGTCCCCGGTCGGTCCGATCGGCTCCCGTTGTCGGGAGGGACCGGCAGACGCGGGGCTCCCTTTCGCCTTTGCTTGGCCAGGGCCGCCTCGAGCCGCTGGATGGCCCGTCGTTGATGTTGGAGCTCGGTAGAGTTCACACACACGCGCACTTCGGGCGGATACGTGTCCGTCGGGCACGGCACTAAAGTCCCCCCATCGCGCACAGCACTTTCACACCCCCACATCAGGTGTCTCAGAGTCGCGGGTTCTCGCTCACACGCACTGCACAGGTCGCTTTCGTAATAGTCAGGACACATGTGTCGCACGAGAGCCGGCGTCAGAACGGTCTCCGCTTGCAGTTGTCGGAACCTCGTCGCCTCCGCCCGAGACAGTTCCCGGTGCGGCGGCGGGTAGGCCCTCCGTTGTTCTCGATGCCAGCGAAGCACTCCGCCGTAGCCGGACAAGGGCTCCACTTCATCTTCTTCGTCGGTCGTTTCGTCGCCGTCTTCGAGGTGTGGCGGACGGACGGCCGCGGCCCGGCACGTGGCGAGATCACGAGCCGCAGCGTCCGCCTCCTCGTTGCGATTGCTGGTGTCGGGTGCCAGGTCTCGGCCCGCGTGGGCCGGGAACCACTTGATCACGACGTTCTTCTTGGCTTGCTGCTCGAGCGCCCTCGAAGCCCCTTGGGACTCCGCGAGCTTCGCAGTGACGTTCCAGACCACTCCGCGTGCGAAGTTGCGGACGGCCGATTTGGAGTCGCTCAGCACCGTGCGCGTGCCCGGTAGGTCCATGGCCAGGGCGATCGCCATCTCCTCCGCCTGGCCCGCCGTCCGGGCGCGCACGCTGCTCGCCGTTAGTAGTTCTCCCGTGGATGCCCGAACAGCCACTGTCACGAACGTGCCCGGTCTGCTTCTGCACCTGGCCGCGTCTACGTAGACCGCGCTGTCGTCCTCTCGGTGTTGTTTGGCCAGAGAGAGAGAGAGAGAGAGAGAGAGAGAGAGAGAGAGAGAGAGAGAGAGAGAGAGAGACTTCATTGGTCCTTCGGGGTCAGGTATTGGGGGCTGGGGGAGGCCCAGATGGCCGCGGCGACCACCAGGGCCCGCGAGGTGCTCAGTCATCAAAAAAAAATTTCCCCATCTTCCCGTAGGGGAACCCTGAGCAGTATGCGAAGCAGCCATGGCGTCGACTGAAGTTCCCATTAGTTTTCAGTTCGATCGCGACGTTGCGGGAGGAGAATGAGGGGAGCGGAGCGCGCGCGCGCATCATTTATACCGCGGAGCTACAGTGGCGCCCCAAGCGGGGTATGCAGTGGCTACCGTCGCGTCTCTAACCCTAAGCTGCTTCGCATTATCACGCGCGGAGCCGCAGGTGTTGCCCTTCGTTGCGCAATCCCGGAGAGGAGAGGAGCGTAGGAGAGGAGAGGAGGAATGCCTCGCATACTACTCAGGGTTCCGCTACGCGAAGATGACGACGGTGGTTGAATGCGAAGCTATCTCGTGATGTATTATTTGGTTGGCCAATCCCTAGGGGCATCCTGCCACAATCATCATCAGCGGTGCCTGGCCAGGCATGCGCAGTGGGGGTGTGGTACTCAGGGTTCCCCCATGGGAAGATGACGACGGCAGTGGAACGCGAAGCTATCTCGTGATGGATTAGTTGGTTGGTCCATCCGTCCACAATCATTATCAGCGGTTCCTGGCCAGGCATGCGCAGTGGGGGTGTGGAAGCCGCACAACGGCGCCCACACAACGGCGGAGGGAACAGGCTCGACCATAAGCTGCTTCGCATCTAAAAAAAATAAAAAGAGTGCAATGGACGAGGACAGAGAAGCTCAGTGGACTGCACGAGCGCTCCTGGACGAGCGGTCGTCCAGTCTACTGGGAGACGCGTCTCAGCCCCCGTCGGGGAAGGTCATGTCGAGAGAGAGCTGCCCTTGGCGACGCACTCACGTCGGACCGGTTTCCCCGGGACCCGGCGGCACCGTCCACCTCGGCTGCCTGCCGAACCGTACTGCCGCCGCTTCCTACCGGAAAGTTGTCCGAAAATTCCCTGTTTCTCCACGGCGACCCGTCTGCACGGCCTTTCAGAGTGGAAAATTTGGCGTCCACACTTGGCGACATCACGGACCTGCAGAAGATTGAGTGTCTCGGTCCCTTTAAATTTAACCACTTATGGATGGTGACATTCACATCTGAATCGGACATGGATGAGTTGGCAGCACGCACGGAGATCACAGTGAAAGGTAGGCGCTGCCTTGTGATCAACCCTAACCGCCGAGAAATCGCGGTAAGTGGGCACTGGGTACCGCCAAAAGTCCCAGATGAGCTGCTCATCCGACAGTTCGAACGTTTTGGCAGGGTTCAAAGACTTGTTCGTGAGGGGTGGCAGAAACCCGGCTTCACGCACATGACCGGGACCACGAGGATTTTCCACGTGATTCCTTCAACCCCGACATCCCTCGAGGCGATCCCCCATCAGGCGACTATCAAAGGTAGCCCCATTCTAATCGAGGTGCTGCGTCGGCCGTCGCTCTGCCTCCGTTGCTACCACACCGGACACTATCGAAAAACTGCTCAACTCCATTGTGTCGCGCGGGCCGTGCTTACGGGCATGACCAGACTAACTGCACGCAGTCATACGCGTCCAGAGCGAAGCAGACAACGCCCGCGAGGAATCTCGAGGAATACATGGACGCCGACGACATGGCGGCGATGATGAGCAACGAGGGACCTGGAGGAGCCGCTCCCCCCCCCCTCCCCGCCCCCTCTCCAGCATCCCCGCACGTGCCTTCGCCTCCAGTCAACACCGCCGTTACGGCGCAAGAAGCAGGCCAGCTATAGTTCATACCACAAGCTAGATGCAGCACTGTGGAGGCTACATTGTTGTCAACAGTGCACCCACTGAGGGCGCCTAACTCACCGTGAAGAGGGTCCTGAAAGGACATTCCCCTCTCCCCTCTGGGCAAATGGACCCCTAAGGCCCTGGCGCCTTTTGTCGCTTCCTTCGCGGTGAGTAAGGCACCCTGAGGGGGCGGGCTGTTAACAACAATGTAGCCTCCACAGTGCTGCACCTAGCTCGTGGAATGAACTATAGACGAGGCTGAGGGGAAGAGATAAGAGAAGAGCGAAGAAAACGAGACGCCCGGTCTTCGACCTTCAGACAGCTGCGAGCCCAACGCGCACTTCGAGAGAGGGAACGGAAACAAGACACAACCCCCCCCCCCTTCTTTCCGCAGTCGGGATTACCGCCGTCAGGACCGTGTGAACAAAAGGGACGGAGGAGAATGCCAGCAGCGTCGACGACGTTGGCCCCCTTCCCCCAGAGGCGACCAGCCGGCAGAAGGAACCACAACGAGGCCGCCCTAACACCAGGAAGCAAGCGGCCACTGCCAAAAACCCTTGCAAGGAAAAGGAGGAGACGCCAGCGATGCCGGGCGCGAGTAGAAAAACGGTCAGGTGAGCCCCCTCCTCCACTCTTCCCACCACGATAGCCACCCTTTAAAATTCACTTAAGCTTGCCACGCGAAATGTCGTGAGCCTCATTTCCGCAAAGCGTAGATGCTGGAAAATCAATTTACTTGAAGACAACAAGGTCGACGTCGCTTTCCTACAGGAAACCCAAATTGCAACACCAGCCGACGCAAAAACCTTCGTTCAGTTTTTCGGCAACAAATATTGGTGCTTTTGCGCAGTATCGGGTGTCCGAGCGGGGGATCGGCCATTCTCATAAAGAAGCAGGAGCTTGTCGAAATTGTCGACTGCGATTTGGCGAGAGACAGCCGCTTTTGTATGGTCGACGTGATCGTGGGGAGGTAGCTCACCCGTTTCTTGTGCACTTACGCCCCTAATGATTCCCCCTGGCGTGCCGAGTTGTTTGATGTACTCCGCCCTCTTCTGTCAGTCAATGAGCCCACTCCTCCTCCCGCACAGATCATTCATGAGCACCTTAAGGCTCTCAAGGCAGAGATTCAGGAGGACACCAACAAAGCTCTACAGTCCCTCGAGGACCATGAAGCCTTGCAGACCAATCAAATCCAGAGCACAATCATATCCCTGCATGAGGAGATGCTAAATGGATGCATGTAGTCACACCTAACTTCGCTCTACCACCGCTCCCACCCTCGCTAGTACCCAACAATGAAAACTCAGGTCCTTAAGCCGTCCGTGGCGTGGCAGTGGAATTGGCGTGGCACAAACGCAAGCGGGGCAATCTACAGGCCCACATCACCACAGTGTCAACTCCCTCATTAGCAATAGCACTTCAAGAAACCAATATGCCAGCTGCCACCCCACTGCCCCCCAGACTTTCCGCAAATAGCTACGCTTGTTCACAGGAACATGCCGGACAAGCACCATACGTTTGAATCCCCGATTCCGCACATCCTTACCACCCTCTACATACGTAAGGCGAAAACCTCCACCATACACTTGCTGAATGTCTACAGCCCGCCTAAATCGAAACACTTCTCTTTCAAATGCATTGTTCAGCAAACGCCCTTAGTCACGACGAACGATCCACTGCTCGTGGTAGGCGATTTCAACGCACCACACACTCAGCGGGGTTATCATAGGACGGAGCGGAAGGGACGCCTCCCTGAAACCCTAGCCCAGGCACACCACGTCACTCTTCTCACAGACCCTTCCAACCCGACGAAACTGGGCAATAGTGTACAAAGAGACACCTGCCCGGATCTCGCCTTTTCCAATCACCCCCTATTCAGAAGCGCACGCACCATCCCCTCGTTGGATAGTGACCACGTCATAGTGGAAATGGAAACGACGCTGAACTATCAGCATCACCTACGCTCGCACAGCGACAATCCTCCGAAGCTCTTGGACTGGGACCGATTTAGAGCGGAGTGCCAAATTCTGCCCCCGGCGGCCACGGAACAGGACCTTGATAATTGGACCATTCAACTACTACAGGCTCAGAAAGATGCGACTACCACCCTTTAGCCCCCACCACCAGTATGTAGACAAACACCTAGCACATTTGTGGGAAGCACACAACAGTCTGGAGGCTCGTTGGCGCAAGCACAAGCACCGGCGAGCACTCAAGAACAAACTAAACAACATTCGTAAAGAAATAGAGTCCTATGCGGCTAGCCTTGCGAGAAATCACTGGCTTGACACCTGCGATGGGCTTAAGGGTCAACTGTCCACCCGGAAGGCCTGGTACATACTAAAGGCACTCCTCAACCCAACCAACACGAAGATACAAAACAGCCAATAATACAACTAAACTGATCACTGATGCGGGTCTACCAAAGGACGAGATATGTATGAACCTAAGGGCAATCTACATTCCCCCTCCCTCCCGCAAGGCGAGTCCACCCCACCCTATACGGGAATACCCAATGGCACCCTAGATGCACCCATAACCATGCAGGAATTGGAGCAAGCTATACGAAACCTAAACCGCAACACTGCGCCAGGTTTGGATGGCGTCACCAATTCCATCCTCCGACAGCTTAACGATGAAGGTGTAGAGAGTCTTTTGGCCTATATGAACGGCCAATGGCTCAACCACACGCTCCCCCAGAAATTGAAGCACTCGACCATTGCGCTGATCCCCAAGCCGGGGAAGGAACTCTCCTTTCAAAACCTGCGCCCCATGTCATTGACGCCATGCATGGGTAAGCTTTTGGAGCACATACTGCAAGATATAGTCAACGGATACCCCCCTAATATGCTAGGCCTCCGACCCAACCTTTCAACGCAGGATGCTCTCTTGCAATACCATCACGACCTACATCTACACCCACCAAAGATAACAGCACACTTCTATCACTGAATTTGCAGAGAGCTTTTGACAGGGTTTCCCACCAAGGAATTTCACAAGCTATCTGTGACTTAAACCTCGGACTCAACTTTTATCAGTAGACTTACAACTTTCTATGTGGTCGCACGGCCACGATTGGTCTGGGATCGATGCACTCCGGACCCTTCACCATGCCGAACAGGGGGACACCACAAGGAGCCGTGCTCTCTCCAATGCTTTTTAACATCGCCCTAATCCCCCTGGCGAGAGCCCTCCTCACCATTCCCTCCCTGCGCATCACGCTGTACGCAGATGATATCGCTCTCTGCGTGACACGGGGATCAGATGGCCACATCGAACACACTTTACGAAGAGGCCTGGACACCGTGCTAAGACACACACGACCCCTGGCACTGACCTGCTCTCCTACTAAATCGGCAATGCTCATCTTCTCCCCACCCGAAAAAAAGCCCTCACCATCCCCCCCTCCCCCCTATAAATCCCAGAGCCAACGGGGATGACATCCCAGTGGTTCAGCAGCTCAAGATTCTGGGTCTGACACTCCAACACAACCGCTAACCTATACCAACCCTCCAGTATGTGCGTAGACACTGCACAGACCACACATCTTATACGTAAGGTTTCCACCAGAAACAGAGGGCTGTTGGAACAGGATCGCCTGCCCCTGGTCCACTGCGTTCTCCCTAATAGAATACTTTACCAATTACCATACCTTCTCCTAACCCCCTTTACCACTCGGAAATTGGATGCCTTGCTGAGGAAAGCGTATCGACACGCCTTGCTCGTCCCCCCACACACCCCGAAACAGGCTAGAGAAGCTAGGTCTCCACAACACCATTTCAGAGCTAATTGAGAGAGAGAGAGAGAGAGAGAGAGAGAGAGAGAGAGAGAGAGAGAGAGAGAGAGAGAGAGAGAGAGAGAGAGAGAATAAACTTTAATTAATCCAGAAACTGCTTGAGAGAGGCGTCCTCATTCCAGGATGCCTTGAGCTCGGGCCGCGTCGACAGCCCTTTCGATCAGGCGCAGCTGATCTTCGAGGCCAGAGCTGGCCAAGGCTCTCTCCCAAAGCTCTGTGGAAAGGTGGATGTTAGGGGGGTCTAGGGTGGACTTGTCGCAGCCGCCCACTATGTGTCTGAGAGTCCCGGGCTCTCCACAGAAGCGGCAAAGGGGAGAAACGTGTGTCCGGTCAAAGAGGTGTAGTCTGGTGGGATGCGGGAAGGTGTTGACCTGCAGGGCACGCAATAATCTTTCTTGATCTCTCGGTAGCGATTTGTGTGGCGAAGAGTAGGGTTCACGGGACAGCCTATAGTGTTGCGTGATTTCCTGGTAGGTGACAAGAGGTTGCATGCGCTCGGGCTCGTCTTCGGATTCACCAGCGCTGGCTCGGCGGGTCAAATCTCGAGCCACGAGGTTGGCGATCTCGTTGCCGGGGATTCCGCTATGAGCTGGTGCCCATACAATCCTCACTGGTCTCGTTGGTAGTCTCTTATTGATTAGTCGAAGTGTTGTGACGTGCAAGCGACCGTTGGCAAAGTTGCGGCACGCCTGCTGAGAGTCTGAGATTATAACTTTGGCGTCGCTTTGGGGTGTGTTCAGATAAGGACAGCCAAAGTGGTGCCATGACCATTTTTTGTTTGAGATGAAACTTTAAAGGAGTACTGACACCAAATTTTGATACCTAAAAAATGATATAATTGGCTTCAGTAGTTTGTACAGATGCCTCACAGAAATTTTTGCAGCGATCTGAGGCCGGAATCACATCTAAAATCGATTTTGATTGTCCAGGCCGCGAGCTTCCACAAATCCGCAGCACTAGCGCAATCGCTTTCGGCGTGACGAAACATTGGCCTACGTGTCTGGCCGGTTCAGGGTGACGTCATATAGTCGTTTTCAGAACCGGAAACGATATCCTGCGCTGCTGTTGTCGGTGGTATTCGTTTGGACAGGAAACGTGGGCGTAGCTGTGTGAGCAATGCTTGTAAACGTTGCGTGTTCGACGTCTTTGCTCTTCAGTTCTTTGCCGGCGCATGGTGTTCGACACTGGTGCCGAAAACGGCGTGGTGCGCGATGTCGACGGGCACCGCGGCGACGCGGCGGTGCGCGTCGCCGAGCTCGCTCAAGTTGTGCTATGGCAAGCTCGCGGTATGCGAAGTACTGCTCGTGGAAGCCTGCCCGAGCAAATCGACGACGACGCCAAGATGCATTATTTTCCACGCGACGACATGCAGCGCTAAATGTGGACTTCGTGGAGTTCGTGCATGCCGGCGGCCGCAAGAACTGCCGCCCAAGCCAGCGGGCTCGGGGTTGCACGGGTCACCTTGGGTGTCGGGAACTTAGTATCGTGGCGACTATTTGATCGCTGGTATCTGTACAACTGCGAATGACCATCCCTTACACAACTTTTCACTACACTATCATCCCCTTTTTCGCATATGAAGCTTTATTTTGGCAATAATTTCCGTTTCTGCGATCGGTGACCAAGACATCTGCCGCGGCCTGTTTTGATTCTAGCGCGCAGGTGGCGCCATCTTTAGGCCGTTCGCCGCACCGTGGTGCCGACAGTGCTGGGTCGGAGCGCCGAACCTCCGCTGCAGGTCAGCGTAGGCTTCCCATCGCGGCAAATATCTGAACGCCACTTTTAAATTCAGCGCTGATAACAACTCCTAGCACAATTTTCAACACACTAACATCTAGTTTCTCGCATGTAGAGCTTCTTTTTCGTGATCAGATTGATTAGAAGAGTGGCGACAAGCTGTTGCGATCACGGTCTGCGCCGGTTCGAGCCGCAGTGATATTAAAAAACGGACGACGGCAAAGACATCGCCGGCCTAATCGCCTGGCCAAATAAAGTTGTGTCTGTCGGGTGGCAGTGACTCATCCGAGTCTGAAGATTCAGACGACATGTCGACTGCGCGGGCGAGTCGCGGACCATGTACAATCGTAGCAGACGATGCGGCGAACGCATGGAGGAAAGAAAAACGTCCGTGACGTCACGGGTGAGACCGTGACGTCACGGTCTCACCCGTGACGGTCTCACTCTTATTAAAGCGCATATTCATGCATGCTCTTCAAGAAGTCGCTTGATTTCGACCAACCCCAAGCATGCATGAGCCGAATCAACACTGTGCTCCCGCAAAGAGTCGTAGTCTTTCTCGACATTGCAACGCTCGTGAACAAACTTTTTTTGCCTCTGCAGTCAAAGAGTCGTAGTCTTTCTCGACATTGCAACGCACGTGAACACACTTTTTTTGCCTCTGCAGTCAATGGTATCCTCTACCTTCGTCGGGAAGTAATTCCTACAGCCCAAGCAAAGCTTCTGACCTCTGCGTGTCGACTCTTTGAATGGCCTTGGAACTAGAAAGCTGCACCTTCCCCTTAACATTGAAGTGTCCAAAGTAAAGGTTGGCAGATTTTGTAGTGGGATAAAAGTTTATCTTTCCAACCGCTAAAAAGAAAATGTTGAAGAAGCACATCTATTCATTATCCCCGGGAGCCTGAAAGACGGACAGTTGGGAAGACGAAGTTGTTTTGCAGTTAGCGCTTCGCATGTACCAAATAGAACGGAAATGTCAAATATTCTCAGTGCCAGCAGCGAGTTTTCTTGCTTATAAATGGGGTAAATTACCAATAATGTGCGATTAAGCAGCGTCAGAAATCAAGCATATGGGTTTATGACACAGCTAGGGCGAGACGATAAAGAAATAAAATGGTAGCCTTACTCTGGTGGGAGAAACAAGCTCAGAAACCTCACAATTATTTTCATGTGTATACCGCAACTAACAAGTTGAACAATGGGTAAATATGAATACTATGATCAGTTTTCTTTATATCAGGCACTTTATTTTTCTAAAATGTAAAAAACGGCCATAATTATTTGTCTTTTTTCACTGCGAACTGCTACTCAACCGTTGATCGCACATTAAAAAAATGTGTTGAATGTGACCTCATTTTTCTGAGTTAGAACAAAAATAATGCAACAAATGTTTAGCTTTCTAGAATACTCAGGAATTGAGTGCCATTTTGTGTAAATATTGCGAAAATTGAGAAACATGATTTTTTTTAAATGACGTCGAAAGATGGACCTTTTTTCCAAATTTTCATTTTTTGTCGCATTTCACGAAGCGGTATTTTGATAAATTTTTTTTGTAGAGCATTAAGAAGAGTATGAGGTGTTCAGCAGCCCCTCGTAAACACGTCTAAAAAACTAGACAGCTTAGACTTTAGGGCGATGTGTAAAAAAAAGTTTTTTAAAAGTGCCATTTTTGAACGACATTGCTCTCGCTACTAAGTTTGAGAAATATTTTCTCAAAAAATATAAATATTGCAAATTCAATTTTCATGAATCGAGCAGAAAAGTTTGCAAACTTTTGTTTAAAAAATTAGGAAAATTTGAAAAAAAATTTCACTTCGTTTTACGGGTCCCCAAAGTTGCCAAACCGAGCAATGTGGAAAGTAGCCCAGCCCGATCGCGTTTTAAATAATTTTTTATTAAATCAACTATGGCGTTACTCACTAAACTAATGCCAGTTCCACTGTGGGGATGCAGTGCTGCACACAATATTAAAGTTTCATCTCAAACAAAAAATGGTCAATGCACCACTTTGGCTGTCCTTGTCTGAACACACCCTTTGGCTAAGCGCAAGTGCTATCGCCGCTTCCTCGGCTTGGAGCTAATTGAGGCTAACAATACGTCCCAACAAAGTCGGCTGCCAGCTTCTTCCACAGGGCAGTTTGTATACTACACCTCGTGGGAATAAAACCAACCACCACACAGACAAAACCCCTCCCGATCCCACGCGAAATCAGATTACACTTGCGAATCAAACCTCTCCCACGACATATGCACCCAACGTTTCACGCGGAACGTGGCCTGGCTAGGGCGAAGGCACATGCCCGATTGCATTCCCCAGCCCCCCACACACTATACACAGATACATCCGCTTACCATGGCAACAAGGCGCATGTAATTTCGGTTGTAGGCACCGCGACGCCCACCGAAGCCACCATTCCAACCGACCACACTGCGATGGCGGAGGAGGCAGCTATTGCCCTGGCGATTTCACATCGCCCGACCCCAGCCTACGTTCTGTCTGATTCCCAGCGAGCTTTAAGACACTTTCTTCGGGGTGCAATATCCCCGGTTGCACTTAAGATCCTCACAAAAAAAAAAATTATGGTTAAGAAGTGCACGTACTTAGCTTACACCATGTTCAGTTCACGTCACATCGGTGTAGTGAGAGCTCATTTCCTTACATGAGAGATGCCACCACCTTTGATGACCAGATTCTTGGCAACTTCAAGTGTTTGTCTCAGCTACAAGTTGGTATTGCTGAGTATTGTCGTACCGCGTTTCAATCCACGAGTACGTACGTGCACTGAAATGCTTTACCTGGAGTGGTTGCTCAGCGGTAGTGCTTCTCTAGCACGCGAGTTCGATTCCTGGGCACGGCATCCGAATTTAGATGGGTGCGACATGTAAAAAAACACGTGTGCATAGATGTAGGTGCAGATCTCCAGGTCGTATGAATTAATCCCTTCCCCGCTGGGGCATTCCTTGTAATCGTATGCTTGGTATGTTATACCCAAAAATATAAAATCTTGACGCAGTACACGAAATGTCATTCAATTTACAGTATAGTGAGTATCAGAACTAGCAAAACACGTTTTTAAAACAATGCGTATGACTAACATCAAGAATCGCGTAAAAAACACTAAGAACATATCTTTTTTAATGCTCTCTTCCGCACTCCACGCCGGAAGTGTTAGCGTCGCGTCCATGAATTTAAGCCCGAGCCAGGCCCGGGCCCGCCGATAGCCGACTTCGGTCCGGGTCAGGCCCGGGCTGTCGGGTTAGCCCGGGCCCGAGCAGTGCTCTAGACCAGAATGCCAAGCGCGCGAAGGTAACGTTGGAGACGGAGGAAGAGAGAGCCGTTCGGCTCGCAAAATCTACTTAACCAGGCTAAATCAAGCTTTCTCTTTGCATATCCGGGGTAATCTGAGCTAAACCGCAGTCATATTTTTAGCTCAATAAACGTTTAACACGGCTACTACTTTCTCAGTTCCTCGGAGGAAAACGCCCCACTGAATTCACATTACCTCCACGCTCAGATTAGCTTGATACACAGTCATTCGCCAGCATTGAGAACTCAGTGATTTTCAAGACTTCTCCTTGAAATGCTTCTGGCTTCCCGTATCAAGCATATATGGCCAGGTGATAGAAGGCATACGATGTTGAGAGACTATCAACTTTCCCGAACCATTTTTTTTACTTGAAATGCAGCTTCGTATCCTATACTATACACGGTATACCGTACTGTACTATACTATACCTTACTGCCCTGTACTGTACTATACTATACCATACTATCGCATACTATACCATACTAAAACCTTATTAATTCAGACCTCAAGGGAGTGCAAAAAATGTTCGAATTATCCGAATGTCGTATTATCGAATGAATAACAAAAAACGCACATTTTCAATTCTTTTATTCTATACCTTTACTTTCAGAACATATCCGTGATGTTTTTTTCTTTCTTTTTTGCGAACAGCTAACCGGAAAGGACTAGTCTGCGGGCTTGCGACAATCCCTCTAGCGTAAGCGTATTGCCTGGAACATCGTATGGAACGTATTGCCTGGAACACGTCAGCAAACCAGCGTTTGTAACGACGAGAGCGTCCGCAACTTCTTTTGCGGTATGACAAACCGCAAATAGGAACCGCATCGCAAGATAGGAAACTAACTGGCGCCATCTCTCGACGACCTACCACAACTAATGGCGCAACTGTTTCTAGAGGAGGCGTTGCCTTGATTGCACCAGCGTCCCCCATCGCACGTTTTTGAAGGAAAAGCGGTTTTTCTTGGCTCCGCGATCAACTTCGACAGCGCACTGTTGCTGTCGATGGATAGTGAACGATGGCGACGTATAGCGACGTACGGCAAAGCCGGTCGCTGGCTGCTGTTGCTCTAAAATCGCGTGAAGGTTGTTGAGACGGTAACGATGCGTGCTCCGAAGAGTCATTTCAGTTGCGCCGTCACTGACCTGCCTCCAGTCCGAATTAACCGGTGCGCGTGCAATATAAGTCGAATTAGCGAATGTTTATTGCCATAGGGCTATGTACATTTTTGAAGGGAGGGCGTTGGAATGACGCATGATCCGAATTTCCGAATTAACGGACCAGAATTAAGGAGATTCTACAGTATACTATACTATACAATACTATACTATACTATTTATTCTTTTTTTGTATTTATTCACGTATCTCAGTGCCCAGGGGAATTACAAGGCGGTGTGGGTGATCAGAAAATCATTCCAGAGGATACACATTCAGATTATTTCAGAAGGTACTATACTAGCGCGCTTGGCCGCAATTCGTTCGTGCTGAGCTCGAACGAATGGCGGCCCAGCGCAGCAGTCGAGAAACGGAAGGACGTTTAATGGGATTGAAATGAAAGCCAAATGCTGTTCTTCAGTCCCATACATTGACAGCTGCGTGGCTGTTCTTCTTTTTCCCTTAATGTGCCCCAGCGCTTCAGAGCCACGGACGAAGCTTCGGACTGTCGATTTCGCACTGCGCCACGCTGTCGTCCGCCAAATGAGCGTCCCACTTTCTTCCGCACATACGGCCGCTGCTGTTTGTTTGTAATTCGACGACACCAGCGCGACTTTTAGCCGACTCTGGCCCGTTTTGGTCGAGTGCGAATGCATGTTAGCCCGGCGCAGGTTGACGGCGGATCGGAGCGGCCACGCCGAGAGGAAGCGAGGCCACACGGACCGCCCTCCCTCACCAAATGCGGCATTCATGTTCGCGCATTTCCAGCACTTAAGGGATGCTTTTAATGTGCGCTGCTGCCTGCACTCTCCTCGGTTCTTATTTTCTATCGAACTCGCTACCCGCTCTTTCTGTGCGTGCGTGTTGTGCGTACGGGAGAGGGGGTGCGTGTGCGTGAGCACTTTGTGCCATGTTCTAGCCTTTTTATGATAACTTCAGCTTTTTAGCTTTCATTTGGTATCACATCGGATCAAATAAAGATTTTTAATGCTGAGAGCAGTCATTTTCCAGTCGTCAGTGCTATTTGGCTACGCAGTACTTTTGGTCTGTCTCCGTTGCTGTTTCTCTTGCCACTGTTTATAAAAAGCTCTCTTACACTGTATCATCACTGTTGTTATTTAATTATCTACTTTTAACCTTCATTTTCAAGGCAGAATATCGCTGCATCATCAGTGAACCACCAGTGAGCAAATCCGTCAGAGGTGCCGTCGCGGAGAAGAAGAAAAAGAACGGTTATTAGAGCCAACAACAACAAAAAAAGAAAACCCAACAACAGCGGGTGGCATTTTGTTATTTCCAAAAGCTGTGGGCTACCGCCACTGATTGGGCACGATTGACCATACATTCCCGATCCTCAAGTCCCGAGCTGGTCAGCGCGCTCTCCCACTTGTTTGGCGAAAGGGAAAGTAAAGGGTGTAGGTGGTGGGGGCATTCCCGTACAAGCTGATACGTAGTTCCCGGGACCTCGCAAATGCGGCAGTAATGAGCATTAACATTTGTTTCCTGACTCATTCGGGCAACCGACAGACAGACAGACAGACACACAGACAGACAGACAGACAGACAGACAGACAGACAGGCAGACAGACAGACAGACCATCGCTTGCTTCGCCCAAGAAAAGCCATCGCCCTGCTCATAAGATTAGGGGGCAATGATTATTTACGAGCGATTATGCCCCATAGACTACAGCGGGAGGCTGATGCCGGTGAGTGGCTGAAGTTTTACGGTTAATCTTAATTGTGCAATAAAGCACAGGGTGCCCCCTTCCTTTCCAGAGCTTAATATCAGTCAACGGGTGCCTCCCAGTGACCAAGAGGAGCACGAAGTCTTCTCCAGAAGTCGCCAGTTAACCAATCGGCGTGTAATGCGAGCGCAATGTAGGTGAGGGGAACAGTGTTTGCTCACTCCATTCGCCACACCTGATGTCGTCAATAAATTAGCTGCATCAAGAACTCTGCATTACTCAGCCATGGACAAGTCCAATTATCCACCATCCACTGTTAATGAAGTATAAGAATTCCTTCCTCATGATGTTTCATTTCTAATGTATCTAACAAAGCTTTAAAAAAAGCATCGGTACACATTTAATTTTTTGAGCGATGATAGACAGGTATATCTACAATGGGTCCACAGCTACCATCATCCTCCATAAGGAGAGCAGTAAAATACCTATAACGAAGGGCGTCAGACAAGGAGACACAACATTTCCAATGTTATTCACAGCATGTTTACAGGAAGTATTCATAACGTTGGATTGGGAACAGGTGGGAGTAAGGGTTAATGAAGAATACCTCAGAGACCTCAGATTTGCTGATGACGTTGCCTTGCAAAGTAACTCGGGGGAGGAATTGCAAAGCATGCTTCCCGCACTGGACAAACAGAGTAAAACCGCGGGCCTGAAAATTAATATGCAGAAAACCAAAGTAATAATCAATAACCTCGGGACAGCAGAGTGGTTTGAGATAGGTGGCGATGCCGTGGAAGTGATAGGCGAATATATCTACTTAGGCCAAGTTGTGACCCTGGATTCCAACCATGAGGCAGAGATAATTAGAAGGATAAGAATCGGGTGGTGTGCATACGGCAGACATTCTCAGATAATGAATGGCAGCCTACCATTGTCTCTGAAGAAGAAAGTGTATGACAGCTGCATCTTACCGGTACTCAACTACGGGGCAGAAACTTGGGGAGCTCCCTAAGAAGGTTCAACTTAAATTGAGAACGACTCAGCGGGCAGTGGAACGGAAGATGATAGGTGTAACATTAAGGGACAAGAAGAGAGCGGAGTTGGTCAGGGAACGAATGCGTGTTGAGGACATATTAGTAGAAATTAAGAAGAGGAAATGGACGTGGGCAGGGCATGTAATGCGAAGCAAGATAACAGTTGGCCATTAAGGGTAACAGAGTGGATCACTAGAGAAGGCAAGCGTTGCAGGGGGCGGCAAAAAGTTAGATGGGAAGGTTAGATCAAGAACTGTGGGAAGCGAGCCTTGTGAACCAGTGTCTTCAGAACCTACCTAGAATGAAGGCAGAAGCGACCAAAAGGAAGAAAATGAAACCAAAATTCAGTGTCCTTCCCTTCTGTGAAGGTCGAAGACCAGCGGAGCTCTTCCCCTGTTACTGGTTGTCTACAAACACCCACTAAAACCGCGCCGACACCCAGGTGAGGGTTTAGCGAGATTACAAACACGCCGACGTCTTGCATTCCCCGCATTGCGCTACTCGTGTTCCTGACGGGCATCGTGGTTACGCTTGGCGTCTGTGGAACGATCGTAGCCGATGGTGCCGCTTTCGCAGGGAGTTAGTCTATTTTTTTTACTAGGCTTCACTGTGCAACTCACAATGTGGGAAAGTCAGTTTACAAAAATCTAGCTTACACAGATATTCTTAAAGTCGGCTTTACCTCTCAACACAAAGGCACGTTTCTGGGGCAATATGCGCCATCTTAAGGCGCAGCCCTTTGTCGCCCGTCTCTGGGCTGAGCCGCGTCGCTGTCGTCGTGACCAAGCGAACGATGGGAAGACCAACGAGTGAAAGAGAAAGCGAACGATGGGAAAACCAACAAATGAAAGAAAGCAAAGGAGGACAGTGTCGCGAAATTGGGAGGGGAGGGTGGTTCGCAGTTGCAGCGCGAGCCAGCGCTGTCTGAAAGTGTGCGGTGGGGGATGGGAGGGGGCAGTATGCTGCGCTCGCACGAGGCGGTCGACGGCGCGACGCTTGGCGAAAACATAAGGGGGGCGGGCGCGTGTCTGTGAGTAGTAGTGAAGCTTTTATTGAAAACGGGAGACCGCTGGTCTAAACAGGGGAATGGAAAGGGGAGAGGGTAGTAAAAGCACTGGGACTAGTAGTACAGTTCTTGGCTTGCACTGCGTAGCTTCGTGTTCACGCTTATGAGGGTTCAGTTCTTTTCAGGTTCACGCTTGAAATGAGTCCATCCCAACTGGTGGGCCAGGCAAAATATGTGCGTTCGCTTAAGACGAAGTTCGCGGTCCCTTCCTGGGACGGACTTCACGCCGCCGACTCAGATGCTCATCAACGCTGCCGTTGAGAGAACCCACGAGTGAGTGCTGCCTCAGCGCATTGCTGCTGCGGCCAAATATCGCATCAGGGAGTATCGTAATCGCCAGCCAAGTTTTTTATAACAAAATATGAAGCGCCGGAGGCGAATAGGTGACCGGCGGGAGAGGGTGTGCTGACGTGATGGGGACCGGCTTTTCTCCTCCTAAGGGCGCAAAAAAAGGGAAGGGGGAGTTTAACAGCTTCGCTGTAAGAAATTCACACAACAGAGGTGGTTTCTTCGATGTATCACAGAAAATGGAAAGTGCGCTCACATATCGCTGTCGACACCTGGTCCCCAGCTATAAACGGGAGGCCAGCATGATTCACTAAGATCACCTACTGACGTGTCCAACATCGTCCAAGGGTCTAGCAGGCACCCTCTTCCTTCGTCACGGATGTCGACGAGAGCGTATGCAACGATATTTAGTCCTATCTCTAGCGAGTAGCCTGACGGAGCACTCGGCTGCTACGCCTTCCTCGCCCATCCTCGCACACGCCTAAAATATTTCATCGACAGGAGAACAATATGATTCTGATAAAACAAGACGAATATTTGGGAGACTTCCTTGCTGATATTGGTATTTCGGTTTCATGTGCAACGTTCCACCTACCGGACACTGCTTAATAAGTTATGGCTTATCAGAAGGTGTGCTGAGGAACGGGTCGGCCTTTCGCTCCAGATTAAACACGCCACTGGACTCTACTAATTATTGTAATTTATCATCGCTTTGACTCTTATCTCGCTCGAAAATAGTACCTCATTTCTCCTACCTTGAGCATAGAAGCAAGATATAATTATTCGGGGTAACTTCACCGCCTTCTACACCAGAGGGTCGAACCGGTATTTTTTCGGGTTCGGTTCGGGTTCGGCTTTAAGCCTTTCGGGTTCGGTTCTAGGGTCGGTTCCGGGGTCGGTTCCGGGGTCGGTTTCGGCTTCGGTTCCGGGTTTCGTTCCGGAGCATCTTCTCGACCCGGTTTGAACCGGTTCGAATCGGTTAGAACGGGTTCTAATGCGTTCGAAAAAAAGCACAAGTTTTTTTCTGCTATTAACTCTTTTTTGTGTGGTCGGATTTTGTTTCTCTGTTACGTTGGTATAAAAACAAAGTCATAATGTGGGTTTCTTTGTGTAAATGTTTTGTCTTGGCCAACTTAAAAGGACCCTGCAACAGTTTTGGCAACTTTTCTCAAAATCTTGAATGCGTCCAGAATGTACCCAACCAACATATCCACTACTTATCGGTCGCGAAGCACCCCAGCCTAAAATTACTGATCCATGCCCATCAGGTAACTTAGAAACTCGCTAAAAATATTTTTCTCCTGTTCCTAGTCTTTCTTCGACTGCTGGAATTACGTCATTACGCGGTGTAGTGTCCATTTGCCGGTTTTCCTTAAGTTGTAGCAAAGAACGCATTTGATAGCCACTTTAAAAATAAATTCACGAAGTCAATGCCGAAACGAAGGCGTATCCGCTGCGACGAGCAAATAAGGCAGATCCGTTGCGTGCTGGCAATGGCTATAGCTTGCTTTCTCACTGCTTCCAGAAGGTACGTAAAAAGTAAAACCCTTCATAGAAAGAGTTGAAGAGTCCCTTTAACTGTACAATCCACTGCAAAATGTTTTCTATTGTACGTAAACGATTACAACACTAACTGAAGCGAAATAAAGGGTTCGCTGGGACACTTAAGCCTGCGTGTGTGTGTGTGAATGTGAAAGCATTAGTCTTTATGACCGCAAGTTTGTTTTTATTGATTTTGTTTCATTCACTTTTACAATTTAATCTACTTTTATTCTTGGCTCATAAACGCACAATATCATATCCTGCAGTTGTTTTCTTGAGGAAACAGAACAGATGGCTGACGATTACTATACTCGCTAGTGCGAAATTTGAGTGCAGGGCGAAATGCAGTTTTCTCGGTGGTGGCGCATAGCTGCCGCGTCTCAGGAAGTAATCGCGTCATGAGCGAACGCATGACGGCGCGCTATACGGCGCGCCGGCAAGCACGTGCCTCCCCCTAACACTTTCGCCCTACTTTCATCCTCCTCTTTCCTGCTCGCTCTATCTTCGGTGTCCACTTCGTTCTCCCGGTTACAACGAGGCCGACGCCGAGAGAATACGCGAAGCCACAAGAGCGGGCGCTTAAAAGCTGCGCTCTAAAACATGGCTATACGTAGCCGCCGCTGTGTCGCCTTGTGATCCACTTCCCTCGCCAACCAGTGGTGGGCCGCGCCTCGTTTACAAATAATGCATCCTTGCCACAGTCTTCTGGAAGGCGAGCATGTAGCCTCCCGGCCAGTCGGCAGCGCCCCGGTACCTCCGACGCCCCCTCCTAATCTCCGCCTTTGTGGCAGCCTCGCCCGAATCTTCTGGCACCCGCCGCGGTGGCTCAGTGGCTAAGGCGTTGTGCTGCTGAGCACGAGGACTCGGGTGCGATTGCCGGCCGCGGCGGCCGCTTTTCTGGTAGAGGCGAAAATAAAAAAACTCCGATGTGTACGAGACTTCGGCGCACATAAAAAATCTGCACATCAAAAAAGCCGTATGGCTGCATTTAGGTGGATGTCAAACTTTCCTTTACAAAAATCTCCAGGTGGACCAAATTAGTCCGGAGCCCTCCACTGCGGCGCGCCTCATCACCTGCGTTGCGTCAGCGCGTTAAGCCCTACAATCAGTCAATGATCAATCAATCTTCTGGCAATGGGCAGCCTCCCTGCAGAATGTCCATTGCTCCGTCCGTCCACTAATCAGACGACCTGTACGTCCAAAATCGTTTCTTGGTACCCTCGATTGTCGCCGTGTAGCGGATTCGCACCCTCCACCCACTGGCCGGCTCGTGGCGGGCCACCCCCCGTCTCCAAATCTTCTGGCTGGCCGGGAGAATCTCGGAATCTTCGGAATATCCTGGCTTGCCGGGAGGCAGACAGACAGGTATAATTTACTGGCAAGCGGGAAGCCTCTTTTTGGAGCAGGCAACTTATCTTGGTAGCAGAGAGCCTGCGGGATCGCCATCTATTTTGGTACCATCAAATGTCCACGCACGCACGCGTGCACGCACACGTATTTTCGCACAATGAAGCAAAAATTTTGCATTGAAAATAAAGTGGTTGGTGTACTACGCTTTTATGCACCGACAGTTTCAGCGGCGTTTTATCTTTCACACGAGGTAATTAGCAGTGCTAGAAGTCGAAAACTGTGCCGCCCGTGTCGGCGTCCGCCTCCCCCTGCCAAGCGTAGCAGGTGGCGTTTAAAGGGTTTTCATTCTCCCCACCTTCCACCCGCTGACAGACCGGCTAGAAGGAAGGAAGGCTTACTGACTGACTGACTGAATATAGGGAAGCACTGGCGATTACAACTTGGTAATGGCACTTCAACACCAGGTAGCAGCGATTGGATTCTAGGAAAGATAGTAGCTTAGTGAAGTCACAAGGAGCGGTAATGGTTGCTCGTGGGGGGAGAGAGAGAGAATGAACTTTAAATAAATCGAGGAAAAGTTTCAGAGAGGTGTCCTGATTTAGGATGCCTTCATCTCGGGCCGAGTCAGCAGCCCATTCGACCAGGTGCAGCTGAGGGTGGAGCTGGCCAAGGGTCTCTCCGAAAACTCCGTGGAAAGGTTGGAGGGGTGGAGGGAGGTTCTAGGGTACATTTCTCGCAGCCGCCCACTAGGTGTGTCAAGGTACCAGGGTGTCCACAGAGCCTGCGACCCTGAGACCGCCGTTTGTCTCACCCACCATTCCCCTATGAAAGAAAATTGTCCCAGTCGCCTTCCCAAACAGGAAGACAAAGTGTCTAAAACGGACCCTCAAAACGATCAAGAACCCAAACGCAGCAGTAAAGCCTTGCATCGACATGTCACTAGTGGTGTCTCCTGGGCTACCGCCGTCACAGGATCCACCCAGAAAGCCGGCCATAACCCCATAATGCCGCTACCGAATGACCATCCCATAGTGCTGGAAAATTCGCAGCTAAAACAAAACCTTCACGAGCTTCGTTCGGAGCTCGAGGCATTGCGTAAAGAGCTTGCATTCCTCCGAAGAGCGGCTACACGTCGTCAGTCTGTTTCCCCTTCCCAATCTGCACCTAAATCTGCCCGACAGAGCCGTTCTCGCATTTCACGCAAAAAAGCAGATGTAGCTTCGCAATCGACAGGCTTCAGCTCCACGCCTTTCATTACTCAAGAAGTGTTGGCGCAACGAGAAGCGCAACTAAAGTTTGAAGCATCCAAGGAATGGCAAAGGGCTTTCAACAATATTGCGGATCTTCAGGGTCAATTTACCACTCTGAGACAAGACATACAGAAGATCGTGGAGGAAATGCACAAAGTCACACAAATGGTCACTCCGCATACTACGATATGTAAAAATAAGCCGCCTCAATAGATGCCCCACTCGATGCCCCCAAGCCGTTTAATAATGCAATGGAATTGTCGTAGTTTCACTCAAAATGGACCGCTACTCACCTCACAGATATCTTCAATTTGTCCACTCGCCGTACTTCTGCAGGAGACGAGAGGCTCATGTAGGATTCCCAACTATACAACGTACATGGATCCTAAAATCACTTACACCCCCAAAAACCCGGCGAAAGTTCCCAATGCACCTGGACAGACAGCCGTGTTGGTACATAATTCTTGCCAATCTGTTCAGCACCGATGGGATGCAGCAAGTAATCCTAACAGAGAAGTCGTCGTCGTTCGCATTGAACCGCCACGTGGCAAACCTCTGCTCGTAGTATCAGTCTACTACCGGCCGCAATGCAACTCAGGAACAAGGGACTCATATGATTGGATTTCGCATATATTTTCTCTAAATTTTAACGGACCGGTTATTATTGGTGGAGATTTTAATGCTAAAAGCACACTATGGGGTTACTCCCATTGTGATCTCCGTGGAAAGCTTTTGCAACAAACGCTGGAATTTAGCCCCCTACAACTGTGCAATGAACCTTTCGTTCCTACTCGAGTCGGTCTTCACAGCTCACAACAAGATACCACTCCGGATCTTACCATCGCTACACCGGGCATAGTAAAAAGATGGCAGGCCCTGACGTGTACGTGGGGCAGCGACCACTTCCCGATTCTAATCCACCTAAACGGTAAAAAATTACGCCCTAAGAATACGTATACTGCCGTCAACTGGAATGTATTCCGTTCACTATTTCATACTGCTCCTCAACCTGACCTATCTGAGTTTGTCGCCACCCTGAACGAAGCACGCAGCTTGTCTCTAGAGTCCGTGACTAGTACCGTCGAAGTCGATCTACCGGATGCGCACATGCACAGACTCCTGCGTACTGCTGAACGCCTCACAAAAAAATATCGAACACACGGAAAATGCCACAAAGATCTCATGAAACTTAAACGCCACTACAAGAAGATAAATGAATACCAGAAAATTCTTCAGTCTGAAAATTGGCACAATCTCTGTCAACGCCTTGGACAGGAGAGAGGTCTTTCGCGCCTATGGGGCCTTTTTCGAAGTCTAAGCGGTCGAGCAAAGGCAAGACTGCAGATCGTACAGGAAATGTGATTGCACTATGACTACCCTGAAGTTGAAAAAACTCTTATAAGGACCTTTTTCCCCCATGCTACTACCGACAAAGCGGCTCTTCGTCCCCTGCCTGTTATCGAGATTCCTACGACCCTTGGAGACCTCGACTCCCCATTCACTTTGAGCGAGCTCCAAGTCGCTATGTCACAGGGAAAGCCGAAGTCAGCACCAGGTCACGACCGCATTAAATGGCAGGATGTCCGTAACCTACCACCTAATGGGCAAGAGGCACTTTTGGCTCTCGTAAACCAGTCCTGGGACACTGGAGAAGTTTCTGAGCATCTCAAAACGTCGATTATTCATCCTATACCCAAGCCGGGCAAAGACTCTCGTAAACCCGAAAACCTTAGGCCTATTGCATTAACCCCTGTCCTATGCAAATTAATAGAGCGAATGATCAATAACAGGCTTCAACATTATCTCGAGACGACTGGTTGGTTTCACCCGGCCTTAACTGGCTTCCGCCCTAATTTGGGAACGCACGACTATCTTTGGCTTCTCCGTCGAGTAGTGAACCGAACATCCCGCAAGAGTACTCCTGACTACATCGTCGCTCTCAATATTCACAAGGCTTTCGACAACGTCAGCCAAGAGGGCATACTCCGAGAATTGGCCGCTGCCTTCCCCAGTAAAAAAGCGCAGAAATGGGTTCGTTGCTTTCTAGAGCACCGACCCATTCGTCTCAACCCGCGGGACGCAACGCCCACAACCTACTACCTTGACAGAGGCGTTCCTCAAGGCTCGATTCTTGGACCTCTACTATTCAACCTGGCTATGAACCGCGTTGCTCGCACACTCGAAACAGACTCTGCTGCACGGTTCGCCATGTATGCAGATGATATCGTCGTGTGGACAGAAGCTGCCGACTATGACTCCAAGGAAGGTATGCAAATTGAGCTTCAAGCTGCTGTGTTCAGCTTGGAGCGCACCCTCGCTACATTCAATCTGCAATTATCTCCTAATAAGACAGAATTCCTCAGCGTGGACGGCAAGCGCGCGACGAACCCGGATCAAACCATCGAACTTCAAGTGGCCAACAAGGTTATTACCTCTAAAAATGGCATTATTAAGCTCCTGGGGTTGCAGATAAGCAGCTGTAATAGTCCTGCTGCGTGGATTCGCCATTTAAGAACAACTTGGCGCTCCACATTACACTTAATAACTCGCATCTCTGGAAAATATGGCGGATCACGTCAGAATGCATGTCTCATGCTTGCTCGTGCCGTTGCGCACGGACGACTGACGTACGGGTTCCCCGTTTATGAATTGCGTCCCCGCCATTTAAACGAGCTGAACATCCTCAACAGACATCTAATCCGTACCATCTCGGGGCTTCCACTCCATACCAAAACAGACGTACTGTCGGAAGCAGTTTCGCTTCCCCCCATCGCTAACCTGGTAGAGGAGACGACACTCCGCTTTCAGAAGCACCTTGAACACGTGCCTCAAGGACAATCTATTTTGAAGTGGGACACATTAAACAGTACTTTTAATGCTGACACTTTTCCACCTGCTATTCCACCCTGGGAGCGACCCGCCCTGGGCCACCTCAGGCGCCGACCCATTTCTCGCCGTAACCGCGCCGTACGGGAACAATATGTCCGCACTCTCGCCAACGACAAAGCTCCCGATGAAATAGACATTTTTACCGACGCATCCATGAACGGAACAACAGCAGCGGTGGCCTGGACCTGCCCTGACATCCCCCAGCTTAATGGCTCTCGCAATATAACAAACACATACGGTCTCACTGATGAAGCCGAACTTTTCGGAATCCTCGGCGCCATTCAGGCCATACAAAGTGCGACCTCATTTATCACCACCAACAAGTTCCGTGTCATCACTGACTCCCATGTCGCTCTACGGGAACTGAACAGGTCCTTCTCGCCCAATTCTACGGCCACCAACATTCTTTACAAAATTCGTGACCTCACTCACGAAGGGTTCAAGATACGCCTGGTCTGGACTCCTGCTCACACATATGGAGCGGACGGAAACCATTCGGCACATAATGCTGCCCGGGAGTGTTTACGCAATCCTCCCATGGTTCCCGTGTCCATCCAAGGAAGACCTGAGCCCCAACAGGCATGCGAAATGGACTGGCAGCAAAAATACCGTCGAATTAAGAACCTCAGCCGGCAACGGCTTGCCGACGCCTCACCACCTGGTTTTCTTGCTCCTCTGCAGTCCCTGCCAAGAACAGGAGAAATTTTCGCTAATAAAGTCTACGCTGACTCGGCCTACACTCCGGACGTCATCTCCAAATGGACAACGCATAGGCACCTTGCTAGTCCTCGGTGCCCCTACTGTGGCAGCAACAATACACCGAATCTTTTCCACCTCATCTGGGCTTGTTCAGCTTACTCGACTGACCGCGACCAGTTCCTTACGACGCACGTACGCCCGACGACTTCTGAAGAACATGTCCAAAACGTCAGAAACAACCCCCAACTTTTACAGAAGATTACAGAATTCGGTCTCAAAACAGGTCTCTATAAAGTAGTATGATGGCGGATCGTTCACCCTCTCTCTAGATGTACCCCCAAACACACCCCTTGTGGCTCCTGAACGGCTCCTTTTGGATACCCCAATCATGGTCGTAGTAGAGTGTCCTCGCCACAACTTCACCTGTGCATATCGTGCTAAGTGAACGCTCACAGTGCAGTGCAGACTTTATATGAACAATCTTCCCCTCCCCTTTTCCCCGTGCCCCACACCAGGGCCTATTGGCCTCCTCCTGTAATAAAGTCATCCATTCCATTCCATTATTTATTTTCAGAATAAAAAGGTAAGTACGGCCGTTGTTCTTGGTGTCAAACAAAATGCACCACAAAATTCGACGTTTGTGTGAAGTTTCAGCGCGAACCGAGGAGGGGTTCGCTAACAAAAGTTTTTAAATGCAGAGCATTTCAGTAACTCACGATGTCACCTGCGTTGACGTCCGTAGTCCGCACCGCACCTCTCCCTACTATATAAAAAAAAATAGTATCCTGCGCCCGGTTTCGGATCCCTCGACCCTGCGGGCGGAACGCAATGTACCTGGTGCTCTACCCACTGCGCCACAAAGCCGACACAGAATGGGACGCTACGAACGCGCCTTATATCGTTGACTCATTCAAATTACTTCTGACGAGCGCTCTCTCGTCAGCAGTTGCCACAAGTGCAACAACATTAACGTGCGCCCCCGGAAATGCTCTGAATTTGATCGTGCCCCTCGCCGAGGGGAATGTTTCACTGCGTCTTCTCTCGGTCGCGGGACCCGTGGCGCCATCTGGCAGAGGCGCGGCACAACTCGTAGCACTTTCTTTGAAAAAGCGCCTCGAAAGCGCGGCAAATATGAAATAGGGATGACGCGCTTTCGAGGCAATCCGCCGACGCGGCTGCTTCGTGTACAGACTCGGCGGCGAGCGTCCTTTCTTTTTTTAAATGTTCCAATTATCGTCCTAACACCCTGTATGCTTGCACACCCTGTACTCATGGGTGAATATTAAATTTGCGTTAGGCAATTATTTAGTGAATTCAGTTAAAGATGTCAATCTTACGCTAGAAACAAAATAACAGAGCAAAACGTGCATAAAGAAAGGCATTTTATCGCATTCAGGTGGTCGTCACATAACTACTGTCCCGCTATTTTGGGCGCAACTGAAGTTCCTGATTGGTCGAGAAGGAGAGCGCCAAACGCCCGTGTGTACGAGATTTCGGCGCACGTTAAAGATCCCCAGGTGGTCAAAATTAATCCGGAGCCCTCCACTACGGCGCGCCTCATCGCCTGGGTTGCGTCGGCGCGTTAAACCCTACGATCAATCAATCAATCAATCAGAGAAGGAGAGCGCCGCAAAATTTACAAATACCAAGGACCCCAAAGACGTTGTGGTTGGTACGACCCTCTAATCTACCTAATCAACCTGCTAATTCCTCTAATCCAAATGAATCAACACACCAATCCCACTAATTCACATTAGCTCATCCTCTCATCTCCCTAATCCACTCCAGTCTACCTGCTAATCTGCCTTAATCGACTTTTTCATGCTCCCCTTTATTTTAAGGTGGAGAAGATTCAAGATGATATGGAACTTCTGACGCGTTTACTTTCACGCATTTACGCATTTACGTGAAAATGAGAAAGCCCCCAAACTTTTTCCAATTCTCATGCTCTCTTAGAGCAGAAGGGACACAACGGCACTGTACAAGAAAAGGTGCCGATGACGTAGAGAACTGCGAGTGTTCGTGTCTCACTGCTGTTTGTATATAATGGTCTATTGAAACTAGAATAAGTGGGAGATATCGATTTATTGTTGATGGTGTCCCTGAAGCCCTTCACAGGGGGGCAGGGATGCATTAAAATTAACAACACATTGAAAAGTTTACACAAAATCAAACACCATGCAGATAGAATCCATGAAGAATAATCCATGATATGCTGCCTCGGAATATACGTTCTAAAAAACAATTGGCTCCAATCCACGCTGTGAAGGTGGTTTTAAAGCAAAACTTTCAACGGCACCCACATTAATTGCACACGCGTCGTCACTTTCATTCACACACGTGGCTCTACAAAGAGTGAAACCAGAGATTCTGCCAGCGGTTACCTGGGGGGGGGGGGGGGGGGGGTGCCCCGAACGTAGCAGCGTCGGCCACGGGCGGGCTAGAGCGGCGGACGCCGCTGCTGTAGACCGACGGCGGTGGCGGCGGAACCTAGCCATCTTGATGTGCTAGCTCGGGGCTACACCACCGCGCGACACAAGCGCAGATACCGAAACAAAAAGTCGGCATGTGAGCTTAGTGATTCCCATTCATACATATTTAAACTAGTTAGTTTAGTAAGTTTTAGAATTACAAGGAAGCTCAGGGAAATTTTATAATAATTTATATATAATTTATATAATATAATTTATTAAATTTTATAATTATTATAATTTCACCTGGAACAAAACAAAAGAAGAAAAGAACACAGACTTACTGAAGGACAGTATGCGACTCGAAAAAACTTAGCGTCCAAGACATCTCTAGACCTTGACATGAATAGAAGAGTCGATCGGTGGACGGGACGGAGCCGTCAGGTCAAACATACTTTTCCCTGTGGCGCTACAGTGACGCGTGTAGAACTGCTACTCAACACTTTGGAAGCCACTTAGCGTCATCTGTCGGCGGGGGATACTGTTGTGACTTCCGCTTTGTCATGACTTGTAGCAGACGACGCTAATCATCATTATTTCATTACGCTCGTCACGAGCTGCCGCATACTCTTGTGGCTGCGCCGGCTCGCGCCCGCTTTTTCTAGATTCCATTAAAGTCTCGTCCCGTCAAGGAATGTCGCTCCGTTTCTGAACATCGCACTGCAGATGGAGGACCCAGAGCTCGAACAGCTAGACAGAAATTTTGAAACTGTAAAAAAATGAGGAAGATATTTTGAAAAAATACGGAAAAGGGCGAACTGTGGAACGCCCTGCATTTCCACAATAATGCAGATTTCGCAAAACTTCCACTTCGAATGGCTCACACTCAAGCAAGTGGCACAAGAATGCTACGCATTAGTAGATAATTCCCTGAATTTCTGCAAAAGTTTTGTTAATAAAAAAGATCGCCCCGTTAGAAACTCAGTAGGACAGATTTTAGCACAAACTTCAAACAATTCAGAGCTGACAATGAAAACAGATGAACGAGTGGCGATTCGCCTGCAACTTTCTGGACGGATCCCGTACATCTTCGAAACTATTTTCTTTTGGTTACCGACCCCTATTCCCCTTCCCTTAAACAAAAAAGTCACCGCCAATAAATATGATTGTGCGATTGTAGTGACAACTACAATTCCGATTGAAGGAAAGAGAGATTACCGTGTTCCAGGGATTTCGCAATTGACGTCACTGCTGAGGGTTCATCCAGGGAAATTCGAAGGTTGTCCGTTTTGTACCCTAGTTGTGATAAAAAACAACGTCTTCTTGTCCAGGAATGGAGTCGAGTGAGCAATGTAATGCTGATTCCTCCAAATAAATGGAGAGAGTATGTCGCTCCCAAGCATTTTTTTCTTTTTTGAGAACCACGCCAAGACCAAGCTCCAACCAAATGTGCTCGTGGCACCATGTCCCCCCCCCCAAAAATAAATAAATAAAGAAAGAAAGAAACAAAATTGCGGTAAATTTTCACAGCGGCATCTGTTGTGAGCGTTGGGAACCCATTAAATCCTTAGCTTCATTGGATCGGTCATTGTGTTTCAGTGTGGCGGTGGCGTGCTCCAATAGAGTCAGTGGCTGCTGGTCCAGTCTCCGACAAGAGTTTTTAGGGGCGAAGCTCCTTAGGGCGTGGGTCTGTCCATCCTCGACGAATGTATGTAGCCACCTCTAGTTTAGTTCTTGGATTGTTTACTAGATGGCGTGGCTACCTCTAGTTTAGTTCTTGGATTGTTCACTAGATGGCGGTACTTGTATGTGATGAAAAGATGCGCTTGGATTGTTTACTAGATGGCGTGGCTACCTCTAGTTTAGTTCTTGGATTGTTTACTAGATGGCGGGGAGCGTTGTAATAAAATCCGTTCGCTGTTGGCGCGCGCTCGGAGTCGCCCGATGGATAAGGCTGCAGATGTGCGAGCACGCGAGGCAGAAGCGCTCCGTGAAGCTGCTCGACGCCGCCGCGAAGATCCTGCCGTACGAGAGCGGGAGGCCGAAGCGTGTCGTCTGGCTGCGCGACGACGCCGCCAAGATCCCAGCGTTCGAGAACGAGAGGCCCAAGCGTCACGGCAACGGCGCGAGGACCCTGCCGTACGCGAAGCGGCACGGCTGCGGCGCGAAGAGGATCTCCAAAACGTCAGAGAACGGGAAGCGGCGAGAAAGCGCGCGTATCGGCAGGCAGACCCCGATGCAGTGAGAGCTCGTGAGGCGTCTGCAAAACGCATCAGGCGAGCTCAGCCCCAAGGTGCCGACGCGCGGTTTAAGCGAGACTTTCTAGACGTTACGTTCGGACACAGATGTAGTGGGCGAACTTTCACTGAAGAGTCACGGTTTTACCGATGATTTCCCCTCAGGAGCTTCGCCCACTCATCATCATTCACCCCGTGGATATGCTGTGAATTTTTTTTTTTGGACTCTGTTGTGCAGCCTTTCAGGGTTCAGTCGCACAACCAATACGAACGCTAGAGAACAGCTGAAATACCCCTCCGGCACTCTGAAATGTCGGAAAGCGGCCAGATGTACGTCCTTCTCGCACTAATAACGTATGTTATTCGTGTGTCCTGTGTTTAGTTTTTATGCTCTACTTTACGACATCGCAAAAGAACTGGTGCAAGACCAAATACTACTAGGCTGCAAATCAACATTGACGTCAGTCCCTCGCCAGTAATGAACACTTTCAATCCAAGTGATCTTGCACTGTCGTCTCTGGGATGACCTTTCTGTCTCCAATCAATCAATCAATCAATCAATCAATCAATCAATCAATCAATCAATCAATCAATCAATCAATCAATCAATCAATCAATCAATCAATCAATCAATCAATCAATCAATCAATCAATCAATTATTTGTGTGCCCAGGAACAGCGGTGGGTGCCTTTGGGCTGTCGCACGGAAACAAAAACACACGAAACATGATGTCCACATCTCTCAAAGAAAAAATAAGAGGACAATAGTAGTGGCTACAAAAAACTACACATTTTTACCTAAATACACACAACGCACCAACACAATAGCAGTGGTTACACACAAAGAAAACTACACATTTTGACCTAAATACACACACATGCAAGCACCCATTCGTCCACACAAGTAATGCCTAACAGTGAGGCATATGTGACCGAAGTAAACGAAACAATTAAAAAGTGAATAAAAAGAAAAAAAAAGAAACGAAAGGATAGCTTATGTTGAAGTCCCAGAATGAAAGTCAATTAAGTTCATGAACTCAGGGAGAAAAGACAAATACAGAATAAGTAAAGTTGACAGTTACGCCAATACAAACTCACAGACATGTTTGCGAAACAGAGTAGGGCAATCACTAAATACATCAAGGTAATCCGAATAGTGATTGTACGTGCATTGCAATCGCAACACAAGACACCCAGGAATATGGGTTAGCAAAAAGTATCATGTTTCCTGGTCCACTTTTCCGGCACATAAACAGGAACATGTTGTAGCAGCTCACCGCAAGACACTATGCCGTGAATAAATTTAAGGAGGAAGAGAATATCAGCCTTATTCCGCCTGGATGTTAAGCATGATTGCGTCAATGAAGAGGGGGATCCAGGGTTATAATTACAGCTATCGCCAAAGCGATGGTTGAAGAGAGATATAAACTCTTTTTGGACCCTTTCGATAAGCATACGGTTTGTTTTGCACGTGCTATTCCAGACGACAACAACAACAACAACAATAAAATAATAATAAAAAAAATAATAATAATAATCAGGTTCACTGCAGGACGAAAGCCTCTGCCATTGACTTCCAACCGCTCCTGTCCTGCGCTGTTCGAGTCGACAGTTTACTCCGAATTTCTTTATTTCATCTCTTCAACGGGTTAACGACCTTCCCCTTCTTGTAGACCCATCTCTTGGCAGTTACTCTGCTACCCTAATTGTCAACTGGTTGTCGGTTCGTCTCACCACATGACTAGCCCAATCCCGTTCCTTTTTTTTTATTTACATTATAATGTAATCTACTCTCCTACCTCGGCAAAGTTGGCGCGGCTCATTCAAACTTACCAACATTTTTTTTTCGAATCACCACTCACTCAAACTCAGACTCAATGCTGAGCAGCATATCTGCGCTCACTCAAACTCAAACTCACATTGAGCGCAAAACTCAGAACTAACTCCGACTAAAAACTCAAAATGTACTCAGAACTCAAAATGTACTCAAACTCAAAATGTACTCAGTAGTCAAAATGTACTCAGTACTCAAAACGTACTCAGTAGTCAAAATGTACTCAAAGCTCAGAATGTACTCAGTACTCAAAATGTACTCAAACTCTATATGTACTCAGTACTCAAAATGTACTCAGTACTCAAAATGTGCTCGGTACTCGAAATGTACTTAAACCTCAAAATGTACTCAAAATTAAAAATGGACTCAGAACTCACTCGGTCTCAGGCGTACTCAAGCTCACTCAAGCTCAAACTCAGCATGCTACACTAGCCTCGCGCTCAGTCAAACTCAAACTCACGTGTGAGTTTGAGTCCAAATGAGTCTGAGTGAGTGGACTCATGAGTGAGTCCGCTGACCTCTGTCTACTCTAGTTTGTTCTCTGAGGTAGCTCGTTTCCTGTCCCTGTGTGTTACTCGTAACATTAATAATTTTAATGGCCCGTTGAGACGACTAAGTTTGCTTTCCAGTGGTTAAGAAAGGCGCCAAGTTTCAGCTTCGTATGTCATCACCGGCAGTATGCACTGGCTGCATATATATTTTCTAAGTGACAGAGGTAACTTACGTTTCGTTATTTGGGAGTGCTTGCCGAGTGCTCCCAAACCCATACCTTTTCTGTGGCGGATTTCTCTCTCGTGGTAGGGGTCAGCACTAGCAATCTGTCCGAGGTAGTTATATTCTTTCACTTCTTCTACGTTTCGTTCCCTAAGCTGATGAAGACGTTCTTGGCATGCTTATTGCTCATTACTTTAGATTTATTCATATTTATTTTTAGCCCCACGGCTGTGCTTTCTGATTGTAGTTCTTCAAGCATTGTTTGAATGTGCTCGGCACTTTCATTCGGCAAGACTATGTCGTCCGCAAACCTCAAATGGCTCAAGTATTCTTTGTTTATCCTAAATTCTATGTTTTCCCAGCCAAGCTTTCTAACTGTCTCTTTTAGATATGGTGTGTATAGTTTTGGCGAGATGGTATCTAGGACAGTTGCAAGTTGGGCGAGTTGGTCGGTGTTCATAACTAATCACAGCGCGACAGATGATGTCACGACGAGCGCTGCCCCGCGGTTTTCTTCGGTCTGTCTTGTCTGTCGCGCTGTGATTAGTTATGAGATGTCATCTCCCTGTCTTACTCCCTGTCGGATCGGAAATTTATAGCCTTGGTTATGGAGGATTATCCTGCCCGTACATTCCTTATATGCCTTCTAGAAGTCTTATGTAGGTTTTCTCTATTCCCTGGTCTTTTAGTGCTTTTAGCACGGCTGCGGTGAGTACGGAATCAAATGCTATCTCATAATCTAAATGCCATGTAAAGGGATTGAGTGCACTCTGTGGATTTTTCTATCACTCGATTGACGACATGGATGGGATCCGTGGTTGAGTAACCTTTCCTAAACCAAGCCTGCACTCCGGGTTTTTGGGAATCCAGGCTGTCACCTATGCGACGAAGTATTACTTTGGTAAACCTGCAGCTTGTAAACAACGGAGAGTAGGCTGATGGGTCTGTAATTCTAGATATCCTTGGGATCTGCCTTATTATGAATCAGCACAATGATGGCGTTTTTCCAGGCTATGGACACTTTTTGAGTCTTCGAGCATCCCGAAAATAGTACACTAAACTTTTCCAGAACAATATTTCCTCCCTCCTTCAAAATATTCATGGTTATGCTGTCGTGACCTGCAGCTTTTGCTTTTTTCAAGCCTTTGAGAGCCTCTCCAACTCCCCTTTAGTTAATAATGGGACATCGCAAGTTGAGCTTGTAATGTCAGTAGTTTTACCTGGTCTAACGTCGACGGCATACAGCCTGGTGTAGAATGGTTCTGCTACCTTAATTATCTCGTCCAAGTTGTGCGTAATGTTACCCTGCTCTTCTCTGAGTGCGTACATCCTGTCTTAGCCGATGGCTAATACTGACTGACCAACGCAACTCTTAGTGTCTCATACATCTTATCAAATTTACGGGGTAACGTGATGTACAAGAGCCATGTCAGTTACAGCTGCATGGGTAGGTACATGCAAGGCTGCGCTATCATCGTTTTCCGTATCAGGCGTCTTTTATTGATTGTTAAGGGTATCCGCCTTGCAACGGGGGTAATAATGACGTGTGTCATCTCACTCTAATGAGCAACTATTGACAAATGATGTTTAAACGCGAAAATATGAACCGGAACACTCAAATAGCACGATATTTTTTCCGTGCAAGTGAAATATTCTCATGGCTCCATAAAAGTAACCAAGGCTGGAAATGTGACTTTCTAAATATGCCACAACCTCGCCGTTACATGATCTCTACGTATCATACTCTTCGGTTTTGTGGGTTCAGCTTCTTATTTTTGTGTTACTTTCCATTTGTCACGACTGTACCTATGTTGTACTACTATTTTAAGCTTAGCGCTGCTGTTGGCGGCAGGCTCAAATTAAATTTTGTTCGTAAAACGTGGTAGCTTTCCTATGTTACATTCTCCTCTGTTTAGTTCATTCACCAATATTCCAATACTCTCCTATAGTAGCCTCGCTCGAGTGAGTGCGGAGCAGGAGTGATCAGAGATGTTCCAGTTGATCTGTCGGAGCCTGAAATCCTCGTAGCTCTGCGTCAGAAAACCCCTGTCAAATCTGTGCGTCGTCTAGGCAAGTTATCCAAGAGCGTGCGGATTGTATTTGCTACTGAAATAGCGCCTGAACACGTTTTCCTAGGCTACACGCGCTACCGCGTATATCCTTATGTTGAGACGCCCAGGCAATGCACTAAGTGCCAGCGTTTTGGCCACGTGGCAACCATGTGTAGACTTCCGAGCCGCTGTGCTCGGTGCAGTGGCAGTCACGAAAGTTCTGCGTGTGACGCTGATAATCTTCGGTGCCCCAACTGTGGGAACAGTCACGAGTCGACGTTTGCCCGCTGTCCGGTCCTTCGGAAAGAGAAGGCCATACACAAGCTTAAGGGGGACAAAAACATTGACTACAAGTCAGCGAAGGCGACCCTGCATGATCAGCGGGGGAAGGGTGCTGCCTGGAAAAAGTCCTCTTCAGGAACCCAGAAGGCCGCCAAAAGGCAACCGCCAGCCTCCAACACTTCAGATGCAAGCTTCGGCGATGACTTCCCGCCCCTGCCTGCTTGCGGAACCGTGAAACCTGCGGCGCCCACTACAGCGACACCCATGCCGTCATCCGAGTCGGCACCCATGGAGACGTCGGAGTCGCTTCCTCCACCTGCAGCCGCGTCCTCAAGCGAGACCGCGCCTGCAGCTGCGTCGTCGATTGTGACAGCGACAGCGGAGTCTTCCGGACAGCAGGCAAACCAGAAGAGGCCCAGGCGCCGTGTCCACCAAAACTCTGGCAACATTTTTACGCTCATCGTTTCAGTTGTGGAGGCCATTCGAGTTTTCCTGGCTCCGCTTTCATCTCCGGTGGCCAAGGGCATAGGCACAATCATTGACCTTGTATTGCCTCTCCTCACGCAATGGCGATAGGAGCTGTGACACCAAAAACTCTGGAAATACGGAACAAGGCCACTGTGTTTCAATGGAACGCATGCGGTCTTCGGAGCCGCCTTCCGGACTTCCGACGGTTCATACAGCAACACCGCTTTCCAATTATCGCAATATCAGAGACGCGGTTACGCACAAACATTCGGCTGTCTGGCTACACTGTTTTGCAGTCTAGAACAGGTGAGGCTCTTTCAAGAGTTCTGATCGCGATCAGGAACGACCTGACGTACATGGAGCATACCTTGCCTCCAGACGACACAAACGAGTACGTCACAGCGACTATTAAAAGTTCTGCGCACCAGTTTACCGTTATAGCGGCATACATTCCACCTGATGCTGCATTTAACGTGGATAGGCTCCAGCACATTGTACGCACGACACCGGCACCGCACGTGCTAACTGGAGATTTTAACGCGCACCATCCCTCCTGGGGCAGCATTAAGACCACAATTAGAGGCAGGCGCCTCTTCGATGCGGCATGCCGTAACGGCTTGGCTGTCATTAATACCGGCGAACCCACGTTCAGCCGAGGCGCAGTATCGAGCACACTAGATGTCACCATGGTCTCCCTCGGACTGTCACGTAGGGCCCAGTGGTACGTCGACATCGAGTCACATGGGAGCGATCACCTGCCTACATATATCTTGCTGGATGGTCTCTGTGGAGGGCCCTTCAATCAAGAAATTCGTTGCCTGGATTGGTCTCTGTATTCTGCTCTTATTGAGGAGCTCGATGGGAATTTTGAATCGTACAGCGACCTAATAGACGCCATGACACGGGCGAGAAGCTCCTGTATGAAGTTTTTCCGTCTACCCTCGAGGTTCTCTGTGGCCGATGCGGAGTACCAAAGGCTCCGCGCGGTGCGTCGCAGGGCTGAAAGGCATGCTCGCAAAACACGAACATCTGAAGATATGCAAGCCGCTAGACGAGCACAAAGGCACGTACAGCGACATATGAAGAAACTGGCTAAGCGGGAATGGCAGTCGTTCTGCTCAAAATTAGACCCCCGAAAACCTCTTACGAGAATTTGGAGCCTAGTACGCAGCCTACGGGCACCACCTACTGCTCTGCATCCTTTCCTCTGTATCGCTTTGCGACAGAACCGCCGGGATCTAGACGTCGCCGAAGATTTCTGCGCCAAGGTCACAGCCTTGTCGGCTCCAGTCTTACCTGCCAGATTGACCGATGTCTCTCCGCCCTCTGCAAGTGTGACCGTCCTGGACAAGCCATTTACAATGGCAGAACTATTTGCTGCCTTGTCTTCCGTAAACAAGGCTTCTGCACCGGGCCCAGATGGCATAAGCTATGCAGCTCTGTCACACCTTGGAGGCAAAGCTAAGCGCTTCCTTCTCGGCACATACAACCACAGCTGGGAAACGGGCCGCCTCGAACCGGGCTGGAAGCGCGGTCGCCTTGTTCCCGTGCTCAAACCCGGCAAAATCCCTACGGAAATTGAGTCTTACCGCCCCATTGCACTCCTGAGCTGCGTGGGGAAGCTGATGGAGAAGATGGTCCTTGCTCGCCTAGACTGGGACTTGACAGAGCGGAACGTGTATGCCCCACAGATGACTGGATTCAGACAGTCCCGCAGCAGCATCGACAACGTGCTTGCCCTTGTTAATGACGTTAAGAATGCGAAAGCCCAGCGTCGCATCACTCTAGCAGTGTTCATTGACATTAAAGCAGCCTTTGACTGTGTGGCACATGAGGCAATAAGATCTGCATTGGAGTCGGTAGGCATTGGAGGTCGCATGTATGCGTGGATATCCGATTATCTGTCTGACAGATCCGTCTTTATGTCCACGAAAGACGGCGAAACAGCCCCTCACAATGTCACGCGAGGTGTGCCACAGGGCGGCATTTTAAGCCCAACCCTCTTTAATATCAGCCTCATTGGAATTGAGAAGTGCGTGCCACACACTGTCGAAATATCGCTCTATGCTGACGATATCTGCATCTGGAGCTCTGGCCGCAACAGGCGAGTTTTACAAGCTCGCCTTCAAAAAGCCATCAATTCTATAGCGGACTTTTTGACGAGACGTGGCCTCGAAATCTCGGCTAGGAAATGTGCGGCAATAGCCTTCACCAGGCGTGATGTCTCCCGCTATCATCTTTCAGCGGCAGGGGTCCCCATACCCTTTGTGGACTCACACCGATTCCTGGGCGTAACACTTGACAGGTCGATGACGTGGTCCCCCCACGTTCGTCTCCTGAAGGAGAAACTGGGCTCCTTTGCTCAGGTGCTACGCATGCTGACCAGCGGCTCAGGAGGTTGTTCTGCTGGGCCCCTCCTACGTCTCTACACGGCACTCTGTGAAGGACTGCTCCGATACAGCCTCCCAGTACTCGGCCCTCTTTCCAAGTCCAACACAAGGCTGTTAGAAAGTATGCAGGCCCGAGCTCTGCGGTTTTGTCTGGGTCTTCCGAAGACAACTTCTACGCTGGGGACCATACGAGAGTCTAGGCGCTTCTTACCCAGTGTACTGGTGAAAGAGGAGCAGCTTCGCCTACATCTGCGGCTGGCGACTAGGGCCCACGGACATCCGCTGAGTTCTAGCTCTGCTTTGGAGGTACAAGACACTCTACCACCCTTGTGTCAGAAGTGCCCTGCGCCGCTTCATCTCCCGCCCTGGTTGTACTCCCCCTGGCGAATCGTCACTACAATACCGGGCATCAGCAGTAAATCAAGGTTGCCAATTCCAGCCCTAAAGTACTTCACTCTAGAGCACATGTGGAATTGCTACCCTAACCACAAGCATATCTACACTGATGGATCGGTGACGGCCACATCATCTGCTGTCGGAATCTGGGTTCCATCAACGCGCACCACAATTGCGGCCAGGTTAAGCCACAAAACAACGTCGACGACCTCAGAACTTGCTGCCTTGCGCTCCGCTTTGCAGTACATTCTTGGGCAAGAAGCTTCTGTGTGGGTGATTTTCACAGATTCACGGGCGGCGCTACAGCAACTAGCATCATTCCCGCGCGAGCAACTGGCCCACGAAATACACACCCTGCATACACAAGCTGCCAGAATGCTTCACGAGGTAGTGTTACAGTGGCTACCTGGACATTGTGGGGTGAATGGGAATGTGGTGGCCGACGAAACAGCTTGCGCGGCCCACACCCAATCTAGTGTCATCATCCCGATTCCTTTCTCTAGACGTGACGCCGCGACACTTGCGTACTCCGTGGCGCGGCAGTCACAACTCTCCACATGGACGGACGGGACAAAAAATTATCAGCCACTATACAGAATCGATCCCGCCTGCACTTTTCGAATGCCGTGTGGCCTGGGAAAGCGCGACGAAGGAGTCGTTCACCGCATTCGCCTCAACGTCGCTTTTACCAGCCACTACCTGCACAAGACGCGCCGAGTTGCCTCCCCTCACTGTCAAGTATGCAGTGTCCGTGAGGACATAGAACATGTTCTGTGTGTGTGTCCCCGTTATGACACCCCGCGGCTAACCTGGAAGACAACTTTGGGACTGCGTGCTGATGCACCATTGAAGCTTTGTGACGCCATTGGTCCTTGGCACTCAACTGCCGCGGCAACACGGAGTACACGGGCTTTGGTGTCATTTCTCCGTGACTCCGGCCTGAACGAAACTCTGTGAATGTGTGCCTTAACTTCACTTCTGTTTGTGCGCCGTGTGCGTGATCCTGCATTTGTCAGTTTGTGTGCTTATTTGCTTTTCTAGTGTCTGTGTGAGTTTTTGTGTTTTCGTTTCCCTTCACTTTCGCACATCTCACGTTCATGTGGAGTAGCAAGCCAAGCTCGCTGCCAGGCTGACTTCTCTTCATTCATTAAAGGCATTCCTCCTCCTCCTCTACTACCATATAGTTCACTTTCTTCATGTTACATTTAAACCCTAAGGCTTGGGGAAGGTAAATAGTTGATCAAATGGATTTAGAGGGACACAATTCCATTTCAACAAAATGTGTCGAATCGTTTGTTTCCTGACCGTAGGACCGTGCATGCCCCATCATTTTCGACATATTTTCACAAAGCACGTCGTTGTTTAAGCAACTTTCGTAGACTCAAAAAACACAGCCTCACCTTTCGCGTTATTGCAGAGATTTCCTTCATTATATCAAATGTCACTGCCCTGTACATCCCTAGTGAAGTTTTCGATTATATTTCCCCCCTCCATTTATTCTTTTCTGTCTGCATTACCTTTTATTTGGTTAAATTGGCTGCCTTTGATTCTACATTGTTCTTTAGATATATCATTTTTTTCCCTCCTAGTCTTTCTTAGGCGCTGCGTGTGCACGAATTTCATGTATAGGTACCTAGGCACTGTAGGTGTCCACTTAAGTAGATTCAGGGCTTCGAGGTGAACTTTTCTGCAAGGAATTGACATTGTCGCAATACTCTTTAGCGTTGACTTTGCCGCAAAGCATATGTGCCTGCGTGATACGCTCTTTGTAAACCCGCCGAAAGAAGCACAGGCGCCATTATTGCGGAAAAGCAAACTTCCTTTCGCACAGGCACTTCAATTCGTCCCAGTTAATCAAAATTTCAATGCTCTGATACTCCATCCTCTTCCTTCAACTGCAAAGGGAAAATGATTGGGGAAGTTCTGGGGCTCCTTTTCTAGGTTTTTTGGTGCCTTGTAGCGCGGGTGCAATGCGGTGAAAGATAACAAACCAATGAGCCGCAATGTTGTTTATCTCACGACGCACCAGGGACATATTGGAACATTACAGATTGGGCAGACGGAAATATCCACCTCCTCATTCACAACTCACCAAAGAAGAAACGCAGTTAAGAAGACTCCATACTAACTCCTTCCAGCACACCTCACAGTTGCACATGATTCATCCCAGTCTGTACAGTTACGACTGCAAATTATTCGGCACCCCCAACACTCTCTACCACATGGTGTGGGAGTGCAAGGGTGTGAAGGAACTCCCGGAGGTTCTGGTGCCATCCACAGAGCAGTGGGAGGCCCTGCTGTCCAGCGAGGTCCCGGATTACCAGCGCGGCCTGGTGATCTGGGCCAGACAAGCAGCTGAGGGCCATGGTATCCTGGACTAGAGACGCCACCCACCCTTGATGGTCAACGATGGTCAATGAAGATCATCCAGCGTTCAATTTTCCTTCTATAGGAATCAATGAAGGTTTTTCCTCCTCTTCCTGCACCCCCTTCGAGCAGTAGGAGAGGTTGATGCGCAGCAGGTGACTTGAAGACCAGGAGTTCGTGATCTCTTGGGCCCGGGCGGCTGCGAAGGCACGCGGCCTACCTGACTAGGATGGCCACCCACAGCTTTTTCGCACAATAGGCCATTTTATGTTTTCGCATTAAAAAAATGACGATTTACTCATACCCGTAACACGCACCGAAACTGAGCCTCATATTTCTTCCCTTTGCGCAGGGCTTTTTGCTCACCCAGCACAAATTGCTGACCATCGCCGCTTTTCTTTCTCCGTCTTTATTGGTACAAGGCGCGCGCGCTTTTAGGAGGCAGTCGAGAAGGGTGACACCTTAATTACTCGCCGACACCAAGTCAGCCTCTTGGCTGACGCTCTGACCGGGGCAATCTGTAAGCAAGCGTCGGCATCTAATAACGGCGCCCAAGATCACGAAGGGGAACAGCGAAGAGGACACAAGACTTGCGCCATTCGAGCTCGCCGCGAAACCCTGGCGGCAATAGAAGGGTACACGCAGTGGAGGGGAAACGGTTGAGGTGTCGCTACCCTGAGCGAAATACGGGCGAGCGAAAGCAGCGCGAAGTGTAATATCGGGCATAACACGGTTGCGACGCGACAACAGAGAACGAGGGGGCAGGGAAGTCCACGCTGCCGGCCGCGATCTTCGCCGGTGGGGCAAAGTAAAAGACGCCGAAGGAAACAGCCTTTTGTTCTCAGCGAGCGAACGAGCCGCCGGTCGGTTACTGCACCCATCGCCCACGCGAGCGCGACGCCGTCCCAGAGTATTAACGCGCGAAAGGGGTATATGTCGCGACGCCTGCATCCACCTCCTCCTCCTCCTGCTCTCGGCCGAGCAAGGCGCGGGCCCGGATCCTAAACCCACAGAACTGGGTTTTTAATATCGTCCGTTCGCCGAGGCAACGGCAGGACGCGACACCGGGCGGGTGCAAAAGCAGCAGCAGCATAACCAGCGGCCGACTCGCAAGAGAGACAGGCTCGAAACGAGGTTGGGCCGCAGGGGTGATGGAAACACAGTGCGAGCGAAAGAGAGAGGGGGTTAGGGGAGCGTCGAAGTCGGATGTGGAGCTGCCAAAGCCAGCTAAATTGGTGGGACCTGCCTTTTGTCGGAGGCGGCTCAGTCGTCGGCTAGAGAGGGACAGGGATTCCTGATCACGAAAAAAGAGAGAAAAAAAGAAAGAGCGTTGGAAAGGAGCTTGAGGCGCGAATAAAAAGTGCTGGGAACTCGCGAGTGTGTACGGCGGGATGCGGAAGAGCATGGTGGCAGGCATCGAGGCTGCCGCAACGACGCTGCCGAGCCGAGCGTGCTACAAGCCCCGCGCGAGCGACAAAGAGTGAGGGATGGGGGAGAGGGCAAGAGGTGGTGCTCGTTAAAAGCAACTCGAGAAGGTGGCTCCGCAATTCTGCTTGTTAGTGCCAATCTCCTCGTCGGTCGGCGCCGTCGTTCCTCGTCCAATTAGAGGCGGCTGCTCTGGCGAGGCCGTGCATCCCCCCTGCTTCCCGCGGCAGTGCTTGCGAAGACGGCGTCTCGTTAGTGCCCGCTGGAAACTACGGACATCTGGCGGCGTTCTCTTGCGCAACAGCGCCTCTTCGGCCTCCCCCTCTGAGCAACCCTTCCGTACCGTCGACCTGAAGCATGAGAAAACACCGCGGCTTGCTGGTCGTGGCAGTCGGTGTGCCGCGCGCGCTTGGCTCCTCTTTTCCTGGTTCGCTGGTCATTTGTACGCATAAATTACTCCTGAGTGCGGCCATTAGCCCTACTACACCATGTCCTTGCACTCTCAGTACTCCTTTCCCGCATCATTTTCTTAAGGGCTTATTAGCAGTGCAAGTCGTCGGCGAAAGAAAAGTGCCATAACTTCGGACCAGGGTCGGCCCTGGCAGTACTCACCGCCACTCTTGGCCTACCGCAAACCTCAAAATTGAACATTTTGTTTAACAGTAATCCGGTTTAAACGTTTCGTTTTAAACATAGTTGGTATCTGGTTAGCAACAGCTTAGTTTTGGCACTCATAACGCAATAAGAGGCCCCGTGAAGGAAATGTCGACATTTCCAATAACGCAAATTGCCTTATCCACGTCTGGTCATGGCCACACAAGCTTTGGACATCTGCTTGATGTTCTACATTACGTTCGCTCCTCCAGCTACGCTGACTCTTCGATTGCCTTTGTTGAATAGTCGCATCGCCTCGCAGGTGTACGGGGAGACATAAAGTGGTGCCCTACGAGGTTATATTCACCAGGGCCCTCTACTCCAACGCCGTCTTCCGTGTGGGCTGTCTCGATCACAGTCTAATTTACTTTGGAGACTGTTGTTGGGAGTGGCTTTCCCAAAAGCCTACTCCTTCCTCATCGGGATGGCCAGTAGTGCCCAGTACGACGCCTGCGAGGTTGAAGAGTCAATCGAACATGTGCTTTGTCGTTGCCCGCAGTATTCATCAGAAAGACGTGTTTTGGCCGCCGAGCTCAACCGATTGGACAATCAACCATTCACACTAGAGACTATTCTAGGACACCGACCCCTAGAACCGACTTCGGAGAAGGCAACAAAAGCCCTTTTGCGTTTTATGAAGGAAGCAGGCTTAGCCGAAAGATTATAGTGCCCGCAAAGGGACTGAAGTGTGGGCGCGGCCCTTCTTCTTTCCCCTCTTTTTTGCTTGCTTTTTCTTTCATCCCCTGCATACCCCTTCCCCAGTGTCGAGTAGCAATCCGGGATCTAAGCGTTGATAACCTCTCAGCCTTTCCGTTTGCTTTTCTCTCTCTCTCTTTCTCTAGTCAGTTTCTAGCGCAGTGGTTGATTTAAAAATAATTGCTGCATTTATGCTATGTCATACGGGTTATTGAATACTTCCAATCTTACGCTTTCTACGGGCGACGAACTTAAACACCTGACTATAGACTGAAAGCCTCCTGTGTCAATCACTGAACTTTAACGTTTAGTGCTTCAGCGCTGGGCATACGTGTCAGCTCCAATTTTTCTCCATTCTTCTCTTTCTCTTTCTTGCCTATTTTTCCTTTCCCACGTAAAAGATAGCAAACTAGGCTTTAGCCAGGTTAACTTTCCACATTCTTCCTTCCACATCCTTCCATCCTTCCTTCACCGCCATTGCATACTTTTCAAAGGGTGCTGTTCTTGTTGTTTTTGCTAAGCAATGACCTGATTACGGACCATTTATTTTTAGTATTCGTAGTGGTATTATCTATTTTCAATGTATAGTTTCCTAGGTTTTCCACCGTGAAGCAAAAAACAAGTGAGAACAGTTCTTTAACATTGTTTTAACAATATCCAACAGCTCTTTTAGTTCCTAAGGACTAGTTATCTTCAACTGTTACGCATTTAAGCAGTCCTTGCGTGTGTTAACCAAGGGCATTGAGTCGAACGGTATGTTTTTAAAGGATACTATCGTCATCCAAGCTGATAAGCAACTCCTGATTATTTTAACCATGTTGGTTGTCTTCACACGAGTAAATCCGCAGGCAAATTTATGCTATCATTTTTTTTCTGTATAAAAATTCTCGTAGTGAAAAGATTTCGAGGGCCTTGGGCATATTGTAGGAAGGAAAAATGGAACCTCTGGGTAGTAGGAGAGGGGCCGGTGAGGTCGCGATGCATGGTAAATGTGTTGAACGGGGATAAAGATTTTATGGGATTATACATGGCGCCTAACACTTTTGTGATAGTATGATTTAGGCGAAATTGTTCATCAAGATTTCTAGCACGACTAATCCCTCATTTTAACAGCTTGGGTGCAGCGACAGAACGACAAGACTTGCTAAGTGTCACACATTCATCTCAATTCACTGCTGATATACGGCCCAACATAGGCCGGGAAGCCCGGAAAAATCACTGCGCAACGGCAGCCATATATATATTGCAAGTATTTCGCCGCAGAGTCTTCTGCCGGCATGCTCATACCTGTTTCACTGTGGAAAAGCATGGAAGCGAATGCTTGTGTCGAACGTAAGAGAGACGAATTGTTCTTTCAAACGCGCTTTTACGAACGACCTGAAGCGTCTGCTTTCCTGGGGCCGCAGTCGAAACAAATCGACGCTGCTTTCTTTAGGGGGAACTTATGGAACGTGCGCCATCGGGAACGTCCCGGGCGTCGAGCCGCAAACTTGTAGGTTGTTTCTTGTAACATGCCTATGCGCATGCTTTTTTTCCATCAGCTAGGCGAATCTGAGCCTTCGCCCATGTCCTGGCATCAATATACCACAGCCCCTACAAAGCTAAAGATATAGCCAGTACTTCTCCACGAATGCTAAACTATGCGAAAGCGATTATCATTTATGCGTTCTAGATTTATGTCTTCGTCGCCTTGCCAAAATTGAAATCCTTTTGCGCTCCGACGTGTCGACTACACGCGGAATGTAGTTACCATACTTACATCATGGCCCTTCGCGCTGTTCGGGAGAGTTGTTCTTGCGGGAACACTGCATCTGGGCACGGAAGAAATACTACGTAGTTTGTCACACACAGTCAGTACATCTATACTAAGAACTCATGCACACCGTCGCAGATCCCACACAAGGGAAGTAGTCAAGACGGACCTAGAGGGCACAGGGGAAGTAGTTCGCAATTTCTTGGTTTGAAATAAAATTGTGAAGTGCTTGAAAGAAAGTTAGGGTCAGATTCGGGGCGCGCATTCACATTCAATATCCCCCCGGGTCCATTTACGCATTGCGCCATCTATGGGCACGTTTGATCACACATACACTTGATTCTTATACTCTGTTTAACGACCAAGGGCAGACTCACGTCTTGGTGTAGAGGTTCCGCTCCTGCCTAGCAACCGCATAAACCAGGTTGAATTCCCACAGGCGCCGGTTTTTCAGCAGCGATTCTGCTTAAGCTGGTGGTTGGGTCGGCGAGCGTTCGCAGAAAAACCTTGCCGAGCCATGACGTCATCGCGCGCGACAGCACCACCGTAGCATCGCCTCGCCGCTCTCTGGCAAGACTCGTTCCGCCACCTGTCGGAGGCGGGATACATCTGGTACACGCACGCATTTGGAAACGCGTCGCGGGGTGGCTCGCTCTATCGCTTGTTATGACGAGTTGTCTCTCTCTGGCGCACTTTTGACGGCTCAAAGCGAAAAATTAATGTCAAAATGAAAGAATCCAAAAGGGCGAGAAGCGATAACGTTAATCAACTTATTACTTAGCGTACCACACATAGACCACACAAGCCTAATGGGCGCCACCGAACGAGTTCAAAAATTTTGAGCTAAAGCTCATTCCGCTGCGCCCTCCGCTACACTTGCAGCTTCATCGCAGAGCCGGTGGGCAGGCGTACATTGTACATACTTTAATGACCCAGTGTTCATTGCTCTTTGGGGACTATCGACGACACAACACAGAAAACTTGAACGAGCCTCGAAGCATAACCACGCAGAAAACTTGACCGAGTCTTTAATTCTAACCACGCATAAATTTAGCCCAACTAAGAATAAGCTAGGTGGGGCTGCCAGCTTCGCTGACCGCCCAGTCTTCGAGGCCACTTGTGCAAAGCTGCGCTGGGTTTCACCCTCCAAAAGGATGGAGCGGAATCCGCTACGCTACAGAAATTGCAATCTACCGTTGTCCAAATCACACACCTGATCAAAAGAATCAAAGGCAAAAACCATGAACTGAAAAGAGAAGACACGATCAAAATGGTGTAATCACTCATCCTAAGTCGAATCACCTACGGCATCCCGTACCTAGGACTCAGAACAGCCAAAAAAGAAAGACTGAACACCCTTATCAGGCAAACCTACAAGATAGCGCTGGGACTACCATCCAACATCAAGCGAAAAACTCCTCTAACTGGCAGTACACAATACGTGGGATGAGCTAGCAGAAACGCACAGGGCAAGCCAACTAGAACGTCTCAAACTAAGAAAAACGGGCCGAGCTACCCGCACCGACTCACCTACGGGGGTCCAATTGTACCCAAAAATCAAAAACAATGCATCCCCCTGGGTTTAAGGACGAAGATCGAAGTAGCCAGAATCCCACGAAACATGCACCCTGTCTACCACGAGGGGCGCCGAGAGGCCGGAGTCAAAGCACTCCACAGAGTATACAGCAGATATGACACATCAAGATACGGCGACGCAGCGGAATATTCAAATAAAATAATGAAACAATCACATACAATTTGCACGTCGATGCCATAGGCTCCCACTTATCCTCAGCAACACTGAAGTCTGGAGACACGGACTCAGACGAGGAGGCAGCGGTTGCGCTCGACATCGCCACAGCTACGAAAGACCAAGAACGTTTCACCATACTCACAGATTCACCAGCAGATTGTAGAAATTTCAAGAAGGAACGAATTTCGAAAACCGCGCTTCGGTAATAGCCAGAGCAATCCAAGCACGCTGAAACCCCGGCGCACGAGTCTTTAGAAGGTAACGTAGCAGCCGACGCCGCAGCCCGAGACCTATCACTCCGGGCAGTTGCCGAGTCAGGGACACATCACTTCCCATTTTGCCACACAGCCAGCGTTCCTAAACGAAGCCGGGACATCTTAGAACCTCACAGGCTTACAAGATGAAAAATACCTGCCTCCACATCCCAAGCTCACAAGAGAAGAAGCAACACAACTACGCAGACTTCAAACAAAATCATCCCCACACGCCCCTGACCCCATACGATGTGCCCCATGTTACAAAGTTATGAATGCAACTTCTGCAGCGGGACGCCAAACACCCTGTACCACATGGTATGGGAGTGTAAGGGCGTTAGGATTCCAGAGACCTTGGAACCTTCATTGGAGCAGTGGGAGGCCGTGCTGACCAGCGCAGACCTGGCGAACCAGCGTGGGCTGGTGACCCGGGCCGTTCGTGCTGCGGCAGGCCATGGCATCGCGGACCAGGGACGCCAACAATCGAAGATGATCACCTCAAGACCATCGCACATTATCCCGCAGCTCCCTCACCCATGTAAGACAAATAAACGTTTATACTACTCCTACTACTGTGTGCTTTACTTGAAACACATTTCTTTTCATCATGCGTGATATCCATTTATGCCAAATCCCTGTATTATAAACAAAGTTTCCCTTTAAGTCAAATCCCATTCTTGTTCTGTTCTTTTCAGTGATTAGGTCCTTTTTAGGTCTGTTCGCCTATTTTCTGTGACATTTTTGGACATTAGGGTGATTTGATCAGTGGTTAGTTTGGTTTTGGTTCATAATCCTTCTTATGCGGGGTAGTTTAGTCTCCCTTAAATGGATTTCAACTGCCTCGTAGCTACTTGAGCGAAGGCTGGCTGCGGTAAGCGAATGTGCGTTCCTGTTATTTTTTGATATCAAGATTATTTTGCCCGTTCTAGGTTGGTTTTGCCATTTCTTTTGCCTCTTTGTTAATTTTGCCTCTTATTTTTCTCTTCAATTTTTATCTACTTTAGGCACGTTTCTGCGGCCAAATGTGCGCGAAGCAGGCGCGGACCCCTATGGGATATAGATTGTGAATATGCATGCGAGTCGCGTGTTTTTGTCAGGGCTCTTTCTCCCCGTCTCGATAATTCGGAGCACATTAAATCCCTACGCGAGGTCTAAGTTATTCCGAGTCGCCCTCCACTGCGCCTCGTTGTACAGGTTGCAGTTTTGGTGCGTAAAATCCCCAGATTGAACTCACTGTCTAACGTTTATATCAATTAATCAATAAGAAACATACACTGAAAATGAATGCATATGAAATTGAAAACATATACTCAAACATATACTGAATATGCATATACTAGGATCCAAAATACTGAAACTGCTGGCGTAAGTCATACATGCCCATCACTTAAGCGAGGAAACATTGGGACCATTTGAGGCAAAATGTAAATAGTGTGGAGTACGTCTTGAGTATGTCTATAGTCTGGACCACGCATGTTCTTCTAGTTAAGAACACACGTTGGGTAGGTCTTCACGGTAGAAAATGCAAAGAAAAAGAATTGAAGGCAGTTCCAGGCTTGTTAAATCTCATGAAACAGAGTAGCTCTTGTTGGCGTTCGCGGTCGAGTGAGCGCTCACGTTAAGGCCTTCTGCATTCGCAGTTTCCGTAGCGTGCACGGGCGAGCGTTCACCGCAGAGCGCACGGAAACCTTCGAACTACCATTCGGCGTCTACGGCGGGAAAGCCCCATCTGATCGCCGCGCTACCTTGGCTACCTTTTACATTCTCTTTTCCTGCCCCTCCTCCTTCCCACCCCCTGGCACGCGAGCGGAGATCGTGCGCCGATGGCCGTTGTGGTGGTGGCGCCATCTGTTAGCCCAGCGGGGTACCTTCTCTGCGCGAAAAGGATGGCCGTCGAGGCGGTGGCGCCATCTATTGGCCCTGTGATGTACCTTCGTCTGTCGTGACGTGCAACGCCTTCGCCTGACGTGACGGACTACACTAGGCATTACGACTCCCTCAACAACCCCGCTGCTAAAAAATGGCCGCGTATCTGTTCCTTTCGTTGCATATGTCGACGAAAGACGATAGTCGACTGGCGCCCCGCTTGAGTAAATGCCTCCCTTCTCTTTCTCGCTCACCTCGCATGCTGTTCCTCTCTAGTCTCGTTCCTTCCAAGACAACACGCTAAAGGTTTGCTCAAGTCAATTTAAACTTACCGCGTTCCACTGCTCCAATTCGGGTGCCTCGATGCCAGAGCTGCCGTACGGCGGAGACTCGCGTGCATCGAGTATGGCGATTGAAGTAGGCGCATGAAACGTTGAAGTATGGCAAGGAGCCCTACTTCAACGTTTAGAGAACCAGGTTGCCCTAATCCACGAGTGTTCCAAGCGGAACATGGAACCTATCTGGTGGAACCTTTCGTTGCTGTCGCAGCTTCATTTCTGAAGTACCGCCAGGAGCTATAGTAGCGCGGGCAACAGCAGGCGACGGTTTTCTGCAGTTGATGTAGTATTTACTTTCCTATCGCAAAAACCAAGCACCTGCGAATTTTTAATAAAGGAACACTGCAAATATCACTTATGTGTGGATTTTCTGCTCTATATTTGCGTAATGTATTGCTCTTGTTCAACAGTGCTGGCAAGTATGAACATTAACACCGGACTTAGACGTTTAGATTTGGCTGTGGGTATATAAGGCTATTGCGCCGCTTCTCTCTCACTTTTTTCGTGTGGCCGAATCGTGCCACAGACAGACAGGCGAAATTTTCGGCGTTTAAGTAGCCCAAGAAAGACTATCGTCTTAAAATACAACTTGTTCAAAAATGGCGCAGAAGCTCCAGCTCGTGCGAGATACAATCAATCACAAAAAATGGCCGCGTATCTGCTGCTTTCGTTGCAAATGTCGACGGAAGACGATAGTCGACTGGCACCCCTGCCAAGTAAATGCTCCCTCTCTCTTTCCTGCTCACCGCTCATGCTGTTACTCTCCCGTCTCAATCCTCCTAAAATAACACGCTAGAGGTTTGCTCAAGCCAATTTAAATTTGCCGCGTTCCACTGCTCGGAGTCAGGTGCCTCGATGCCAGCGCTGCCATACGACGGAGACGCGCGTGAATCGAGGCACCCTACTACAACGTTTATTGAACTACGTTGCCCTGCTTCACGAGCGTTCCAAGCGGAACGTGGAACCTATCTAGTGGAACCTTCGTTGCTGTTGCCGTATGGTTTCTTAAATGCCGCCAAAAGCTATAGTGGCGCGGGCGACAGCAGGAGATAGAGGGAATTTAGTTTCAGCAGTGAATGTATTTCATCGGCTATCGTAAAAACCAAGCACCCATAAAATTTTTAATAAAGGAACACATCAAATATCACTTATGCATTGATTTTCTGCCTCATGTTTGCGTGATATCTTGTTCTTGTTCAACAATGTCGACAAGTATGAATACTGACACCGCACTTCGACGTTTAGATTTTGCTGTGGGTATATTAGACTATTGCGCAGCTTCTGTTTGGCTTTGGCCGGGTGGCTGAATCCAGTCCCAGACACGCAGACAAACCAAAATTTCTGTGTTTAAGTAGCCCAAGAAAGACTATCGTCTTTTAAAAAAACGCACTTCACAAGGAGGGAAATCTAAAACAGCGGAGCTGTGGTTGGTTCTCTTGTGTCGGCTAGAAGCGGACAGGGCGCTCTCCCAAGGACGACAATGCTGTCACCGCACACATTATAGATGGTATTAACATAAAATTTTAGCGGCCGATTTCTTCTCTTGGTCACACTGAAAACCGCCATGACCGTGCCCACCGTAGATGTGCATGCGACGCCTCTCGCAGAAAAAAAAAAAAAAAAAAATCCCGCGCCTTTCCGCGAGGGGAACACGAGTAAATGCAGAGCATTGGGGCCTCAGTACTGGTTGAAGGCAGTGTTGCTTCCATCGCTTCTTCCGTGATGCTGGAGTAGCAGACACGAGTAAACGTGGGAGCGAGCGTCAACCAAGGAAGGAAGGAGCAACGCAGTGACTGAAGCACGAGCGACCGCTAGCGGCTTTATATTTGCAGCGCGCGCAGTAGAGGGAGAGCGGTACGGGGGGGAGAGCGCGCATGCGCAAGCAGCGCGCGCTCTTCTACGCCCCACCGCGCTGCTATCACGCACCTGTTACGCCGAGACACGGCCGGACTGGAGGAGCGGCGAGCACGCACTTTCATATGAAAGTGCGCGCCCGCCGCACCTCCAGCCCGGCCGTGGCCGAGACCGCGACGGAGCGTTCCGGGGGTGACGAGCAAACGGGCTGACTACGACGCATGCGCTCACCTGCTGCGGACGCGGAGCTGTGGACGCCGTCCGACGCAGGAAGAGGCGAGGCTAAGAAATGCTCTGCATTTAAAAACTCGTCGACGAGAGCAGCGAGCGCACTTGCGGCGTCCGACATTTTTGCCGCCGAAACTGTAGCAGACGACCGAAAGTTGTTTTGAGTCGCATGACGACTTGCATGACGACTTGTTGATTGAACTTAAATGGCTTCACGGCAGCACTCAAAGGAGTACCCCAACGACGACTACAAGGAACTGCTCCGCAAGCTGCAAGTGAACGTGCTCAAGGGCGTGGAAATGTCTGCGCAGGAGGCCGCCTGGTTCTTGCTGCGGCAGGAAACTAAACATCCCCCTCGCGAGGGGCACGATCAAATGCAGATCATTTCCGGGGGCGCACGACGTTAAGTAGTTTGCGTTACGTTAATGTTGTTGCACTTGTTGCTGTTGGTTGTTGTATTGTAATTAAATGAGGAGACGTAATTACGTGGTCACGTGACATCATTTATTAGCAGGTGGGTATGATTATTGTGGCGCAGTGGGAAGAGCACCATGTACCTTGCGTTCCGCCCACAGGTAGTGAATGCGTTGTATCAGCAGCTTCTTGACGTAGTTTGAATGAGTCAAGGATATAAGGCGCGTTCGTAGCCCTCCATTCTGTGTCGGCTTTGTGGCGCAGTGGGTAGAGCACCATGTACCTTGCGTTCCGCCCGCAGGGTCGTGGGATCGAAACCAGGCGCCAGTAAGTATTATTTTTTATATAGTGTAGGGGGAGGGGTGCGGACTACGACGGACAACTAGAACGGGTGACATCGTGAGTTAAAGATATGCTCTGCATTTAAAACCAAGCCGCGGTGTCCGTCGTCTGCGCCGTTACAACTCGACTCTCGGCAGAGGCGTAAAAGTAAACAGATATCAATAATATCAGTGACATTGTGTTGTCATGCTCTACTTGCCCTAGACAATTCCGCATAAGAACTGGAAAATAGAGCCGCGGTTGGAGTGTTCGCAGCACAGTTGCCAGCGAACGCGGAGATGAACACATGTACGCCCGCACCTTGCCCGCGGCAGAATCGTTCAGAACAAAAGCCAAATGCTTCCGAAGAAATTGTGAATGCTCACGCGTCCGCAGGTCGAGATACGGCAGCAGCGTAGTAGTGCGCGCTAACATCGGTGCGTGCGTTGTTAGCTGGGAGACTAACGACATCTATCGGCAGGTGACCGAAAGAGATAGCGCTCGCCGTGGTCTCCGTGATTTCCTGCCGGCGGCACGCCGGCAGCAACGGCGCGCGGCCGCCGGCCGGTAGCCGATCGCAGAGGCCACGCGCTCGCCGACAGGTGAGCAATCTGTGGCCCATACTAAAAAACAGCAGCTGGCAATCACCTGACATGTGCCGACGACTTTTCTCGTATCTTGCGACAGGTAGGCGTTAGGACGCTGCGCGAAGCAGTAGTTAACGTTGAGTCAATGCGTTCGAGCTCACTGGGACCCCTTATACGCATGCCGCCACGTCTGAACCCGCGCGTCCCCCAACTCTCCCCCTGATGACACCCCGTACGAAGACCCAAATTTTCTGCATGCTCTATGTGTGTTTTCCATTAAGAGTGGCCTGGCAAAGGTAGTGCGAGACGGGGTCTATACTCCCCCTCCCAAAGAAATCACTGATCATCTATCTCCAAAGAGTCATCTGTAACGATTGAGTGATCACCTCCCCCTCTCCTCCCTTCTTGTGAAGGGAGGAGAGGGCAAGGGCCTCCCCTATCTTAATAAATGTCATTAAATTCAATTCAATACAACCAATACTGTATACGGTTCGCGCAAAGGAAGCAGCAGTTAAATAGAGAGTTTTAGCATAGCGGCTCCCGTACGCTACGCTAAGGTTAGCGGGTAGCGGGACCAGACTGCGCATGCGCGCGCGGGAAGTGCGAGGAGGTTGCCCCTCAGCGGAGGGAAAGAGCGGGCATGGCGAAGGCAGGCCGCGCGGAACTAATCCACCCCACCGTGACGAATTTGCTCTCCCCAGTCGCGGCCCGCTACCCACCGCCGTAGCGTTAGCGGACGGAGCACGCTATGCTAAAACTCTCTAATGTCAGCGACAGGAAGCTCCCTACCCTCTCCCTCGGGAGGGATAGAAACCGGTTCTACTAGACCAGTGAGCCCTCTATGAGCCTGCTCTTACCCTGCGTGACGCACGACCGACAGTAGACCTACGAAAAGGCTAGACCTACAACAGCTTCGCTGTTAAAAATGACGGAGCTCCCGCTCCTGTATTAAAGGCAGAAAAGGAACAAGATCGAGAAAAAGATGTGGGCTTTCCTGCAGATGGCGCGCAAGCAGTGAAGAGGCGGGAAAATTGATTTGCATCGAACAAACCTCAATTCAAATCATCACAAGAAGACCGAGAGAGGAGGGGAAGAGCTGGGAACGGAGAGCGGAGAAGGAGCTACGTGGCAGGGACTGCGGAAGACTATCGCCTATCCAACATTTGCAGCGAAGCAAGCAGATACGCCCCCAATTTTTTTTACTCAAAAACTACGAATGATGACGAGGCATGCCTTTTCGTGTCGTTGGGTCACGTTCAGAGCGAAGTAATTTGTCGAACACGGCAAGGAATTCTTGCCGATTGATACTCTGCCCTCAACTATACGCTGGTACGCACTTGGTCAGTGCGACAAGCGTGCGTCTCGCTTTTCTTCGAGTAGAAACAACATGCTTCCGAGAGTGGAAAAGTTATGGCTAGCTGGGAAGCAAAAACAGACACAAGAATCCGAAAAGACGACTCTATAACTAAACAAAAAAATGTTAGCATGCAGCGGGGTATGTAGCGCCATGTACAAAGACATGTGAGAAAAAAGACAGCGCTGCCGGAGAGGGAGACTTTGAGGCTCGTCTCGTTAAGGCAACCATAGGTGGCACCAATAGCGCTTGTTAGTGCCAATCTTCCGCAGCCATCCAATTATAGTCCACAAGGTCTGCCGCAGGAGTGGAGAGCTTTGGGGGGTTGGTTGCGAAGACGCCAAAAATAAGGGGCGGCGGGAGACGAAAAGCAAAAGCACAGACTCTTTCCGAGTCACGAGAAGCGTACAAGATGTCCGGAGGAAAGAACGGGGTTGAGGGGCAGAAAAGGCGGGAAACATAAAGATACAAGAACAGGTGTGGCGGCGGTGGCCAGATAAAACATGGTACGACAAAAAATAGTCCCGACAGGGAACAGCAATGCAGGGTTAGCAGCAACGGAACGGCATCGCCACGGGCGGAGGCGGCTTAGCGTCCGCTTAGTCCGCCAGTGTGGAGGAGAGTGGCCGGATGAGGAGGAGGCATCGACACTCTAACGAAGGGGGGAACTAGGTCCATCTGGTGCCTAGCAGCGGAAACGCCAAGCCTGTCGTCCCCTTCCCGTGCCAGTGCAAACGAGGCCCTTACGGCAGAACTTTCGAGGGCATTATAATTGGAGCACGAATTCCAGCTGTTCGCTTCGTTTGCCCGAATAACTCCTCCTTTTGAGAGTTGCTGCCCTTATGCCTCATTTTGTTTCCTTCGGGCTCTCCTTTTATGTTTTTGTATGTAGTTTACGCCCTGCTTCCCGCTTCCCTCGGTTGTATTTATTATTTGGACCCCCGTTTTCTATGTTACGCGGTAGACGAGTGTGCAGTTCGCGGTCTTTTCTGAGCGCTTATTATATGAACTTCGGGACGTACCGAGCACGTTGTGAAAGGAAATGGGCTCGGAGTCGACCGTGAGTAAAATGTCACTTTGCTTTCCCTTCGTCAAACTCTCCCTCTTCACATCCGCTTTTCTTTTTCTGTCTTCTATTTGCTCGTCGTGTCAGTTTCATCTTATGGAAAAAAGAACAGGCGCAACCGATACACTCCAATTGCTGTATATTATCGGGAACTAGGAGAAAATTTTCCTCAACGGTGATTGAAGGATTCGAAGTTGGATGTGTAACTGGCGGAAGACGATGTTTACTCATCATTGGGCTAAGGAGCATCGATTACATGATAGACACGTGGAGGTGCGCCGTTGGGGCATTACCGGGGTCTAACTTTGCTTTACGTGGCTTCCTTGGCACCGAATTTTTTGCTTTGACCATGAAGCTTGACCGCTGACTTGATTAAGCACCCCGACTTCGTCTCCCAGTTCCTGAGTTCTCACAATGCGGGCTTACCAGGCTGTCGGTAACAGGCTGCGGCACATGTACATCGATGCTAGATTTAGGATCTCTTGAAACGTGGTGTAGTGCTGCATTCGTGGGAAGAAATAAGGAATTCACTTGATTTTCACTTTCTTGCCTGAGGCCACGGTAGAGGCTCATGTATTGTGCTGGTAAACACAAGAATTCTGTTGGTGGCTTTCGTGACGCAGCTTGTTGAACACGATACAAATTTTTTCGTACTTTAGTAGCTTCGTACATTAGTAACTTTCGTACTTTAGTAGCTTCAAAATATGGCTTGTGCCGTCTCCTCTTTCCGTGCTTCTCCGTTTTTTTGCGCTACACAAAGTTATGGATCGCCGATACCAGTTAGCTCAAACCCAAACTATTTAGATAGCTTGCTGTAGACGGTAACTGGTTTTCTCGTTCTTCTACTGTATACTGTACAGTCGCTGTGCAAGTAAACCCAGTTCAGGAGCTCTTGGCGTGTTTCTGGATCTAAGGGAAGACATTTGTACATCGCTCTCACCAAGAAGGCATTTTCAAACAATGTCTCGTGCAGTCTGAAGGGTCAGTTCAGCGAAACTATTCTGCTACTATGTTTATCTTCGACTTGAAGTCACATGTTCTAATCCCTAGACCTTTATGAAATGGTATTTTAATGGTGGTGGCAAGGAGCACTGATCGCTTCGATGACTTTAAGGACGCCACGAGTTGCGAGCCAGCCCTTCATGAGGTTAATTATTTCTTGTAACGACCCTACATAATGCTTCTTGAAGTTTACCCGTGGACAATGACTGACTGCAGATACTTCTTTCGAAGGTGAAAAGATACGAAGCTTCTCTCTCCCACAGGAGATCTTGCACTTTGAGATTGTGCCACATTTTAAGGCCGAAACATCTTAGGAGCTCGGGCTGTCGGTGCCTCCTGTCATCGTTTCGTGTAGTCGCGGTACTAAAATACCAGAACAGTCGTTTTCCAATGCCCCGCGCTAGAACGCTTCGTGCTTCAAAGACACGAAAATTTTACAGCAGAGCTGTATACCTCTACCTGAACTCGGCGCGATCTACGACTTGGAAGCGCAGGAGCCTCATCAACACCAGGAGCCTCATCAACACAGACAGACAGACAGACAGACAGACAGACAGACAGACAGACAGACAGACAGACAGACAGACAGACAGCGCGAACCCGGCACACGGTAGCCACAGGACATCACCCAGGCCGTCCGCCCGATATTCACCGGTGGACGCATGGTCCTCTTTACAAGCAGCTGTTGGACTTTCTTGCTGAGACTTGCCTATACAGCATTCTGCGGTGCATGAAGCCGCTTGCTTCCCGCCACTTTCCTTTTTTTTAATCCTTCCATTTCTTTGATGCTCGGTGGCAAAATGGCGCGATAAAAAAAAAGAGAACAGGCTTTTAGGAAGATAGCAACGATCGAGTAAAATGCGGCTCGGCTCACTCGTGCATATTTGTACCGCGTTTCAAATTCCAAGAACAGAAATGGAAGAGAAATGGAGAGAGAAAACCCAGATTTAGTTACTTCTTCCTTAAGAAACAAGGCATCGTTAGCCATCGAAGAAGAGCTGAGATAGCTACAGAATGCAAGATTTTACAGTCAGAACAAAAATTTATTCAGCCTGTAGTGTCCCTTTCAAAGCGTTTAAAGGGACCCTGCAACACCTTTTTGCACGTTTTTTTGAAATCTTTAATGCCTTCAAGACGTAGTCACCCAACACACCCAGGACTTAGATTAGGGGGTCGCGACTCGCAAGTACCTCAGCCAAAAATTACTCCTCGGTGCCCATCAGATAACTTGAGAACTCGCTCATAAGATTTTGCTCTCTTTCGTGGTCTTGACGTTCTTAGACGGCCCACTGAGGCCATGTAGCTGCTGTTGGCCGTTTTTTTTTCCAGTTGCAGCAATGAACGCTTTTTCGGTAGCAACTTCAAAAAAGCCACAAAAACAAAGCAGAAATGGAAGGCGTATCTGGGGCGACGAGCAAATCCCACAGTGCCGCTCTGTGCTGGCGATAACTACAGCTGAAGGAAAGACTCAAAGTGGTTATAGGAAGTGTTGCAGGGTCCCTTTAACTTGCATGCATGTAATGGAAAGAACGTAACTGAAATTATTAGTAGGATTCAACGCGCCGACGCCATGCAGGCAAGGAGGCGTGCCGTAGTGGTGGGCTCCGGATTAATTTTGACCACCTGGGGATCTTTAACGTGCGCCGAAATATCGTACACACGGGTGTTTTTGCCTTTTGCCTCCATCAGAAAAGCGGCCGCCACGGCCGGGAACCGAACCCGCGTCCTCATGCTCAGCAGCACAACGCGTTAGCCACTGATCCACCGTGGCGGGTCGGGTACGTGACTGAAATGACCTGGTTTCTAATTGCAGGAACACGTATATAGAACGTACGCCTTAGACCAATGCGTCACTTACAGGGCTTATATGTACTCGCAGCCTTTGAACGGTGCCTAGACCATGAAAAATGACATACTAATCGCGGTTTGTTTCGGTTCCCAAGGCTGAGGTAATGCGAACAATTTAGGTAACTTTATGGTTGTCATTACAGTTGCACGGGGGCTTATTTGAGTGAGGGGGCGTTGTCACAGCCGTCTTCCTCCAAGACAACCTGAAAGGTATTGATTGAGGGCCATGTGTGCATCCGGGTGCATCGGATTTCCTCATTGAAGGAAAAAAAAAATGTCTGTGTTTTCGGCACCGCGTGCGAAAGACAGAAAGCAAGATTTCCGCGGTATGAACTGTCTGAAGAAAACGGCCGGGGGGGAGAAGGAGCGGGGAGGGAAGGGATGTATAGCCTTCGTGGATGCATGAACGCTCAGAGAGGCCGGCGGAGCGTGCCGTAATCAGCTGGACATCGACGTGTTCTACCATCGTGGCTGCTAATACGCTGCGCCACTCAGATCACGCGGCACTGCAATTGCGGCCGCCACTGCGGAAAAACAGTGTGCGGGCCGAGAAGTGCGAAATTCCACCGGGCGCCTACGCACTCTTGCACCCATTTCCTTAGGAAACGCTTAGGTCTGAGACAACCTGTTCGAAACCCTAACAGAAAGGATGCTGTCAATTTTTTTCAAAGCTCTGGGGCCATATCAACACAATTTCAGTATTCAGATGACAAATCACGGTGCTATTTCTCACCGGCAGATGTCACTTTGAGATTTGTAGTAATATTTTCACGCCTTACCAACTGCCAGCGTAGCGTGCGTCGGTTCATGTGGCTCTTGTGTGTGGTGGGCCGAGTTCTCAAACATGGCATTCCGCGTTTGTGGGCTTGTGCTGTTCCACATTCCACCGCATGCCAAGGTTTGGTATGAATAGATTGGCTGCGTGTTCGCTTATTGCTGTAACATCACAGCAGTGTAAGGGACCCTGAATGTTACTATGAGACACTACTAATGACTTTAAACTTTAGGCTTGGTTAATGACCGTGCGCAAGCGAACGGACTGAACTTTATTTTTGGCCGAACTTTCCTAAACATCCATGAACGGGCTTGAGGGTCGTGCAAGCACTCCCTTCTATTTTACACTACGAGACGTTTGTGAAGTAAGCAGTGTTTCGCGCTTTACTTTTCTTTGGATCATTCAAAAGGTAGTCCGGAGATTGTGCAGTGTGCGGGTAATTCCACTTCGTGAAGCCGGTAATGCACGGCGGCTTCTGACCTCCGTAAAGGTGATAGCTTAGACTTCATCCCCCATACACGCATTGATATTGTTGTACACATATTGGAGTCAATTACCGCAGTGGAACTATTATTTCGCGGCAGTTCAACCATTAATTCAGCAGCTCTACCACGTGTGTTCATTTTAACAGTCGAACCATATCAAGAAATTCGAAGAAAGATATGAAAATTAGTTACATTTAACAAACGAAGTCTCGAGCTCTGAGCGTCTTCCCTCTGCCTGACTGGTTCGTATGCCTGGAGCGTAAATTAACATAATAGTTTACAAACTCTTGACCTGCTCCTCCAATTTTACTGGCAGAAGCAGTGGCTACACGCATTCTCACGTAGTTTTCGTAGGCATGCTCATGAATGTTAATGGTTTCGTACATTTGCCCATTAAAATACTTGTAAAACGAATAATCTATTATAAACTATTATTTTCCGGGAGCCCGTTAGGCCGGCTATTCCCGGGCGTGAAACAAACGCGATTGATTGCTGTCACCATCACCATCATTTTCGTTGTCATTATCGTCATCATCATCGTCACTATCGTCTACCGTAGTTATAATCAGATTCACTACTGCAAAAAGACTCCCACTATACCCAGCGCGCACGTACAAATTCGCCCCCATTGTCTACCTTCTGCTTCATTAGTTTACAGCATGAAACGAAGTTATGTCCCTTCTTGTTATTCATGGGTCAGTCAAGCGTCACGTGTTGGTTAAAATAAAGGCAAAAAAGAGGCGCATATCTAGGTACAAATCAAGGTATGAAGGATAAAGGTATACAATTTTTACCGCAGAATAATTTCAGGCAAGGTTCGAATCACCGACCTTCCTCATTGAAGCCACACGTCTGGCACTTACCGATCAGGCTAATTCAGCTCACAGAAGCAATGTTTAGAAATTAGCATGCCAACCTAGGCAGTCTATAGTCACTTTGTTGACTATAGACTGTATTCTTCGCCTCTGTATTCTTTTGAGTTGTTAGGGCAGCACAAGTTCGCTACAATAAACTTGTTTCTCCTTCAAGACAACCGCGTCGTCCTTGGCTTCGTGACAATATCTGTTTCTTTGCAACAAGCCCACCGACTCGATCGGGGGGCTTTCCTCTGCTGGATATAAAAGCAAGAAGAGCATATGTATTACTAGGTAAGTATGCACTCCCTGTACCGTTTGCATCCCGTGGTATTCATGCTCAATTGAATAGTGTTCCAAGTGTAACTTGTGCGTATTGACTGTTTGTGTCGAATGCTGCGCGCTTTGCCGATTCACATTGCCACTGCGCATGCCGGATCCTCAACACCCTTTTTTCAGGGTGTTGAGCATCCTCAACACCCTTTTTTAAGGGTGTTGAGCTCAACACCCTTTTTTAATCCGTGCGCCCTTTTTTTGCCAAAACACCTTTTAAAGGAGCCATGAAGACAAAATACAAATTGGGTTTATTAGAAAGACTGTTTAGACCCGATAACAATGATACCAATATCATCGCAATCTTCGAACAAATAACGGAGATATTAAAGACAACGTGTGAAGCAGTCGCGACCCCCTAGCCAATTTCCCGCAACTTTTCTATGACGTCGCGGAACCTTGTTTGTGCGATTAGCGGCCGCCTAACTGACCTGTCGCGACGACACATGACTGGAAGTCTGTAATGGGGCCTCTAGTTCCATTTGACCGCATCACTTGAATGCTAACGTGCAGTTAACGGAAACGGACTGAAAATTATGTTTTATTGTTTGCCCGTATGACGTCATTCTTGCTCATAACAGTCCACTGTGGCGCAAAATTTGAAAGTTTTTAAATACTTCTTGCTTTTTTTTCCTTAAAAAAACATCTTTTGTGGCTGTAATGGAGCTGAGTGAGATACTGAGTCCTAGTTCTTTCAAATTAAAGGAAGTTGTATTTTCTCTTCATGGCTCCTTTAAGGGTGTTAGCCATGGGACAAGATTTTTACACCCTTTTCGGCAAAAAAGGGTGTAAGAATGTGTAGTGTGTACGGGGATTGTTGTGTCCTTAGTTTGTCGCATTTTGAAAATATTGGAACTGACGACTGCGATCGGAACATTAGGCACGAAAGATCGCGGTTTTAGGCTCCTATAATAGGCACTTAAAAGGGACATTTAGGCATCTACGCCTCGAGCTTCGCGATCGCTGCGCCGCCTGACGCCGCTTCTCCGCGGCGCTTACGGGATGTCCGCAGCGCAGCTTATAGCGGCCCATGCAGTGTTTTGGTTCTTGGACGATAGTTTTTGTTGATATTTGGCAAGTAAATGCCTCCCTTCGCTTTCCCGCTCACCGTGCATGCTGTTCCTCTTCGTTCGCGCTCGCCCCAAGGTAAACACGCTAACGGTTTGCTCAAGTCAATTTAAATTTACTGTGTTCCACTTCTGCAGGCCGGGTGCCTCGATGCCAGCGCTAGACACGCGTGAATCGAGGCGCCCTACTTCAACGTTTATAGAACCATGCTGCCCTACTCCACGTGCGTTCCAAGCAGAACGTGGAACCTCTCCAGTGGAACCTTTCGTAACTGTCGCACTTTTGCTGCTTGATTTCTTAAAATACCACCAGAAGCTGTAGTGGCGTGGGCGAAAGCAAGCGACGGCGTGAATTTGTTTCCCTGCAGAGGATGTAGTATTTAATTTCGCCAAAAACAAGCATCTATGAATTTTTTTGTAAAGGAACACTGTAAATAGCACTTGTGTATTAATTTTCTGTCTTATATTTGCATAATGCCTTGGTACTGTTCAACAATGTGGACAAGTATGAAGACTGACGCCGGACTTAGCCGTTTAGATTTGGCTATGAGTATATAAGACTATTGCGCAGATTTTGTTTGTCTTTGGCCTGGCGGCTGAATCGAGTCACAGACCGACAGACAAAAAGGTATACAGATAGACCAAAATTTCTGGGTTTAAGCATCCCAAGAAAGATTATAGTCCTTAAAAACAACACTCAACGTTCACTGAAGTTGCGGGAGCGTGCTTGTACATCGGGATGCTCCACGACCTGATTCTAACTGGAATATCACAATGTTTGGTGCTCAGAACCTTTGGCAGTTCTTTTAGCATAGGGAATCCGTGAACTTTATTTCAGACAGAATGGCAGAATAACAGACAGGAATGGCTCTATCAGCAACCGTTCCTTTGAGGCTGGCGGAGGATCTGTCCTGGGCCATCGAAATGAGCTCAGCATTCTTAGTCAGAGTGGCTCCCAAGCTCTCAGTTCCGTAAATGGTTTCTGCTAAGAGCGTGAAATAAACACGCTAATGTGCCAAGTCGCGTTCAAGTGTAGCGCTGTGAAAAAAATCTGGGTTTCGACGCTTTTGTCGACTGCAAAGCTGTCGGTACCACCCGCGAGTATTCATGTAGTAGTGTTTCGCCCTTAGCCGAGTATTTTAACGGGTAACAACGGGTTCCGGTGGAACAGTCACAACTGGTAACTGCTGCTTGAAGACACTGCTGCGAACTGAAGATAGATTTTATCTGAAGGTATTTACTCATTGACAGCAGAACGACCTCCTCATTTGGTCACAACATTGATGAATCCCATAAATAGTACAGGGAAGTGCAATAATTCAGTGCAATTAAGTGCAAAAATGTCTGTTGCAGAAAAAGCTGTTAGGTTCTGCAGAAGCTGATGACTAGGGAAGCTGCGGGCATAACATCATTCAGGAACTGTTATGCCGTAAGGCAAACTCTCGCAAAAAAAAAAGAACTATGCACCATATACCGATTATCAATATTAGGCAGCACGCAAGATTCTTTGCAAGTAATTCCCTCAATGCTATGTTTCCAAATGCCCTTGAAGGTTACCCTGCGCGGCAAATTGCGTCTATCAAGACTACAGTACTTGAATAGTGTCTAATGTTCAACCCTATAAGGTCTGTTTCTCGTTCCTTCTTCATCCTACACGTCCTGCATCTTGCCGGCCGGCGGTGCACCCATGATCGGCGGATGGCTGCGCACGTGTTCGTGGTGTCCCCTTAAAAGTTTGGTGTCTCAGATTTTCCCGTTGTTTTCCCCTAGGAGGCGTCTTTCCTTGAGTGGCATGTGCGCGGCCGCGCTTCCCGAGGAGTGCCCGCCGCCGTCCAGGCTTGCGCGTGGCGCTCGCAAACAATAATATGAAAACAGTCACGTGCTTTCAGCACGAGACAGCTCAAGCTACAGACACTCAGTTCGCGAAGCCGTTTGCCGCCGGTTCTAGCGCGTGCTGATGCGTTCCACTTTGGGGAAAAAATTCCCCGCATTTCCCCGAGGGGAAGAATGTGAAAGTGCGAATGCACGAGTTGAATTTGCGCGGTTCGGTAATGTTCGCGAAAGAGAGATCACACACACACACACACAACTACAAAGAAAGAAAGATGCATTTATTCACAGACACCTATTTGTGTTGTCGTTGTACTTGATTGCTAGAGCGGATCTCAGCTTTGAAATTTCGTGTCAGTACTCCTTTAAGCGGGTGCATTAGCCCTTCTCACGCCCGATTCCTGGCCAATCCCCCACGTGGGTATGTACCATGTCAGCGGCCAGGCAGCGCGCGCCCATCTCCCCCCGTTGCCAAGGAAGACGAGGAGATTCCTGGCCAATCCCCCACGTGGGTATGTGCCATGTCAGCGGCCAGGCAGCGCGCGCCCATCTCCCCCCGTTGCCAAGGAAGACGAGGAGCGCGCGCACCCGCAGCTGTTGCTATACGGACGGCGGCGGACGCTTCAGGCTCGCTTAAGAAGTGCATTCGCACTTAAAATGTGAATGCCTGCGCACAAAGCGATCCGGGCCCGCCAGTCATGCATGACGAATGCGACTGTATAGATGGATATGACGATGACTACTACTACCACAGAGTAAAGCGATGACGGAACCTGTGAATCAACAATTGCAAACCTAACGCAATGCGTGGTGGGTGTCCCTCAGTGCTTACATAGAAATAAATCCTCCAGCTTCGCTGTGTTCAAGCCTTGCGTGACTTGGAGCAAGCATCGCCAATTTTTTCTTGGAAACAGCGTGCGACAACACCCGTTGCGGGCTTCTGAAGCAAGAACACTCCTTGCGGGCCATCGACTCAAAAAACTAAAAAAGAAGGCATATATAACACAAAAAAGGCATTTTTGGGCACTAAAAAGACCATATAGGTTCATGTAGTTAGAATACGCGTTAACATGCCCATGTAGTTGCTCCCCTTCACTTTGTTCATGCTTGTATGTTAAATAGGCTTAAAAAAGACTCAAGGAAAAAAATATGCATTTTGGCTAAAGTTGCGGTCTCTAGTGATTATCTCTCGTTTCTCACGCGCCAATCTTCCAGAGTAAGCAAAAATGCAGAAAGACTTCTCTATTCACCTCCTGAAAACCTGTTGCTCATCACCGATTTTCTCTATGCAAGCCAAGGTAGCCACGAATGGAATGGGATGCGCCACGAAAATTTCATGTATTACCATTTGATTCAGAGAGTAGAGGGTATATTATTGAGATATATTATAGTAAGGGGCACATTACTGAACTCAGAAAATAGTTCACCAGCATTCAGCTCAGTGCGTACATGGGAGTATGGGGAAGAGAACAGGACCGGGTAGAGTAATGAGGTTTGACAAGTTTGAAAATTTAGAAACGTTTTTTTGACCAAATAAACGTTATTTCCGGAAACACTGGATGGTTCCCCAGACATAAGCTACTGCAATAGTTTGACATAGGCGAGGAAAGTCCTCTGTTGTTGGACTTGCCCCGCACATGACACATCACCAACACTGGTTTAGTGTCGTGCTGCGTTCGGTTGTTGGGCCTCGGCGGAAACCGTGAAGCGACGAGCGGAACTTGTGAATTGGTGAGCCGACTACAGTGATTCAGAACACCGGAGATTGCTGGTCAATGACCCAAGCAGATGAAAGAGAAATGGCGATCAGGAGCTTCCGCTCGACGGCGCCACGCAGCATACCACCCATCGCAACAAGTCAGAGCCGACTCCTGCGGCCGCATGGCCGGCGAAGGTCGCAGAACCGAAGCCCCACCAAGCGCACAAAACGTAGCACACCCTCACAGCTCGGTGGTGACGCTAAAACTCCTGGGTAATAGCATCCATAAAATGGCGGAAGCCTTCACTGCTTTTGGTAATAGCTTTCCAACAAAACTGACTTGGTGAATTTGTCTCGAGGCAGCCGATTTACAGTGGAGAAAGAAACGACTGTTTTGAGGGAAAGGAACGGCGCTTCAAAATGCTAAATCCTGGCCCCGAACCACGGAGCAAGAATGCATACAGGAGGCGGAACGGCCCATTGCGGGAAGCGCGGGCGAGCGACCAGATAATGTCACAAGAAAAACGAACGCTGACTACAAAACTTTGTAGCTGTGACGGACAGCGAAGGACTAGGTGCCGGCACCTTATCGAAGAAACGATAGCAGCCACAATTCAATTCCGATCATGGTGGCCAGCAGTTCCGTCTTCCACGACAGATGCCGCTGGCTGAACTTAGGCCAACGCTTGTGACGTTATCGGGCTGCACTAGGAAGTGCCGTTTCCCCTCCTGTCAAGTATTCTGACCAGAAAAAGTCTATATCTCTCTCTCTCTCTCTCTCTCTCTCTCTCTCTCTTGCTGCATGCCCCAAATCCTCGAGCCGGACTGGAAGGGCTCTGTGACTGTGGCCACCTCGGCACGAATTGTTGTTGTTACATTTTTGGAGATGCGTTATAATGTAGGTTGTAGCCGGGTGATATGGACGCCTCAGATCGCCGAGAGTACATTGCGTGGTGTTGGGCTCGTCAACCAGGTTTCGTCGAAGGGCTCTAGTGTAGCTACAACAACAACGTGTATCGTAGGACGCCTGCCATCGAAACGGAGATTTATGGCACGGAAATTACACCGTCCCCCCAAAATGCTGTTTACCAGAAGTTATATTTTAAAAGCGGAAGAAAAAGATGACTTAGAATATAAATTTATAATAAAGTCTCATTCATCGGACTCACGTTAGAGGGGAACATGACGTCCACTCTGCAAGCCAAACGAAAAACAATTCATTTAAGGGAGAAGATAGGGTAAAGTCAATAATTCATTTGTGCTAATTTCTTGATGTCCAAAACTTAAAGGTAGTCCGCAATACGCAGGGAACTGAAGCTATTCTTGTCGTCTAAACAACGGTTAAGAGATTGTGCGCCGATTGCGCGGAACGGAATAGAGTTTGCGAGAAAACCGCCCAATTCTTTTTCAGTGCCCTGCTCTTGCAGGGTGCTGTTTTGTCGCGTGCTCTTTTGTCGCTCGGCGCTTTTGACGCTGCGCGCTTTTGGTGTGCGCTGTATTGTAGCATTCTCTTCTGTCACGTACTGTTTTTTTACCACTGAAAGCTTGTGGCGCTCTCCTTGGTGCGTTCTTACACCTGTCCACTATGGGGAGCTCTTGCACATGTATTTTGCCAAAACACTTATTAATGGCCGGTAGCGTGAACCGTTTGGATCCTCTAAAAAGTGCTACAATTTCTTCCAGAGGTCACAGTGAATAGTTCTGTATTAGGAGGACATTGCTCAGTTTCACTGGATAAACATGACCTAATATTTTATGCAAAGCTTTCTAGCTCTGCCAGCCTGTTGCGTCCACACAGCCATGGATGGCTGCCGACGATTTATTAAAACTCAAGATGTAGGAACATGGGCAGTAGCTCGGGCGTCGGATAGAGCAGTGGCCAGCGTTTGACGCGTGAGGCGCGTTCGTGCCACATAACCCAGTGCCTGTCTCGCGCGCACATAATCGTCGTCATCTTCTGGCGACATATCAATTCTTCCCCCTTAGAGAAAACAACTGAAAACAAACTCTCCACAGCGGTCTGGAGGCCGCCTAGCCTCGGGTGGTCGCAGTTGCCGGGTAGTCCCTGCTTGAGACGTCGAGGTCGATGGTTGGGAGGAAACATCTGGAGTATCCAGCGAGTCCGGTAGCAGTGGAACAGCAGAACTGGATGGTGTCTCTTGCGTTGTGTCAGCAAAATCGTCTGCTGAGCTGTGGGCGTCCTGCTCTGGCTCGCTTTTTTGATGTGGTTTAGATGACGGCGAACCTTTCCAAGGGCACTTTTTACCAGCCAGGATCGTGGTCCGACGTGGCGCAGAAGTTCGCCTTCAATCCAATCTGGCTTTCTCAAGAACTGTCGGATGAGCACCCTTTCCCCTTCGGCGAAACGACGTGATTGTTACAGGGTCTGCTGGTGATCAGAGGTCTGCGGTTCCTTCTCTGGCTTGAGCAGATCGAGGGGACATAAAAGTTCGCGGCGAAACATCGTTCTCGCAGGTGTCATTCCTGTAGCTGTGTGCACCGTCATGTGCTGCCGATACAGGAACCTTGCAAGTCGACACTGTATGGAGCAGTGTTTATCCATTACGAGTACTCTCTTCAGCTCGGCCACGTATCGTTCTGCTTGCCCGTTTGTTGCAGGGTGATACGCTGTTGACGTCATAGCCTGTATTCCATTCGATGCGTAGAACTGCTTTATCTCGCTTTAAATAAAGGCTTTCCCGTTGTCAGATACGAGTTTTCGTGGAATGCCGAACGTAGCGAAGATTCCGGAGGACGTCAATGACAACTGCAGAAGTTGTCTGGGTGACGTGACAGACTTATACCCACTTGGTGTACGCGTCCACAACAACCAAGTAGGTGCGCCCGAGTAGTGGTCCCGCGAAGTCAACATGCAGTGTGGGCTATGGTGTCTCGGGACGGTCTCACGTTGGAATCGGAGCGTTTGGTGGACTTTTCTGCGTTGATTGGCATTCAGAGCACTGTCTCACTACCTCTTCAATCATCTTGTCGATTCCGGGCCACCATACGAAGCTCCTTGCACACTTCGTCATGGCTACCATGCCTCGATGACCAGCATGCAGGAGTGCCAGAACGTGAGATCGTGCACAGCTTGGTATGATCACCCGTGATCCGAGTGTGAGACACTCACGATGAGATGCCAGTGCGGTCGCTCTTCGCCGGTATGGAGCGAACTCATCTACAAGGAGTCTTTCCACTGTGCCATCCTGCACTGACTTGAACACCCTTCGTAGGATGTTGTCTTGCTGCGTTAGACGGGCTATATCTGTAGCAGTAAACGGAGGTCGCGACAACGCTTCGAACAGCAGTACGTCACCAGGTGGCCATGGCTCATCGATGCAATCTGGCTGTGGTAGTCGGCTCAACGCGTCGGCGTCCTGGTGGTTGTCGTGCCTGTGCACAATATTGTAGTCATATGCCGATAATTTGATGCACCATCTGGTCATGCGTGGTGAGAGGACTTGAGCCGTTGGTTTCCCTGGTCCCAGTATGCCAAGCAGCGGTTGGTGATCCGCAACAAAAGTTACCTTTATTCCGGCAATATATCTGTGGAACTTGTGAGCTGAAAACACTACAGCGAGGCCTTCTCTGTCCAACTGCGCATAATTTCGATCTGCCGGCCCTAGTGTCCTAGATGCAAAAGCGATTGGTGCCTCTCTATTCTGGTCATCACGTTGAGACAGAACAGCTCCTATGCCGTATGGCGAAGCGTCGCATGGGACAGGAAGCTCCTTCTGTTCATCGTAGTGTGCTAGTTCGGTGTGCTTTAGAAGCAGTTTTTTAAGTTGATCAAATGCTTCTTGGATCTGAGTCTCTGATCTCCACGTGGCGTCCTTTTGCAGGAGCTGGTAGTACAGCTGGCAACTGTTACTCGGTTCTTCAAGAATCTGTCGTAGAACGTCAGCTTATCAAGAAAGGACTGAAGCGCTTGCTAGCAGCCTGGCGCTGGCGCCTCAGAGTGATGGCACGAACTTTGTCTTCGCTGGTGTTAACGCCATTTTCGTCGATCCGGTGTCCCAGAAAGAAACTTGCCTCACAGCAAAACAGCACTTTTTGCCGAGGCGAAGGTTGTACTTCCGCAGCCTCTTGAGAACTTCTTCCAGTCTGGCGGCATGTTCTTCGGCGTCCTTTCCACTGATGATATCATCGAAGTGCGCACAAACGCCTGTGATGCCAGACAGCATAGTCTACAGGAAACGCTGAAAAACGGCTTGAGCTGCTGAGATTCCAAAAGGCAACCGTTTCGCTTTGTAAAGTCCTCTAGGCGTGTTCAGGGTCAACAGCTCGGCTGTCTCTGGCGTTACGTGAAGTTGCTGGTAAGCCTGTGCTAAATCGAGCGTGCTGAAAACCTTGCCTCCCCTCAAGTGGCTGCGGACATCATCTGTTGTGGGAAGCGGGTAATCTGCCTTCTTCGATACCAGATTCCCTCTACAGGGGTAGTCGCCGCATATTCGCAACGAGCCATCTTTCTTCGGCACGAGTACGAGAGGCGTTGCCCAGTCTGAATGCTGCGTAGGCTCGATTATGCCTTGAGTTTGCAGTGGATCCAGTTCAGCCTCTACAGGCGACCGCAGCGCGAAAGGAACTGGCCGTGCCTTTAGAAACTTTGGCTTCGCCCCTTCCCCACGTTCGAGTTGCACAGGAGGACCGACGTGTCCTGAGATTTCCTCATCGAACACAGACTGGTACTTGTCCAGGAGTTTGGAAATAAGTTCGTCATCTGTTACGTCATTGATCCCGGTTAGCTCGATGCCAAAATGAGGAAACCAGTTCCGTCCGAGGAGGTTACATCCTGATCCCTTGATTATCACAAGTGGTAACGTCAAAGTCTTGTCCTTGTGCGTCACGTCTACCGTTTCAAAGCCGAGCACTCGAAGGGACTCGCCTGACCATGTGCGTAGGAGAATGTTGTTCGTCTGAAGCCTAGGTGGGTCATTCGTCGACGTGGCTCAGAACGTTGCCTCTCTGATAAGAGTGCATGCTGCACCTGAGTCGACTTCGAAATTCAACGATTTGCCATGTACGCGTAGCTGCATCATGACCTTCTGGGTGCTGGATGTGTCCATTATGGTGTTGAGCTCATAAAGCGCCTTGCTTGGCGACTCTTGAGAAGTCATGTCCTGGGCTGAGGCTGTTGTCAAAATTCCTTCACGTGGATATTCCATACTGTTGTTCCGCTTCGTTCTTGCTCTTTCCGCTTTTTGATACACGCTTTTTCCATGTGCCCGCGTTTCTTGCAGTAGTTGCAGGAAGCTGTCTGGAACGTGCAAGTGTCCTGGCTATGTTGTGCATCACAACGCCAACACCGTTGGTTCTCGGCGTAGCTGCTGGAGCGACCTGTCCTTCCCGTATTGCAGGTACTTGTACTGGTTTTGTGGATCACTCTCCACTCCGCCTTCACGTTTCTCTGGTCTTCAACGGCGTGCGTTTTTAGCTCTCAATGCGAAGTCAAAAGCTTTCTTGAACGTCAAGTCCTTTTATGCAAATAGCCGTTGTTGGACCTGCTTGTTCCGAAGGCCACAGACAAAACGATCACCCAACATCACGTCCAGTGGCAACATTGACGGATTCGCAGCCGTATCTGTGCAGGTGCCAAAATTACAATCCGCTGCTAGTTTCGTGAGCGCTGCCACGTAATGACTGACCGTTTCGTCGTGCCTTTGGTCCCGTCGTTGGAAGCTGGCCCTGCAGAAGACTTCAGAAGGTTGCGGATCAAAGTGAGCCTTGAGCAACTCAACGATGTCATCGTAGTCCACTTCGCTGGGCTTCTTGGGTTGAACGAGGGCGCAGACGATGTCGTATGTCTGTTCCCCGCACAACGTTAGCAGGTGAGCGCATTTTTTGGAAGCGTCCTTGACGTCTTTGGCTTCGAAAAAGAATTGTAGCCTTCCATACCAGGATCTCCAGGAGCCAGAGCTGCCGCTGAATTCGGGTGGCCGACCGAAGTCGCACGTCACCATGTCGTTCCGTTTCTTGACGTCGGTGACCTGCCGGTGAAGTGCCGGTGAGTTCGCAGTCTTCCTCGTCGCCAAATTGTTGCGTCCGCACAGCCGTGGATGGCTGCCGACGATTTATTAAAGCTCAAGATGTAGGAACATAGGCAGTAGCTCGGGCGTCGGATAGAGCAGTGGACAGCGTTCGACACGTGAGGCGCGCTCGTGCCACAGAACCCAGTGCCTGTCTCGCGCGCACATCATCGTTGTCGTCTTCTGGCGACATATCACAGCCGACGGTTCTTTCGTGGTGTGCGGTACAACAAACTCTTAAAGCGTAGGAGGCTGAGGTGGGAGGAGGGAGGGGGCGGAGGGTTTCACTCACGAGCACACTAGAGATAGCGCCACGAATTTACCCAGCGTTCCCCGCGCAGGAGTGCCTGCTCGGCGGCGTCGGCGTCAGCGGTACGGCTTTGTCGTCTGCTTTAGCGACGGTTGTTTTGGGCCGGTTTTGGTGCAGCTTCTCATCCATTGCGCGCTTCCTTAGCACGGCTTGATTAAGTTGTTCGGCAGCCCCTTCAGGGTAACGCGCACCCAACGGAATTAAGTGGTCCCATGGCAAACATACCTTAATGATTGGTTTGCAGGGCGGGAAAACTTGTACAAACCACATACAGACATCTGGCTGCTAGCGAAACGCTACCTTGTGCGCACTGCTTGCCACGAATCGGACTTCGTTTTCTAAATTTGTGAATACCAATTTGGTTCTGTTTTAAGATACAAAAGGCAAAAGTAGCAACTGGTCCTGATAAATAGCGATTATAAAAGTTTCCTCAGCTATCTCGCAAGTTTCAAACTTGCTAAACTAACTAGTCTAAATCGGTATAAATGGGCATCGCTAAGCTCAAATGCCGAATTGTTTCGGTGTCTGTACTTGTGTCACGTGGTGGTGTAGCCCCAAGTAAGCACATCAGGATGGCAAGGTTCCACTGTCTCACCCTTCAAAAGACGCTCCTCTCCGCTTTTTTGCTCCCCATTCACGGCCGGGCTACACCGGCGGGACTACAGCGGCGACATCCTCCGCTTTAGCCCTGCCGGGGCCGACGCTGCTGTGCGTTCGGAAACGCCCCCCCCCCCCCCCCCGAATTTCAGGTAACGGATGTCAGAATTTCTGGTTTCACTCTTTGTAGAGCCACGTGTGTGAATTCAAATGACGTCGCTTGTGAAATTGTTGAGGTTGCCATTTAAAGCTTTGCTTTCCAACCACCTTCACAGCGTGGAGTGGAGCCAATTGGTTGGTTTTCACTTGTTGTAGCTGGCTGTACTGTGTGGCACATAACGCTTAACACGTTAAAAAACCGAAAAAATACCTAGCGCTCGTGAGCGCGTGCCTCGCGGAGACCGCCGAGCGTCCCCAGCACGCACATTGGCTTTAGGAAAAAAAAAAAAAAAACTGGTGGAAACCCCGAAGAGCCAGCAAAAATGTGGCTCCAATCCACGCTGTAAAGGTGGTGGGACGGCGAAGCTGTTAACGATACCCACAACAATCACCCATGCGACGTGACTTCAATTCTCACAAGTGGCTCTCAATGACTGAAACAAGAGACAAGTGAAATGTACTTAACCACACTTTATATTACGGCACAACGGAATTAACGCCTGCTTTATGTTCTTCTTGCTGTCCTTCTGCCGCCTTTATTTTCCGTGGTCTACCCAAGGTAGCCTGGAATGAACTTGAGGAGGAGCTATACCGGTCTCCCTTTGAAAGCGTGACGACATCACTGAGTGATGTCTATGCTGTTGGGTACTTTCGCACTCGGAGTGGCTTACGCAACCGTAATATTTGCCGGTATGGCCAGTCCTCCTGGGTAGGTATGTGCCTGCTGTCAGTGACCATGTGGACGTCTTTTCAACGGTGAGTTTTCTGCTGACATCGCCACGAAAATTTGCTTGGTTGGTACAGGTATGCTATACCGGTTTCTTTTTTTATATATGAAAGCGTGGTAACGTCACCTTGTGATTCCTATGCTGTTGGGTACTTTTGTAGCTTACGCAACCGTAAGCGTTACCGGTATGGCCAGTCCCCCTGTGTAGGTATGTGCCTGCCTTCTTAATGATGATAGTTTTCTGCTGACATCACAACGAAAATTTGCTAGGATGGTAGAGGTATACTAATTCGCTGTAAAATGGCGAGCACTCGTGAGCGCATGCCTCGCGGCGACCGCTGATTGTCCCCGGCACGCGCAGTGGCTTTAATAAAAAGAAATAAAAACTGCCGAGAACCCCGAGGAGCGAGAAAATGCTGAGTGCTCGTCAGCGCTTGCCTCGCGGCCTTACCGAGACAACTTGTAGGTCCCGCTCCCTAATTTTGGCGGTCAGAATCTCGTGGAAGTTTATAATGGCGAGGATGAGCTTGTAGGACACTTGCCCACTTCGTGTTATGGTTGCCATGAGGAACACGACGATATCGATGCATTTGACGATGACTACTACTTGCACAGTGCAAAGCGACGACGGAACATGTAAATAAACAATTACAAGCTTCTAGAAAACCATGATGATGAGTGTCTCATTGCTCACGTAGAAAGAAATCCGTCAGCTTCGCTACGGTTTAAGCCTTGCGCGACTTAGTGCAAGCTTTCCCTGTTTGTTGTTTTATCGGCATTTTTTTTTTGTTTCGTGCTCGTTGCATGTTGCTCGTTGCATGTTGCACGAACTGCCGTGCATTAGGGACCTTTTTTTATCTCGGACTATACGCGAACAGAACAGCAGCAACAAATGCAAAACTTCACTGCCTTTTGTGAAAAGACCCATTCGCATCACAATAAGCAACACTCTTGTTTGGCATTACATTGCATTGTGCTCCTGTATTCAGTCCTGTACTTGAGTTTGGCTTAAAGGGACACTGAAGTGAATTTGTCCAGCTCCCGTTTTTGCTTGCACTGTGTAGACTGGCTCAAATTAGCACACTTTTCATCGTTTTTACGATTGACAAATCGGTAATTATTTTACAAAGCGCGAAAGAAGAAAAACTACCATGCGCGGTTTGCGGCGGCCGCACCAACTAAAGCTGTGACGTTAGGAGGAGCGGGCACCGTGATTGGACGATGCCCAAGGTGAGCAACCAAACAAGTTTCGGTTTCGGTTTCGGTTCTGTAAAACACAACCGGTGGCGTTGTTGGATGGGCATTCTCAATGACTCAATAATCATCGTACCGCGCTTCTGCCATGTTATCAGCTGTAAAAATGCATAAAGATAAGCCTCCTAGGACGGCTTGGAATCGTAGCATTCACTAGCCGAAACCTACGCAGTGCATGAACGCCCTCCGCGTACCCGTAGACGCCTAAATGTCATGCGCTTTTCCCCCATAATTGGAGCTTGCCTCCCTCATGCCTGTATCGTAAAAAGCGTGTTCGCACCAGGCCAAGGGTCTGTTCATTCTGGCCTGTGCCCACTGCCTGCAAGCAGTCGGTGCTTATGGCAACAGCACGCCAACTAGAACTCGCTAGCGCGCCATGCATGTGCTTGCCTGCGCGCGTTTTGTGAACTAGTTCGTGTAGCCATGAACGTTGCGGCCCAAAAAAAGGTGAACTCAATATAGAAAACATCGGCGGAAAACAAAAAAGTTAACTTACAAAAAAAAAAGCACGTACCCGCGGGGATTCGAACTCGTGACTTGCAAAACATTTGCGGTGACATACCCAGCGCCCCAGACTACTGAGCCACGGAGCGGGACGCAAAGGTCTTGCTAATATAGGGTATATATTGTACAACCAGTTTACACTTTTATTTAGTTTTGGCATTTCAAGCAGCTTAGGTGACTATTTGTTGTACTGCGATCGTGCAGTAAGCGTCGCCCGAGTTTCCACAGTAGCTCACGTCTAGCAATTGCATTTCGTAGACGGAAAAGCGTTCGCAGATGCGTAGTCGTGCTGCTGACCGCTGTGCTTGTTCGCCCAGCGCAAAAAAGTGCTTCCCGCGCCCTAGTTTTACACTGTACGGTAAAAATATCAGTTGATTTTATTTCCTTAGTAACTATATTGACTTCGCTGACTCTTCTCCCGCCTTCAAGAGGCCTTATATTTTCCTACTGGCGTACCAGTCAGCGAAGCGTCGCATGTGCGCTTGTGCAGCACTTGTGTCAAGCGAACTTGACTTGGAGCTAGATACAGTGTACAAACAAACCAAGTAAAGAAAGGCACATTCTTCCATTCACAAACGTGTCCTGGCTTCGTTTCAACTAAGCGAACGAATTGCGACCAAGCAATTTTTTTTTAACCTCCTTGATTGCGACGACCTGCCGGCGGCCGGCGGACGAAACGCTGGGCCGACTGACTCTGTCGGCCGGGGAGCCGTGCAGTAGCGCAGCCGTGGCGCAGCCAATTGCCAGCTCATCCCCTCCTGACGTCACACGAAAACGCCGCAGAAAATGGGCGAGCGTAAAGAGAGGAGGACAGCATTTTCGAATTAGTTTTTCTACTAAATAAAATCGCGTAAACGCGCCTAGAGTGGTCGAAACATGGCCTGGGGACTCCGGACTACAATTTGCGCTAGTAATCCCGCAATGTTTACATATCACTTCAGTGTCCCTTTAAATAGACTGTGATGTTGAATATGAGGATTCAGTTTCATCACAACTGTAGCTCCACACCTGAACTGAATTTTGTCCTTCCACATTGTAACTAATGCGTGAGCATCCTTCACGCAGTACTTGGCTCAGTTGGCGATAAAAGCGCCCCCCCCCCAGCCCCCCCGGATCCCATGGCCAGAACCTGTCCGAAAAATACCCATTGGCCCTTGTAGCTGTCGAAAAAACTTCCAGCGGCTGCGTGTAGCCGCGGGAACTTCTCACGAAAGTTACCGTTGGCAGAAAACGTGCGATGTACCGGTCTAAAGTTCCCATTGGCTGCGAACGGGTGTATGCGCCAGTGTCACTAACTAGCTTGTAACACACCATTGAGTTGTTGCGTCATATTCACTAACTAGCTTGTAATACACCATTGAGTTGTTGCGTCATCTCTTTCCATATACGTGAGCAGCCAAAAACATTCTACTGCCGCGCTTCCAGTGTCTCGCATTGCCGGCTCGTCTGGTAATAAACGCATCCCCCCTTTTGCGGTGAGTAGGCCAGTTTTGTCCAAGCTAGCAATGTTTAAGCAAACACGGTGGCAAAGAATAGATTCGAACATTGTAGGGTAGGAGCGATTGAAACCACGTATATGTGAGCTGTTGGAAACATGAGAGGTTTTATCCTGCATAGCCCATAAATAGGCTGATGTAGATGACGATGGTGGCAATAATGATAAACGCTGCGAAACCTGCACGTTAAGGCCGCTTGTTGTACTCCTCGATGATTATTGCCGGCTGCTTGTATACTTCGGTTAATCATAATACGAGGGCTGTTTTGGTGCTCAGTTGGGGGCTCCGAGTATCTCCGTTCACTATTATCGGGGCCTCAATTGTTTGCTAGTGTGTCGTCACTGCCACGTCAGTGAGCGCATGAGGAAGATGCTGCAACGGATACGGCAGTTTCGAACCAATGTTTCTCCTGAGAAAAACAGCGCAAAACACCGGTAGAACTACGAGTATAACCTGCACATTTTGAGCTTTACCCTGATTATGTAAAACGAATAGGTATATAACTGCCTTTCCTTCATTTCAAAAATGAATGCTAGGCTGCAGCAGCTTTATTTGTAAGAGTAAGCTCCGTGTTTCAGAAGCAAGCGCCCGATCCTGCAATGGTTACAGCAAAATCGTGCATATTGCTCCGTTGTCGCCGTAGTCGCTCATCAATGTTTTATTATTGCATGCGTGCAAGGCGCTGACTTACCACGCTCTTTCGTCGTCACTGTCGCTTCTCGGCGCCGCTAATCAATAGCACGTGACAACATTGTTGTGAAGCAACGGGAGGAAGGGTAGGGATGAACTGAAGGCACCGATAAGGACCAGTGACACGATAAGCTTTATGTACATGTTTAATAAGAAACACTCGTATACCTAGTATACAACCTTCAGTGCAATGTTTCAGTTTTCGAGCAACAACACAGATGAGAAGACAGAACTCCGCTTGTTTCGGCTAAATATGCTCGCGAAAAAAATCACTGACGGAGCGCGAACGAGCATAGATTACAGCTGCGGTTGGCGGACTACATCTACACTTCTTTAAGGCTTCCTAAAGAAACAAAGGAGATTAAATCCTGAAGAAAAGACACCCTAGACAAGCGGTCTTCCGCACACAAGGAGCGACACACTGCTCCACACCATCACTGTGTTTCTAGTCCATCACTGTTGGGCTTGTGTGTGCACCTAGGCCAAAGGCAAAGAAGCACGAAAAATGCAGCATTTCGTGTTCCCAAACAAGCCAACAAAGTTATAATGAAGCTTGGTCTTGTAACTGACGACACACATGATGTCGAGGATTTTGGACTGCAAATAAATACAAAATAAGAAATATACGAAGCTGTCAGACACAACGCCCACACACGCACAATTCGAGCCGTCATTCTCGGCTAATGAGCTAGCCGCTGAATTACATTGTTATTGGCTGCGCGGTTGAAAACAAGCTTTTTTTTTTTGCAATCGGCAACCTAAAAAGAAGCTTCACCTGACTTGATCGTCTGCTTTGTACCAGGCAATTTTAGTATCAGTGAAATCATGATTACGAAGAGATTTTTCTGCACATATTATTAAAAATCGAGATTCCATTACAAGTTGTAGGAAGTAGGATGGCAGCAGGTAATAGCGAAATATTAGAAAAGAGAATTCGATTTAATAAGGACGTCGACAATGCCCTGATATTTCGGATTTGCCGCCAGAATACCTGTCACTAAATCATCCATAACATGTACAGAACAAACAAGCTGCTTAAAGGGAGGATGAAAACAACGCACATACTTATTTATTTGAAAGAACTATCATTTTGTCACTCGCCCAACACCATTGAGGCCGCAAACAACATTGTCTTCGTCAAAAAAAGAAAAAAGTCAGTCAGAGATATTGGCAATGATGTAAATTTCCCGCAACACCGCGTGAGACCTTACGTCATTGGTGAGGTGCCAAAAGGTAATCAATATGTTAACCCCTGCTAGCATTCGATCGCTGTGATCAAACAAAATAAAAAAAAGGTACTATTACCATCGCACAGTCATGTTTATTGGCGACAGCTCTTATTAGCGACCAAACTGTCGCTGTGATGTCGCAGGGGCATTGCGAGAAAGGGGTTAGTGAGTGACCGCTCTTTCATCTCTTCTCCCAATTATCTAAATACATTGATTAAAATTTGTGTTGAAACTCACATGACTGCCATTCAGGCGTGACTATCTCTTAGATGAATCGTATTCTAATTTCATCTTATCTTTAAGAAGCATGTATGTCTCAAGGCCCCTAATGTCACCTTTTCTTATGGTAGGGGAGAAAGATGTCAGAATAACAGAAAAGTTGCAGTTCGAAAGCTAGTGATCTTAGGTTCAGCCGTCGTATGCGCAACAAAAAGATGTGCCTTATTATGCATGATTGAAGCAGCTTTGAAGTATGTGTTCTCGCCCTTTGTAATCCCACGTTTACAGGTTTACTGTTAGGACAATTTCGGCTGCCAAAAAAGTGCTGGTGTTACTAAATTGGCAGGGTCATAAGCTGCACTTTTGCATTCAAACGCCGAAACCGCCGCACTGTGCTGCAAGAGAACGGCGGCATCATGAAGCAGGGTTCGGAGTTTTGCTCACACATTTTCTTAACACGTACATGTAACTCGCACACGAGGAGGTTGGAAACATATTGCACAGACCAAATGTCACTGTCGCCTGCAAAGCCCAAACATAACACTTTTCACCAAACGTTGTTCTCCGCAAAGTCACAAAACGTGCTTGGAAAAACGAACTGCCGTGCATTAAGGACCTTTTTTTTATCTCGGACTATGCACGAACGAAACAACAGCAACAAATGCAAAACTTCACTGCCTTTTGTGAAAAGGCCCCTTCGCATCACAATAATCAAACTCATTTCGCTGTTCGCTAAGCTTTGTACACAAATATATACACAGGCGTTATATACAAAAACAATTCAATTTACTGTTTCCTTCGGTTTAGGTTAGTTGTTGAAGATACATGCCCTTTATACGGTCACAGGATCGTGTTCTTCGGCTGCACATGAACAGTACGGGCAGTTCCATTCCGCAATGCCTGTCGCAATCTGTCGGTGTGCTTTCACTTTGTTTAGCCACAACATTCCGCAGAACGGGAACAGAACGCGCTACAAAGTGTTAATCCAAGAACGACCACGGATCGCTTGCGACACTACATTTACATCCAACTCAATAACCTCACATTTGCACGCACTACAAAATACCACCAAGGCTTAGAGGCAAATCTAAAAATCAACTTTCAAAAGTGTTGCGATTCTAGATTCTAGCGACGCGAATGTACAGCGCCTGTAACTTTTTCGTGTCACAAATTCTGGATAGAAATGAACACGTGCAATGTTTTAAACAGCCATGTGCTGATAATTATGCTCGACTGGTTCGCGAAGATATGTTTGGATACGAATTTCGTTCAACTGGTTGTTATCTCCCACCATAAGGGTAGATGTTATGCTTCCATGAAGGGGTACGTAAGAAGTTTTGATGTTCGTCAGGCGCCTCTGACTCGTCGCTGAGGAAGAAGGACAGAAGTAGTCGAAACGAGTGTGCGCGCACAGCAATTAAGTAAATTTCAACGCTATGCTTAACATCTTCATTTTTTTATGTGTCTAAATGCTGCTCACACAGACACGTTTGCGTTGAGCGTATTACAACGTACTCTCAGAAATAGCACTGGTGAAGGTAAACATGCAGTAAAACTCCTAGGGCCGCTACCGCCCCCAGCTGAAGACTGCGATATTTGTTTTACCGAGAGAAAGCTAAACAAAAACCTACGCAAGTTACCTACGCGTGGATAACCTGAAGCTGGCCATATTAAAGATGTCTAATTCTTAGATCCCTGGATATAACGAGCGATCACCACATCTATGGGCGTCGGCAGGATTTTGTCTTGACGGGGGAAAAGCCATTGCATCGCGGGAGGAGAGGGAGGGTGCGAAAGGACAGTGTTCAGTGCCCCTTTTGCACCCCCTGCCGACGCCTGTGACCAAATCTACCCGCTGCGACCGTGTAGCCGAGTCTTTTGAGAGCATATTTTATTTTAGAAATAACTGGTTTTCATTTGACGCAATGATGTTTTAAATGTAATATATACTTTACAGACGTTTCTTTGAAGGCTGCCCAGAGCTTGGAATTATTGTGTGCCGCACACTTCAGCTAAATAAACTCATCAAGTGCGCGCTTGTTATGTTTGGACGATTTCTACCAGACTTGTCGCTTTTGTTCTTATCGTGGCGTCAAACTCTTAAGTACAACGGCAATGCGCCATGAACCATGAAGAATATTCCAGCAACAATGATGATTATTATGCTACATAGATCGGCGATGCGGATAGCAAGCTTTGAACTCTCACTTTCATGAGACCGAACGCTGAACGATTTCAAGATGTTCACGACATCAAAGTGGGGGGAGTGTTACTTGTTTCCATGAAGAGGTATTGACCGTACGTTCACAACATAGCACTGCTTCGCTTGCGGTCTGTTTTTGGAGATATCGTGAGCGAACATTCGTTTAGTAGTTCGACAATTTTATGCAAGTGTATTACAGTGTACTAGCCGTCGCATTACATTATTTATAAGCTCTTAACAAGTAAGTACTTTCTTGCACATGCCCGGCGAGACATAACGTTTCCGTTTAGCGAAACCAAGAAAATGACGTGGTCTTAAAGGAACAGGTAAAAATAATTCACCATGATATCTGAGCCACGGTGAAGATGTCTCCATGCAATCAGCCCGCTTGCCAACGCTCTTCAGCGTTGAGGCGATCATGCATAGTTAGAGAGTAGAATTGAATTATCGTAATATCTCATTCATAGGTAGATTCGGAACCTGGTGAATGAGAACACTCATAACTGCACACCTTCCAGTCCTTCTAAATTTTTCGGGAGCTTATTTAATAAACGGGAGAGTATCATGTTCTTTTTTTCATTTGGAAGAAATATCTAGCAAAAGTGACGCGACCATGGACACATCAACTATTTATCCTCGCACCCAGGTGCCATTCACGCTGCTACGACACGTTTCATTCAATCGTTACAAAAAACTTTAGACACTCCTTCGGCCCATTATCTTCGATGACCTCGTCAGGTTCAGCGGAAGCCTTATTTAGAACGCCATCGACATGGCAAGCTGCTGCAGAATGAAGGCCACCAGCGAATCTGATCCGGTCACCAAAGATGTCTAGCCCAAAATATATATATTCTTGTTATGTGAATGTACTAAGTAGGAGATCTAGTTCGCCCGAAGACCAGTGTCAGTTTTTCGTTGAAGCCAACCCACTGAAGAACGGTTACACATTGCTGCTCCCACTGCGCCTTCCCTCTTTCCACGAAAAAGAAGACAAACGAAATAAATGGGCTACTACAACCGTCAGTTCACAAAGAAAAGCGTATGAGAAGAACTGTCGCATGTGGCATGGTACCGAACAGAAGCCAGAGGAAAAGGTAACATGTCACTAGTCACTGCATAAAAAAACTCGGATGTCTTTGTTTCTCTTGAAATGACAGCTAACAGTGTGCTATGCGATTGGAAATAAACGGCACAGCATTACGAATAGCGAGTTTCATGGCAGAATAAAAAGCATCCAGTGGAACGGAACAGCAAAGAAAGCCCTGTTTTGCTGTTTTGACGTATGGTATGTACTGGTATCTAATGAGCCGAAAACACTGCGAGCAGCATTGTACCGTTATATCGACGACCACAGGTGGCGAAAGCTCGCGCAAGTTTGCCTTTCACGGCAAGCGTGCGCCGTCGAGAAAGCCAGAGTTCATCAGTCATTCAGGCAACGACTTTGTTTCTGCGGACATGGATGCAGCGTCGGGCCTACCAGCGAGCGACGGGCCAAGGTGCTCTCGGAAGGTCAGACTTTGTCCCTGGAACCCTTCAGGTCGTAGCTCAGCCGCCGTCCATTGGCGATGGACGTGCCGTCCATGACAGCACGACGGTGGCAGGCAGCGGCGGCGGCGGCAACGGCGGCCGCCGCCTTGGCTTCACGCTCGAAGATGTCGCACGCTGCGTCCTGGTCAGACTTGCAGCGTGCCATGGGCTGTGCGCTGGCGGTGAGCACGTGCGCGAGGTCGTCGGCCACCTGAGTAGGCGATAGCGACTCAGAGCCGCACGAGGAGCTGTCGCTCAGCTCCGAGGTGGGAGGCCGGCGGCTGAAGCGCGGGGAGTGGCTGCCCGGCCGCCGGCCCAGGATCTGCGCTTGTATGTGCTCGCAGATGCGCTTGAACCTCCGTATTGGACCTGCAACGGGAGCCGGACGCCGTGAGTACGACATACGAATTCTCACTTGCTGGTGTCAAATTAAGTGCTCTGCAGAGTATGACAGGCAAGCGGGTATGTACAGATCTAAGCATGTTTGCACATCCAAGGTCTCAGAACCAGCACGTTTGCTCGGTGCATCTACACTGCTCCATTGTATATCTACATAAGGCACCATGGGAGTAGCCGGGGGGGGGGGGGGTTCAGTGTGAGAACACCCCCCGAAATTTATGCATGCAGGAAAACATATATTGTTTGGTCATCCGGTGCAGTCTTACTTTCTCTTAATTTGTTTTATTTTCCAGGTGGCGTATCACACCCTCCGACACATATTTCTGGCTACGCCACTGTACGGCATTGTTCGATTATCAGAAAGTAGGCGCATGAAACTCATGGTATCGGTAGCTGAAATGCCTGTGCAATAGGTAGTTCGAAACATGAAACTGCCAAGGAAGCCAAATTGAATTTCGCGAATTATCCAGTTGTTACCAAACTCGATTTCTAAGCAGAAAAAGTATACTAGTGATCTAAAAAACGAAGTTTCATCATAGAAAGCTCCCCATTTCTTATCTACGCCCCTTTTTTTAGTGTGAGCCCCATAATTGTCCAGTTGCAACTAAATACGTTCCCTATACACTGTTGTGTCATGTACGTCTCAAAAACATTGATGACATAGCGAGAAAGCGGCACCTTGTTTTGTGGCGCCTCAACTCCCTCGTCCCCAGACTCTTCCGCGCTTTCTACACCTGTGCGTGCTCATCATTGTGGTATACCTTGAAGAGTTCTTCCAGTTTGTGTTTACTAAGCAGCAGAGCCTTGGTTCATGTGTGTGGTTGTGGTAGGAGGCGAAATAAACGGTTCTCCAGTCTTCGCCCTACAAGGCGTATAGTCACCAGGCTCATCACCCTCATCAGTCGATTTGGGCTAACTGCACGACAACTGCCTCTGTGGTTGACTGGGAAGGTTCGGCTCGCCAGATCCTGGGTCGCCAGATCCTGGACTGGTGACTGGTATACCACAATGATAATCACGTACAGGTGTAGAAAGCGCGGCAATGTCTGGGCACCAGGGAGTCGAGGAGTTGTAAAACAAGGTCCCGCTTTCTCGCTATGTTCTCAATGTTTTCGAGGCGTACATGACAAGACAGTGTATAGAAAACGCATTTAGTTGGAACTGGACAATTATGGGGCTCACACTAAAAAAAGGGGCGTAGATAAGAAATGGGGAGCTTTCTATGATGAAACTTCGTTTTTTGTTGTGTTAAGTTCTTCGTTCTTCGTTCTGTTGTCTCAGACCCAGAGAGCCTTCCAAATATTGTTGCACCTGTCTCGTTTAGCCTCACAGGTATCCGATGAAGTTATTGCTATTTAACCAGGCAGCATAGCGACATGGGTTATAATGGGCGTTACGTGTGCATAACCTTGCATATATGAGCCACAACACATGGGACTGACGCTCACGCCCGCGAACGACACCTTTCTGTGAAACGCGTTGCAGAAGAACGGTGCGAGAGACATGAAGGTGATATCAGGAGCTGGGACACATGCAAGCAGAACCTTATAGGTAAGTACAGGCAGACTGATCGCTAGCAGGCAGCCAAGAAAGGGCTTCCGATCTTCGCGCGTCCGCAGAGCCACTGAGTCAGGTTTCGTATATTTAGGTCGTTCTGGCGCTGTGCCTCAGAACTGACAGCCGGGGGTCCGACCCCGATAATGTAGGAAACGGGCTGGGAAGCTCCGAAGGCGACGCCTTTTATCTCTACATAGAAGCTGCGTTGCCATCGGGTGGCCACTGCCGAATGTTGCCACTTCGAGCAAGTCACGGAAGCCGTCCGGGTGACCAATATTTCGCAAGACTACCAAATAATGCTCCGACCTCGTCGTGTGACGATATTACTGAACCAGTCTTATCCAAGCGGTCACATTGCAGGGTCGGAACACCTGCGAAGATCATGCGACCTGAGCTTGAGACTGTAAGCCCGTGGCGTAATACAAGCGTTCCTTTTGTCTCTGTCGTTCAAGCCATCGTGAAACATAAACTTTCCACGATGGGTCTGCCGCCTGTTATTGTCATCAACCGCCGAAATTTAATCGTCTGATTAGTTTTTTGGGGCACTGGCCGGCACATGCATCCCGCACGCCGTTAGAGTGTGCGGTCACAGTGTCGCATAGGCACATTGGATGGCCAGTGTGTTTCAACTAGTCTGGCGCTGGCCACGTGCCACCTACGGTGTGAACTGCTGCTTCACCTCCTGCCGCACCAGTATATATATCTGCTTACAGCTACTCCGAGTATAAGCCTCGGCAGTTCTCTCCCAATCATGAGCGGCCGCACCATCTCGCCGAAGACCCACGCACTCGATTCAGTCGCTCGCCGTCACTTCGCCGCCTACGGTCGTACTCTCCCCTAATTCGCGGCCAATCGCCTCAGTTATGCCCGTTCGCCTTCCGAAACTCTACATACAAGGCGTACGGAACTGACGACATGACGTTGTCTAGAGAACATCTATGTTGATGGTACAACAGATATGGCAATAATTGCTAGCGTCAGTACATTAGCTTTCGGTTCCGGAGTTCGCCGTCGTCTACAAAAGGTCCTCGCACCAATGACATCGCGTAGTGTTCTACTTGCTGATGGAGGAACGACCAGTGTTAGCGGGTGGGGACAGTTCTCGCGACAGTTGCTGGTTTCTCAGTTCCTGTTTGGTTTGCCGTGCTGCACACATGTCTCCGTGGCTATACCATCGACCTCAACTTTTCACTGCCCCAGGTATTCCTCGCCTCGAGTTTCTTTTCGATTCCTGAGTCGCCTTGCATGTTAGATTAGTCCCGCACATATTATTAATAAAACCAGCATGCGTATATGTACTTTGAATTTTAGTTTTGCGCGCGCTTCAACAAAACTTGTTGACCACGGCTGCCAGTCCTTGCTTATGCTGAACTGTACTCTGAACACGTATAATTTCTGCCGAAATACCAGACGAACATAATCTTGACATCTGTGGAAAGAACTCAGATCTTTTGAAGTCTTTTTCGCTCCAAGAGTTTAGTTTCCAAGGCATTCCTTATATTTCCTCTGACTTACACGCTAACACCAAGTTACTGCAGCAGCAGAAAGATTAGCTACCGCTAGCCATGTTGTAGAAAATATTTGCGCCTGCATCATGTAGTTCACTTATAAAATTATTCATTTCCCTATTTTATGAGAGTATAGACCCAAGATTTGTGAATTTGTGTAAGCTTGGAGTAAGAGAAACCACCAGGTGCGTTCACGGCTTCCCCGCAAGTTCCCTCAATGTTGTTACACTGGGTAGTACTGTGGTTTGGCTGCATTTAAGACATAAAGAACTGAAATATTATCTATGACATGATTGCTGTAGACGTTGTCTTTGTCAACGCACAGTTTATCTACCTAAAATGTGATCGCCATACAATAAACTCCGCCATTGGGCTCAAGCCCAAGTCGGTGCGAGAAAAAACTCATTTAAACGTACTTATAGCATAAAAATGAGCGCAAGTAAGAATAAAAAGCTTAAGAGACCAGGCACAAGCCTCCCAGACTTTAACCTGATGAAGTAGCTATGAGTTGGTTATTACTATATTCCCTGTTTCCTTTACGGGCAGGCTTTGCACTATATGGGACACGTACCCGCTATTAGAGTGAAGCTGATGCAGTAGACCGAAGGCTTGCTGTCGTGCGAGGCACCTCCGTTGGGGCTTCCGTCTCCCACGATGCTGATGTCTACGTGGAAGCGGACATTTCTCTGGAACATGGTGGTGCTTCCTGGCCGCTTGTACTCCACGCGGAAGGACATTGGCGACACTACGCTGTGGCTCAGGTCGGCAATCTGAAATCGAGGAGAGGGCAGATGGACGCATCGTGTAAGAAACAGCTTGGCTTCGCAGCGGCTGGTTGCAGCATCTCTTCGAAATCAGCTGGCTAGCGACTCGCCACCAGTAGAGCTACCAAACTACAGTGACCCCAACATGGAGGGACCAATTGATATTATAACGACACCTGCAGTTCTTTCCATAATCTTTAATTAGTATCTGGAAAGCACTGCAGCCCGATGGAAATAGATGAAGTTGAGGCAATAGACGCACGAAGGCACCAAGTCATGAGGGAAACAAGACATGCCCCATAGCCAGAGATAAAACGTAACTAAAACCATTTCTAAAAGCGTGCCTAAGCATATGGCCACTATTCCAGGAAGATGGGGACTTACTACTCCGTACAAGTGCAACGCCCAGAATGGTGAACAGCATACGATCGTGGTGGCAGAGCTCGATGGTAGCATTCTTGTTTGCATGCAGTTCTGAGCAAGAACCCGCAGCGTAGTATCCGTGTATAAGCTAACTGATTGCCGCCAAAACTTTGTGATGCTAGGGTGAGGTGCGACTTGCGCTGCCGATACTCGAAGTTGCCCGGCATGACTCTGGTTTCTATTTTGTGTACAGGGTAACGTTTTCCGGCATGTCTCTAGTAATCGCCGGCTACGCTTATTACTTTCGCATTACCGTTTTTAGGCACCCGAACAGCTTGAAGCCCTGAAGGAAATAAATCCGTGTTTAAATGCGCCGAAGCTACATAGTAGAGCCATTTGAGCTTAAAGGGACCGTGCAACACTTTTGATAAACGCTTTCACTCTTTCCTTCCCGTCTCAAAGCAGTGCAAAGCTACAGTTATCCCCAGCACGGAGCGGCACTCCGTGATGTGCTCGTCACCTCAGGTACGTCTTCCGTTTCTGCTTTGTTTTTGTAGCTTTATTTTTAAAGTTGCTATCGAAAAGCGTTCATTGCTGCAACTGCAGGAAAACTGCCAACAGCCGCTACATGGCCTCAGTGACATAATTCGGGCCGTCGAAGAACGTCAACACCAGGAAAGAGAGAAAAATCTTTTGAGCTACTATATCTGATGGGCATGGAGCAGTAATTTTTGGCTGACGTATACTTTGCGACCCCCTAATCTAAGTACTGGGTGTGTTGGGTGACTACGTTCTGAAAGCATGATAAGATTTAAAAAACGTTAGAAAAGAGTAGCAGGGTTCCTTTAAAACGTGCAGCATTACCACGATTAGGCTGAGTGATAAAAATGGCTGTTAAATTCCAAAGGTAAATTCCGGTTAAGGACTACCGTTATGATTCATGAAGTCCTTCACATCTCAGTGCAACGTCTGAAGAGTTCCCACAACGTAACGCTCTAGAGAAATGCGACGGCTGGCATAAAAATTCCAAGCTGCCAAACTCAGTGAACACAATGATAGCGAAATGCAAAGGAAACGCTAACATATGACACAATGGGAGATGTTTTCACAGTTTTTTGACGCTGCAGTGGAGCTCTTGCTCTGTCAAGGTGCATTCGTTTTGTCACAATGAATATCTTGTCGTCGATTGTACCCGATTACGTGAACACGAAAAAAATCAGTCTCCTTAAAGTTTCTTGCTCTCTGTGGCATCGTTGTTCGGCAGCTTCAACGCGGTTACTTCGTTCGTTTACAGCCGCATTAGGTTGAATAGGGAAGTGCTAACACAGTGCAAAACTAGCTCATGAAATCGAAGCAAAGTACACTCGGCTCAGGCCTGCATGTTCCACTGCGGCCTAGAATAGAAGCCATGAAATGCCCCTGAATATAGTCATCCAGTTTAATTAAATAGGGCTGGTAACCTGTAAATCATATTTACCGATGTGGAGTCAGTCAATGCGAGAGGCGACATTTTTAATATACGTAAGTCGTTTAAAAGAGATGTAAGACTTGCGATAGCTCGCAACAACTCTTGGCTTCAGGAAATCAGCAAGTTCAACTTGACTTTTAACTTCTTGCTCCTAATGCGGACGTACTCGTCTTTCCGCGTGGCCACACCTACAATTCGTGCAGAGATTTATACGCTCCGGACAGCAATCATACCTACAGTTTATTTTCAAAATAGGAAATTTTCTAGGTTATAGAAATGCTTCAACAGTATTGTTGTGGTTCGTCAGCAGGAGAGCAGGAAATAAGGACAGATTCAACATTTTTGAAGCTGTATGCTCATATTAGGCGTGACTGCTTCCGAAAGAGAAGCAATAGACTATCGACTGTTACGAGGTTTTTCTCGGTTGCTGGAACTGATGCGAAATTGTAGAGAAATATTCATTTACAAAAAAAAAGACATTGACATCTCATACGTTTGTGATTGTCTCTGCTCCATCGACTCACCGTATCCAACAGTCCGCCTCGGCTCAGCTCGTACATTTCCCGCTACAGCGACCAGAAGTAGAACCGGTTTCTCTTTAGTCTTGTGGTTTTTATGTAAATAATATTTCCTTCTTCCAGTTCCTGATCGTTTGTATCCTCTTTTGAATATAATTCGTCTGTTCGTTAAGAGTTAAGCAGTAGGGCGGCTCATGACTCTCTGCGCGATCTGGCCCAACATTCTGTTCATTACAGTAAAATAAACTAACGAAAGAAAACATTGTTTTATAATAGGTGTCTGTTGTTGTAGGGCGGTCTCTCATTGTATGTTCCACTTGTGTGAGTTGAGAGTCTATTTTTACCTCCAGTAAGTATCGAAACTGCAAGCAAATTCTGCGTGCAAGCCTACCGACAAGAAGGCGTGGATGAGGTCAGCCTTGACAGAACTCAAAGGACGGTCCTTGACGAGTATCACGTGGCTCTCTTCTCTCTCGTTGGCCATAAGTCCTCCGAACCAGGATCGTTTTGACAGTCTGGAAAGGAAAGAACATTCGGAGTCCTCTGTTAGAGCGTGAAATCGTGCAGAAATGGCCCAATGTGAGTGAGTGCAATTAGGGACGCCGCGACATGAAGTTACTCAAATAGTAGCGAAGTGTAATGCGATGCAGAGCATGGCTTATCGCTTACCACGCGCCTTGATTCATCATTTAACTCAGGCGTGCCTATAGTGTCCAAGTGTGTCTTACGACTGAATTTTTTTAAGACGTCATCCGAGATGTGATGTGTCATCCTATGCAGGTAACTGCACGTTTGACGATAACTTTACTACATGGACGTTGCATGTGGTGTGAGTAAACAGGCATCGAACTAATTGTAGGCGTAGGATTGTCTTGGGGTATTATCTGCGCAGCATTTGTTACATGTGCGGCAACTGCGACTTTGTCAAAATGCATTGTGGGCAAAACTTACTCTGGAGATGAATCGGGCGTCAGGCTGACTTCATCGGAAGCGGATGGAACTGCAAATAAACGAAGATATGACTTATTCATTTTATAAGCGTAGGCGATACATGAAGTCCACCCAAAAATGCACATAATGCAGAATTCAATTACTAGAAATTACAACTTCGCAGTATTTATGAGATTTGAACCAGTGCGTATTTTCTGCCCCAGTGTTGCGCTTTTAGAACGTGAATATATGAAGCAGGAGCACGGTTTCAGCTTTCTCCAGCTAAAAGTATGCACTAGGTAAATTCTGGGCATTAAAAGTGGACAGAGCCGCAATGAGTGACTTGACTCAAGTAGAGCTTGCGATTTTCGTCTGGAGAACAGGATTTCAAGAACTGTGTAAACATGTTTATTAAAGCAGCACATATAAAATCTTGGTGTCAAAAAGACATTATCCTTAGTTATTATCAACGGTCGGGTTCACGATTTCATCGTAATCAGTCAGCAACATTTGGTGTTCATTATATTGTTTAGCACAGAGCTTGCCATACGAATATGCATACAGTAGTCGTCCCACCACGCGTGAATCCCGATAATAAAGCAAAAATTGTGCGCTTTCAGTGAGAATAAGAGTGCTGTTCCCGAATCTCCCCCTTATCAAAACAGAAAGCTGCCCCTGCCAAAGTTACTAGAATCACGCAGGCGCCGAGCACACACACAAATTCTTAGTTCATTTTGTCATTTTGTAGCACATTTTGTATGCCTTCTATTTCAACGTCTCTTGACGTATTCGGCAGGCTGCTTTTTAGATTTTAGTCTACATGGGAGGTTTCGCGTAATTTTCTCTGTTTCTTTTCGGCATAACTGCGAGCATAAATAGTGACAGTCCTTTACCCGTTTGTTAATCTGGTGTAATGAGGTTGCAAGCGCATACCGTGCCAGCTTAGAGTCCCACAAATATAACGTAATTTTTGTAGGAGGTGTGGTGCTTTTGGGATCCATTAAAAAAAACCGGCTGGTCTTCAAAGGGGCACCATTTTGTACGTGAACATAATATTAAACTTCGGATTCAATCATTGCGAGGGCTTGAGCAAACAACGATATCACCTGGTAATATGCCCCATCCAGTGGTTCATCCACTCTGAACTGTTTACTTGACGTTTCTGCCAATTTGGGGGAGCGCGTTCGCCATTCAACCGGAAAAGAAAATATGAAAATTTGCCTGTCCTATCCTTGGTGACGGATGAGGCAGATCGCAGAGTGTGAATGCCTGCTTTGTGTGAAGAAATTAGGACGCTGTCCGTCGTTCTGTTGGGCTGAGGAGTGTTGCACGGATGGTGTATACTGAGCGGGATGGACTTGTAGCTCCGGAACTTCATGACATCCGTACGTACGCGCGAACCAACAAGCATTCGCTGGAACCACGCTTTCATGACATTTTGTGGTATAAGCCCATGTTCGTACAACCGATTCATAAAGCCGGAGTAACGAGCAGTGTATTGGAATGTTATGATTACGGGTGTCAGCCACCACATTCAGCGAGAGATGTCAGACAGCCAACACACGTCTGGTCTGGTCAAGAATGTGTAGAGGCCCGAAAAGAAAGTGTACGAGGAGGGCTGCGACAAAACTGGCAAAAATTTCGATCAGGATAGTGCGGGAGAAAGTGATAACGACAGACGCTAGGCGACCGACAATAAATTGGTCACCATACTACCCTGCGAAAGTGATGTCCAGCAAAGCTGTTAACCGCTACAAATGGTGATGGAGGAGGGTATGAAATGTTTCTCGTCATCTCCGCGAGCTTTTCGCTTGCTCTCGGCTAGTGTCACTAGAGAAAGGTACAGAGTATCGGCACTCCTATTGTTCCGTGCCGCCGCCATGATCATTGGCCAGTTGGCATTACGTGACATTTCTTTACATAGTACGGTTAATGGGCGCCATCATTTTGTTCTATGCATTTTAGTCAGTCAACTCTGGTAGGCTGAGCTTGTCCTCCCTGCTCTGCTGCTGCACGCGATTGACGTCGTTCCGAATGCAAATAAAAGATAACGCGTGTAACAGCATTTCAGTGGCAGAAGTGAGTCCAAAAATGCGGCAAATGCTTGGTCCTGCCTAGCCTGACTCATGCGCTCGGCGTCTTGGGCAAGAACTGCTTTATTTAGTGACACTAGTCCTGCGTAGCCTTCAACGCAAATAGGCCAACATACTCTTTACCAGGAACACGTTGTGGAGGGGGAGGAGTACTCCTTCTTACAGGCGCCTTATCATCCATAATGCGGTTTAGATGCTTGTTTTGTGGTTTCCTTAAACGAATTCTTAGCTCTATAAGCCTGACGCATGGGCTGGGCGTGTTAGGCCTTGGCGCATTGTCGGTTTTGCCCATGGCGATGAAACCGTCGGGGGTAGAGGTATACATACAGCTTTGCAGTAATAAGTCAGGCAAGTTTTTCTAAAATTTGTTTGGTTCACAACGAGTTTGCTCTGTTCCTGGCTGAATGGTTCATTTGGGTGTACTTGCAAAACTGCCCTCTACTGCTGGTAGGGTCATCAGAGTGCTTGAAATAAAAATGTAGTTTGTTTTGAAGAGGGAGGAGGATGGCGCGACTTCAGGAGTAACAAGCAAACACACGAGAGAGAGAGAGAGAGAGAGAGAGAGAGAGAGAGAGAGAGAGAGAGAGAGAGAGAGAGAGAGAGAGAGAGAGAGAGAGAGAGTACAGCTGAGTTGCTATTTGTATGCTGTGTAGTTCTGTTTTGACTCACTTCATTATTTTCCCGGTTGTTTGTAAGGAGGACTATTCCTCCTCCCTAGACGGCTGTCAGCAGGCCTTGGGCCTTCGCGAAGTTTTCAGCCAACTAGACGGGCCAGAGCTGGACGTCTGTGTCGGAGCTGAAGCTGCCGGATATAGCGCGAGTTAAGTGCAGAAGGGCTTTAGTTAGGAATATGCTCTCATATTCTTCTAAGGCTCCTCCTCTTTGAATGTCAGTATAACACCTTGTGCATGTGCATACAAATTAGTCAGTTATGATGAGGGACAACAAAAGAGGTAACGCTGGGTCTTCGTAATCTATTACCTACCCATACGGAGGAGACGAAGAGTTTTACAATGAGTGTCACGAGAAAATGTGAGGATGACTTGAACGAGAAAGATTTCAGATCAAGGACGTGGCCTCATAGTATGATACGACCCATCTTTGCAGTGTGTTTTTTCTATAGATTTTTTCATGTTCCGGTAAATGCAGTTGCGGTTTTGCGATTCTGCGATGACAAATCTTTCGAGGAGGGTAACAGTGATTGTAAGCTTGATGAGAAACGTTTGTATTTAAGGTTGTATCCTTGTAGTCTGATATGACCGATCTCTCTTCTTCCAGTGCCAATATGACGCCTCGTCCATATAACAGAAGGTAGTTTCCCTTTCAGCGTCTATATAATGACGCGACGCAAGGAGGTAAGGTCGCGACGATGGGTGTGAAAACTGAAGTTACGAGAAAGATTACGACCTGTGGCGATTTTCTTGCAACTTGACATAACTCGTTTTCTTTCAGCGTCTACACAATGCTCGTTTTTATCATTGGCGATTATTAGTTTCGTTGACAATACCTGAAAATGGCTGTGTCCTTATAATTTTCTGTGCTTCAAGTTCTTCCGGCTCTAATACAAATGTCGGAGTTTACAATGCTTTACAATGCCGGTAGCCATCCTTGCTTGATTGGTTAAGGCAGACAGCACTGCCACCACACCTTCAACACACCTTGCGCCCATGGGCGAAAAACATGCTAGTCGTAGTTTTAAGTGTAGTATTAAGTTCTATATTGTATTTCTTAGATCAAGAAGTTTGCGGGGATAAATTGGTCGCGATCAGCACAGGACCCGGATAATGGAGATTAATGCGAGAGGCCTTTGCCCTGCATAGGACGCAGATAGGATGATGATGATGATGATGTATTTCTTAGCCTGCATGTTCTCCCTTGACCACATTGGTGAAGGCACAGTAAGTGCAACATGCCTTGCCTTGCTACCTCTGTGTGTCGCTTAGACCAAACCACGTCATACGCGGTAAACCTAACTATTGGCTATATAGTTGGATGAAAATAAATGCTTCCATGTTGTTGGCTTAACTGACTGCTGCCCTGAACAACCCGCGCATGTTGCGCATGCCTAAGAACAAAGGTTGGACTGCGCTGTATACGGAACTGCATCCGAATGCGTGGCTTTCTGTTGGCTTTCTCTATTATATGAGCTGTAACTGACAAAATGAGGGTGATTTCGATCCCGCTGTTCAGACAGTACTACGGAATCAGGGCCTTGAAGAGCTCGCACTGCACGCGTGGGACGTATTTGTGACCCAGCTAAAAAGTAATGCTCTATGTATGTGCAGGAGCGGTTCTGCTGATGGTTGCGTGTTCAAACGTTCAGAGTGTGGCAGTACCCTGTAGTTTTCTCCTGTGGAATCGGGGGCTGCCGAGGAAGCTGTTCTTGATGGTGTGCAGACGGGATCGCCAGTAGGGCTGTCCGAGGGAGGGCGAGCCGGGCGGCGTGTTGAGCGGACTCTCGTCGGGCGTGGTCGCGCCCCGCGGGGAAGGTCTCGGCGAGTTGAGCGGGGACACCGCCGGACTCGGGATCCCGCTGCTGGGGTGCAAGCAGCCCGACGCGCTGCCCCGCCGCATGCTGCGCAGAAGAGAACAGCCGTCACGCGATTAGGCGACGGCCACGAGAGAGGGAAAGAAATGCTGATTACGGGGAAGCAGCACAACTGACATGGTCGAGCACTGGCACGAACCTGAAAGAGCATGTGGCAGCTCGATTGTTGTCCGTGAATGTTTATCACCTCGTTGTTCTGTTCGATCCCGTGACAGTAACATTATGGTAGGATTTTATGCCATTGAGTCACCGTAAACGTTACTGATACAATTAAGTCAATCAACGGGTATAATGTGGACGCGTTCATTGACTTAGGAGGTATAGTCGCCTTCAAAGTTTAACCTGTGAAGAATACGAAAAACAAACTAGCAAAAACTCAAAAGAGGAGGGCATTTTTTGCTTAATCGTGTTCGTTCTAACAGGCCATAAAGTTGGTTCGTAGCAACGAAACTACTGTTAGGGAAACACATTGAAGAAATAGTGCTCAGCCCAGGTGGCAGCAAAAGGCTGTCATTTCTACTGGCTTCGGCCAGGTCATTTCCACGTCAAGATTCATTTCATTTAACTTGTACAGCTGAGTTGCTATTTATAAGTTGTGTAATTCCGTTTTGACTTCTCAAGCTAAACAGAAGAACCTCGAAGTAATAACCATTGTATGCTATCTGATTTCTGAGGCCTGCAACTTTGCACTGTAAGCAACATTTGGATCACTGACTTCATTTTCATCATCATTATCATGACCGAAGTATGTCCATTATATTCAAAAGCCAAGGTCAACCGCTAACGGCTCAAAGCGTTATTTAGCGTTAACCGCTAAAGCGTCATTTCAGTAACGCTGTTACGGGTAGCGAACGGCTCAAGTCAGCTAACGCTTGGACTGCTCGTGGCGTGATTGGAGCCGCGACTCTGGTGTTTGTAAAATTATTCGCGTTTAAGAGAGATAACACTGCTAAAAAGAGGCTAGCTACAATTTTTGTTTTGTTTATCGGCATATTTAGCATGTAAAGTACTTTTCACAGAACTTAGAAATGCACATCAAGTGTTGCGACTTCGTCGACTTGGTTGCTGGTTTAGCACGAGACATAGTGTTTGCCGGCAAACTATAAAAGTACACAACACATTTTGTGTATGGTGTATGGTCGTGGATTTTGTGCATCCTAGAAAGCAAACTAAATGCAAAAAATCCAATTGATTTGAATCGATAGAAAAATGTGCGCAAGTTGCAAGCACAACGTATTAGTAAACGTAGAAGCCCTCCCGTGGGTCGAGACAACGACAACAACGTGAAGAAGACATTGTGCTACTTTGGAACATCCTTCTTTGCACATTTTTCACTACACAAACTCTAGCGGGAAGTTTGAGGAACATTTTAAAGACTACAAAAAAATCTCCGGCCATGTCCACCTATGTGAAACCTGGAGAGGGGCGAAGCATGCATTGTATAAGCGTATTCTTGGCGCCTTGGCGCTTTTGTCCACGGAGATGAAACCGTTTGGGGGTAGAGATGTACAGCGTTGCTGTAAAAGTATCGCGTCTTTAAGCACGAGGCGTTCCAGCGCGAGGCGTAAACGAGTGCCCTGGTATTTTAGCACGCGTTATGTTCTGGCGCGAGGCGTAAACGAGTGTCCCGGTGTTTAAGTACCGTGACTACATGAGACGACGGTTACGACGACGAGATGAGACACCAACAGCCCGAACCCCTAAAGAATTCAGTGCCATTCGACTCCGGGAAGGTGGATGACACCCCGCGAAGCTGTTGGGGTGTATATTGGTTGACTTCACACTTCCCCTCAAATCGTGCAGTCGGGCCGGCGAAGCGTTCAGCGGGATTGCAAGTAGGCTTCACTTTGAAGCGAACAATGTGGGAAAGCCAGCTTAAAAAGATCAATAAAACGTGCTGTCGGGCTATTTCGTACATGCTGAATGGGGAGGCTTGGCGAAAAAAGCGTTGTTAGTAGCGCCTGTCTCGTCTGCCACCGTCCTCGTCATTTCTGCGCTAAGCCTCCAAATCATTACAAAGACCAAGCCAACACCGACTTTTAAAAGTCAAATTCATTTTAAAACACAAATGTGTTGTTGGGAAGACAATTTTTAAGGAAAACATACGTCATTTATTATCAAAATACGAAGCGCCAGAGGCGAACGCTGGCTGAAGGGAGAGGGTGTGCCGAAGAGAGGAAGGCGCGGCTTTTCTCGTCTTACGAAAGCACGATGCAAATAACGCCGCAAATAAAGTTTAAACAGGCATAAAAAAACAGCGGGTAGGTCGCCGAGTTATGTAAAAAATCAATGCCATTAAAGGTAATAAAGTCTGTAAGAGTTTGTTTTCTGCTGAACTTGGAATTTTTTGGCGATTCACAAACTGAACGCGAAATTAATGACTTTCTATACAGCTTAGGTACGATAGGGAACAAATACATTGACTGGAAGAATCGAGCCAGTTCTCCAGACCAGAGCAATCACAACCCAATACAGCACCAACAACAGCTACAAGAACAGACCCGACAAATAAATTTACAGGATAACAAAAATCCATAAAACTTATTTTTCACTCCAGCGGTGGAAACAAAATGTGCCCCAGAGTACAGTAAAAAAATCCTGGGCCCTCTCCAGTAACGTGACACCTGGGGAGGGGCGAAGAATGCAGTGTATAACTGTTTTCTTGGCGCCTTGCCGTTTTTTTCCACGGAGATGAAACCGTTGGGGCGTATACGTATACAGCTTTGCTGTAAAAGTCTCATTTCTTTGAAGCGCGAAGCGTTCTAGCGCGAGGCATTGGAAAACGAGTGTCCGGGTCTATTTTTATGTATTTATTTATTTAAGGTTTACTGCCAGCCTTTGAAAAAGCCCTTTGGCAGTAAATTCTTCTAGTACGAGTTTTTTCCCATGGATATGAAACGCTCTAGCGCGGGGAGTTGGAAAACAAGTGCCTGGTGTGTTCTTCAAGTACTCGTTACGTTCTAGCGAGATGCGTTGGAAAACGAGAGTCCCGGTGTTTTGGTACCGCAACTAAATGAAACAATGACGACGACAGGAGACGCCGGCAGTCCGAGCCCCTAAGGGGCTTTGCCCCTAAAATATTAGGTAAGGGCGTCCTGGAAAGAAGTACTCCAAGGGGTAAGGTGACATTTTAGAACGTGAATTTAGCAAATGCCGCTGTTCCTATACTCGGGAACATTTTCTGCGGAATCGAGTGCTCTTCCTTAGACCAAGGGGCACAAGGTTTTCATGTGCTTTCCGTCAACGGTTAGCTCTAGGCGGTACTGACGGCGAGCACAACCTAATTAGTGAAAGCTGGCCTGCCAGGTGTTGGCTACAAATCGTTTCTCGCCGTTCTGAGGTCTGTTTGTCAGCCGTTAGAGTTTGTCAACACAACGCACGGAGAAGCACCTGGCCAGCAGAGTCCTCGAAACGAGGTTCTCATCCGGAATGGATGTTGTGAACCGGTTTCGTGACGATGCCATCCGCAGTGATACGTGTTGTTGTCACTTCGCGTAACGCACTGGCAGATTGATGATGTATGGTAGAGCCTTAGCACATGCCGTACGCGGCGTCAACCATCGTTCTCGCAGAGGGCGAATGTGATATAACGTGTCTTTCGTCGATCCTGGCCATGTCAGGGCACCCGCCTTCGTTGAACGAGAGGGGGCCATTCACTGGGACCCCGGGAACGTATGAGCTTTTGGCGGAGCTCATCCGGTGGTGTCAAGGTCGGGTACCACACGGCGCTTGTTTACGATGCGTAGACGTGTAGAAATGAGTAGCGACGCCTGATCCGTATGATTGACGCGACTGCCTTCATTGAGTTCACTGACATTTCAGATTCGGCGCAATTTGTGTTCCGCAGGGTGAACCGAAGTCAACGTATTGTCGGCAGTGCCACCTCGTGCAATCATAAATAAACTGGCTGTTGTTTGTCGTGTGAAACGGAGAGGAAAATGTTTGCCTATATTTGTGAATGTTTGGACTTATCTTTGCACCGGTCGTAACTGCGTAAACGCAACTAAACGAAATGAGATAGTCGCAGTTTTAGTGAATAAGCAGGTTTCGAATATGCTTTCTTCGAAGCCTAATTTTCACCACAAGCGTTGAAAGCCTAGAACTAAACAGAAAACACAACAGCTAACGGCTTAGTTGAAAACCAGGACCAGCCTTCGTACAGAGGTTTGGATACTCACCCATACGGATGCCGTCTTGGTGTAATGGGTGATCCATCACTCAGCATATCGAAGGAATATCTGCGTGATACAAGGGAATGGGACTTTATTTCTGGCTTAAAAAATTACCTTTTGGGGGGCTAGCATTGTTAATGTAGTTCGAAACAGTTTTCAAAGGCAGTACTATTTCTCTGCTGTTATATTCAAGAGACAAGGAACAACCTTGCTTCCCAATAAATGGCAATGGCAATAAATGGCAATAAATGGCAACAGATGGCAATGAACGAACAGACAATGAACAAAATTGCGAACTAACTTCAACTTATGAGTGGGAGAAATGAGAAGTAGTTTGGCGGTGCTAAGGTTTTTTTTTTTTTTTTGTCGTCGAGAAAGTAAAATAAAAGCATGGGCGGAGAGAATCGCTCCCCCCCTCTCCGAACAAAATAAATAAATAACGCATTGCAGTACCTCAATGCACACTTATTCCTAATTTAAACGGATAAAATAGCACAAATTTCAGCTATAACACTGAATGTTTAAATTGTAGTAGTGGCAGCGGCCTGTGGAGAGCGCTGTAATAGAAGACCACTAATTCCTTTAAGCCACCCGTTATAAGTGTCGCCACTCAGTGAAATAAAAAAAAAACATCGCCATGCTATGGCGTAAATACTGCCGCGAAACTACCAACTTTAAAAGGCTCCATCTGAATGAGTTTGCTTACACATGATGTCTCTTTGACCTCTGTACAAGTTAATATTATTCGTGCGATCAAAAATATAACAGAAACAACGTAGGTGTGCAGGAAATGTAAACTCCCAGGAGAAAAAAATGGGGAGCATGCTTATGTCTCAAGCAGCGTAAATTAGAATCTAGTCCAGCAAACGGAAATACACACAGCATAAACGTCCCGTATGTGGTTGTAGAGCCAAGATACAGGGACTTAACAAGCAAAATACCATGAACTAGGAAAAGTCTGTTTATTATACTGCCGTAAAAGATGGCAAGGGAAAGAATACACAAACTGAAGGAATGAGCTAAAAACAGCCCAGTGAACAAGGTTGGAATAGAATGGTAAAATCTAAATATAATGCTGCCACAGTGGGATAGCAAATAAAATGAAAGAAAGAGAAAGGGCTAAAGACTTGACATGTGACTAGTCAGTATACTGGCCTCCGCGCCTTTCAAAAATTAATGCTACTGGACATAAAAAATTTCGATGCGAAGATGCGCCCCTCCTATTTAGCTCCTATACTTAATCTCCTATACTTTAGCTCCTATACTATAGTTTAGCTCCTATACTTCCTATATAGTTTTTTTAAATAGAGGATGGAAATATGCAGGGGGTACTCACCGTGGTCCCGACCTTCCATTCACTTGGCACGTGTCCACTCGTTTGCGAGGAGGATCGGCTGTCATGGACGAGAAAGAGGTAAAGCGACAGACCGATACTGCATTGAACATACAGTGCTATCGATACAATCTTATTTATTCCTAAGGAGAGTACCTTTTATCCTCCTAATGCGCGACAGACGCTTTGCGTAACCAGGCAAGCAGTATTTACTGACCATACTTATTGTACTAAAATACTTTTACTATGCATAAACAATTGCATATCGAGTGAAATGAAGTTATTTACTGTACGATGCGCCGTCACAAGCACGAATACGCATACGCTGAGCAGCGGTAGAGAGTCGGGCGACATATATATCAGTGTTTAGGAAGGTGCGCTAACAGCTCTAAAAGCCGGTGGGAAAGACATGAACAGAGTGAATGCAGACTCGCCACATTTTCTTTTTAAATACAGGCTAGGTTTTTGTCAGAGTGAAGTCGAACAAAATGGTATACCATGCGTAAAAGAAAACCACTTCCTGTCGCACACTGGCAGGTTGAGTTGACATGCACAGAAGTGTGAGTATTTGTAATGTGAAAAGCCTGGGAAATGTCGCGTGCGGTCGCGAAAGCAAAGCATCGGTGCCATCAAAACAGGCGGGTTTACAACACACCGATTGGAAAAAAATAAGCGTAACTTCAGTTTTTCTGTTTGCTTTATGGCTTCGCCTGATGCGCGTGTTTACACAACAACCTTTCCACACTTTTCCCGCACGAGAACGACGCGCAATAAAGTAAGCTACTTCCACAATTCCCCTCAGCAGTACGATCAACATTAAGGGCTGCCCAAATGGCGTTCTTGATGCGCGTAAAATCGCAGTAACAGCCTTGGTGGGCCCAAAAATGTATTTGGCTAAATACGGCTCACTATACAAGAGTCCCTATGACACTATGGTCCTGCACCGTATCTATACTGTCGCAGAAGCTTGAAAGCAATGATGTCGTAAACGAGTCAGTTCTTAGTGAGCTACTTCCTACTGCAATAGCAGAAAGTGGCAATCGATGTTTACGTGTAGCAGGATAATTTGCGGCGCTACAGAAATTTAAGTTCCGAGGTCGTAGTCCCTTCTTTGCGTTTATAAGTGACCCTCCAGACGGTCCAGTAATGGCGTACGGCAGCGGCGTACGTAGAAGGAACCTGCTGTCATTGTGCTGTTTTATTGACGAGACTCATCTTCTTTAACTGTATGCAGTGAGTTGTGCGTTGAATATGAAATATTATAGTGAATTGCGCCCTTATGTATTGCCAGTAGAAAGCTTGTCTATAGCACGGCTTGTGCACTTTCAGCCTTTTCCTGTCTCACCCGAGGAGGGTTTGAATAAAACTATTGCGGCGTTCTAAAGCCTTAGCCCCCCCCCCCCCTTTTTATTTTCTTCTCCTACATGTTTGTAATGAGTATGTTTCGGCAGCTTTCATATGTAAGTAGTTGAAGTTGAAATCGCTGTTATTGACAGGCGATTTACCGACTGTACAACAAGCGGTATCTTTCTGTAACAGTGGACCTGTTCAAGCTTGAGCTTGGTCTGGTGGCGTCAGCAAGAACTATGCCAAGAAGAAAAAACTGCCCCGCGTGTAAACGGTGCACCACCGAAGATAAAGTATCATAACAGTGAAGCCGGCTTTCGCGCCCGCTCGAATGTGAGCATAAGAGGCATAAGCATATGCGCACCCCCTACCATCTTACCCCTACCCTACCCCTACACCCCTACCCCTACCATATGCGCACCCCTACCACCCCTATACCATCTTAAAGGTGATGGTCTTTCTTGGGCTACTAAAACGCAAACAAATTGGCGCAGCTTGCACTATTGGTGCAAGGCTGAAGAAACAGCGGAGCTGGGGCCTATCCCCCCTGGGATCCGCTGTCAGTGGAATGGACCGACCGGAACGGCGTTGTAAAATCCGGCTAAACTTGGCCTCACCCCTCAACGCTTAGCCTAGCCTAGCAAGAACATCGCACAACCTAACAAAACTAAGCAAAGCCTAGCAAAACCTGCCAAACCTTAGCAAAACCAGAAAAAGCTAGGTCGAACCCCTCTCTCCCCCACTTTCTCCACTGTTCGTCTAGCCTTGCACCACTATTGCAAGCTGTGCCTTTTTTTTTTTTTTTTGCGAACGCACTTAAGAGCCCCTTCCCTCCGGGGCCCCCATACTTCCGCTAATAAACGAGTTTAGGAGTATTATGCACGTTGGCATGTAATGCATACTTCATAAGCTAACCACTTGTTTTCCCTTGTAACAAGAAAGAAGGCAGAAGCCAAGAGGTACGTGGGGGATTGGCCAGTTTAAACTTCGGGGAAACAGACATGCTACCCGCGTTCTGCAAACAGAAACTTCTTCTGGCAACGGTACCATCGAGAGCATTGTAGAAGGGTCAGAGTTGAGTAGGGGACTTAAGGGTAGGTTTAGAATTTCAGGCTGCGCTCGCAACTTTTTGGTAAAATAGCCGTAGTATGCGAAAGCGAAACGTCTCAGGGGCCATTGAGAAAAATCATCTGCCACGAGACAGGATGGTCGTAACTCCTTGCTTACGGGCTCTCGCTCAGTTCTTACAGAATCCTTATTCCCAGACGCAGCTAAAGCGCCACAACTGTGGCACAAAAAGATAACTTTATTTACAAATCACGCATTCTTCTTACTTCCAGTGATGTATTTGCATGCGTGTTGCGTCCGTAACAAGACGTGATAGCATGGGAACCATAGCTAACAGCGGGCTTTAGTTGTGCGGCTTGTACGCTTAATACGTTTAAATTAAGGGGAGATTTCTCGCGGAACAATCCTGGGTGTTCTATTAACAAAAAACAGAAAACGGAAAACGTCGGTCGCGTTGCTGAAGCTACATTGTAGGCGTAGGAGGTGCTTTGTGTGTAAAGAGGAAGAAACTGGCCGACGACTTACGTCGATTCTCCTTACCCGATTCAGACCGATTGCGTATGATAATCTCGGTCTCATCTTCGTACGATGGTTTTCGTCGTTTTCGATCGAGCAGCAAGAAGTAGATCACCTTCTCCGTATTATGCCTGCAAATGACGACACAAGGAACGAGATAAGCAGGTGTACCAGAAGAAGGCCCCACTATACGTTTAGCGCGATAGCAATCAAGGAAAAAAAGTTCGTAGCCATCGCAGACAACTTGCAATAGGTCGTAATTTACAGCAATGACTGCACAGTAACGGGTCGGCGGACATGGCACTTGACTCGAAACGGATCTCTCGCCGCATTATGCTATGTTCAGGCTACCGACTTAACAGCCGTATCGTGCGCTATGGGCGTAAAACAACGCTGTTTCACGCAGTTCGGTTGGCTGAGACGTGAAATGACGTCATTATTTAAAGGTATTACAGCTGTTGCGACGACAGTCTGAACCGGCCGGGTCCAGACTGTCGTCGCAACTGTCGTAATATCTTTAAATAATGAAGTCATTTCACGTCTCAGCCAACCGAACTGCGTGAAACACCGTTATTTTACGTCCACAGCGCACGATACGGCTGTTGCGTCGGTAGCCTGAACCTATCCTTTCACTAAAGTTGTTTATGTAGCGCGCGAGTTAATTCGCCACTACCCAAGTTACCCAAAGTTTGTCGCACGTAAGAACATACGGGATCTTACCATACATTTCCCCATTATCACAAGTACATCATACGTATGAAGCCAATAAAAAGAAGGCATTCGCGTTTGTTTTATATATTTATCTTTAGTAGGTTAGTTAATAAGAGCTACCGTTTTAGACATCAATAGAGTCAAAATCAAAGCGTGTGCGCGCCTGTGTGTGTCTTCCTTGTAGATGACTATTGTACCCGCAAGGTAAATAAAGTTTGCTCATACCTTTCACCTAAACTTTGTGCCCCCTCTATTTCGTGGGCTCAAAAACTTGGATGGACATCCAACTTCAAAGAGTCAAATGGCTCAAGATTTTTTGCATAATGAATTTTTCGCAACGTAATCACGGGTGATGTTTGACCCAGAAACGGGCTTCAGGGAACAATGTTTAGATTGCGCGTTTTTTTTTTTTTTTTTTTTTGTAATCGGTCGCTGATCTGTGACAAACGAACACGAAGAGAAATACAAAGAGGCAATGACAACCGCCTATACCAGGGTGTCGGCAACCAGCGGCCCGCGGGGAAGTATTATGCGGCTGCCTGCCCGACGTCAGAACCCAACAACCATTGTCACTTTCTATCTGAAGGGTGTCATGGCAAATTTTAATCTCCAATTCGGTTAGACAGGAACAACGCAAGATCGCTTCCAGTTAGCAGTGACACACTTACCAGATAACGTCTTTACTTCCGTCCTTTGCACCGGTCAAAAAACTCTAGCATACCTTCCTAAGAAAGTTTAGAGAAGCGCGAATGCTTTCCCACTTCAAAACTGCGTCAAGAGTGCGGCAAAACCTTCCCTGAAGGGGTGTCCAATAGACTGCCGAAACTTCAAAGACCTCCATCGCAAACGCAGAACGATCGCATGCGACAATTTCTCGCGTGCGAAGTAGCGCATCTATGAACAACATAAATGTATACCGATACGATGGTTTATGACATAAAGGTATACTGGTGTATACTCCTTCATAATCAATGCGTGTGTTGCCTAGTCTATAACCATTCCCTTCTCGCGATTTTTAAGTAAACATTTTGACACGGTGGAAGCCAGGTTTCAAGCACGCGCCGTGTGTCCACAGATCCTGTAAAATATTTTCGGCCGACCAACCGGTCTATGGGAAAATGCGTTTGTTTTTTTACGGAACGCCATCGGCCTACTAAGGAAGCTTTCGCTTTTAAAAAGCCCCCTTCCTTCCACCACGATTTGCCATCCAGCCCTTGCCGTGTCGGCTTCATGAAACTCGGCCCTCCAACACAGAAGGTTGCCGACCCCTGGCCTCTACCATGCCTTCCGGCAAAGCACCACTGCCGTTCTGGGGAGAAACACGATCTGAACAGAAGCAGCCACACTTATACACTTGGAAAAGGCGCCAAAGCAGCTATCCATGATGTGTAATTACAAACACCCACTTTAAGCACCGATGCGCGGGGACAGAAGAATCGCTACGACCACAATTGTGGGTGGCAATATCGGCTGTTAATTAAATGCTGTTAAATACTGGAGCCAGTATTTTAGCGAAGCGAAAAGTATGTACACTTCCGTGGCTTCTGAGATCACAAAGGGGCTAAAATTTTCTGCGTGTTCTCCCGTCTGGGCTGGACTCTATTTGTGGCTTCGCCGTACCAGGACTTACCGTTGGCTGTTTGTTTGCGGCGTCATTATAACAGTGAAGATAAAGTCACAGTGGCAAGCGCAGAGACAGCGTGCTTCCTAAGGGGCGCCAGGACTGAACATCTTACTGCGTAAAGTTTGCTGCTTTCTTCGCATTATTTCATACGCCGGAATCTTCGGACAATGAATAGGCGATAAACAGACATGAAATATTCCCATGGACCGGATGCCGCAGACCTTATTGTTTGACGTGAATTAAAGTTACGGCGTGCGATAAAAAGTACCTGTGCTTTCAAGGGTTATGCAACATTGACAACTTACGTTGTGCAGAGAAGTTCCTTGACTAGTTTTTCTTTATCCTTAAAACAACCTAAAGAAGTCATGTTGGACAGCACGTCCGGGTCGATGTCGTCCACGCAGGGAATGATGTGTGTCTGTAAGAGAGAGGGAGAACGAGGAAAGAAATTGGTTCCTTGCGCACATGCAGCTGAAGCCACGGAGCACTCATAGTAACTGCACATCAATAACCTGAGAGCAAGTATCAGCCAAAAGAACTCCGACATTAACAAGATAAAAGAATGTGCGGGTCTATAAAATATACACTGAAGGGTCACCTCTTACAACCCGTTGCATTAACTGTACATTTAGGGCTGCATCTTATTGAACCAATAATTTACATTTTGAAAACTGGATAATACCCTGAGTGTACCAAGCGTATCCCCACGAGTGCCTACTGTACTCTTTTAAAGAATGTACGTTGTAAAAGACTAAATTAACTGCACATTGTATTTTTCTCACTTAAGTAAAGCAACTATTATCTGTTCTACTAAAAACACCCCGACTTTCTCTTAGCCAGTTACGCACTACGTAGATGATTTCAAAGCACTAAACAAGCTATTTCAGTCAATGGTTACGGGTAGACCACGGTATTTTGATCAGTGAACACGGTATCAGCACCGCAGAGTTAGTCGGCGCTGACTATCTCTGCCGACTAACTCTGTTGTGCTGATACCACATTAGGCGACGAATTTACAAAATGGTGCAAGATAGGCTGTTAACATGGTAGGTTGGGAGGACGAGGTTACCGTATGCCGTTAGCAGCCACCTTGTATTTTGGTACTCCTGCTTAAATCTTTTCAAAAGGAAAATACTAGAACTTATGCTGTGCCACTAAGCGGTTTAATATTTACACAAAATTTAGTCTTAAAAGGGCGATGAAGGCAAGGAATAAATTTGTTCAGAAATGGAGCTCGGTAGCTCCCTCAGCTCCATTCCAGCCACAAAGACTAAAAAAAAAGAAATATTGAAAAACGTTCAAGTTTTACGCAACAGTTATGTAATATGGTCAGGTATGACGTAATATGGGCCAGCATTAAAATTAGAGTTATCAGCGTGTTAAGTGAACGTTAGTATTCAAGTGCTACGATCAAACGGAACCAGAGGCACCACTACAATCGCCCAGTCACGTTTCTTGGCGGTTGCTTAGGTCGGCCACCAATGCGCCAATCGCACAAACAAGCAACTCAGACGTCATAGAGTCTTCGCTGAAAACAGCTGGAGACTCGCCACCTCTTCATCTGTTTTCTTTAATATCTCCTTTATTTGTTTGAAGTTCGCGATCGAATTGGTTTTATTTTTATCGGGACACAGTAGCGTTTTTAATAAACCAAAGTTGTGTTTCTTATATTTCCCCTTTAGAGGTCGCCAGAGGGCTGCCGGTTCGAAGAAAAAAGTTGAAGTAGGGTCACTTTATTTCCGGAAGCGAATTCGGCTGCCGTATGGCTCGCCAGTAAGGCAAGAAACCTATTCACGCGGCGTTCGACAAGCACATGTGGAAGTACCGCCTAGGGACCTTCACACATAAGCTTTCTGTTGGCACAGCAGAAGCCTGAAGTCATTTCGTGAAGGTAAGTGCGTATCGACGCGTATCCCAGTGCGTATCGTGCTATTTATGTAACCTGTGAAAACCCACCACTCACGCATGCATTAAGGGCCGCTCATAACAGCTCTTGGTCCAGAACTTGGATGAGGGAATAAATAACGCATTTAAGACAATCTACCCAGTAAATCTATTGAAAGCAACGAAATGGCTATAGAGACACAGTTTTTGATCAGTTTAAAACGTTTTTTTTTTTCAATTAACAATTTTGGCGGCTTTGTGTATGGACGGGCACTACAGCTTATTATGTGATTGCTACTAGCGACAGACTGCGGCGAATACAACGTTCTCGGTTTTGTAGTGGCGAAAGTACTTCCTTCTGGTTAGATATTAGCAAAACAAGCAGGCAGTTTTGCAACCACATGTGCCATTCCACTTTCTTGTACTCGTAAACTGTAACCAACTGTAGCAGACAATTTTATCCCAGATTTATTTTACGTGAACTGTCCGCGTATTTTTGGATTTGTATGCTGATTTTATTAAACGCAAGGTTACTAAAAACACTGCGATTTACTACTCTACAATACGAAAATGCCGCAAAATGTTGTGCGAGCACATGCACGTGGGGACAATAATCGCTTTACCCTCCTTTACATTGCTGTCATTTCGCCCTATCTCAAAATTATTTACCGGATGATAAAGCATGTTTAAATATTTGGTACCATTATTCACAGGTGGAATCTGACCTCCGTGTTTCTTGCATTTACTAGCTTTGTATTTTCTCAGTTTATACAGTAAAATGATGTTGTGCTGCGTGTTTGGTTGTTACTTTGTTATGTTCGACGCTATTAATCGAAACTAAAGCTGACGAGCATTCGCGCACACAGTCCAGGAACGTCACGTGAGCAGCGCCCTGCCGGACCATACGTCGGTTAGGCTTCTCCTTAGCTGTTCACGGCACTAACAATGTTCCAATTCATTACACACCTAAAAGATACAAAAGGAATGGTTAGGTATGAAGCTAAATGATAAAGTAGGAACGTCTACCTGCACAACTTCCTTCATGGGCAGCTCCAACTCCAATTCTGTCTTGCTTCCGCTGAAAGAAATGGAAGAGAGCCCAAATGAACACCCGAGTAATAATGCAGCGTTTATTGCTAGGTGTGAAAACTGACCAAGTACCCTATACGATAATTACAACAGCTTGCTAGATATTACTTTTTTCGCTCTTTCCTGTCGTACACACGCAGCCACGGGTAAGATTTTCTAGCTAAAGGGTGCAGGCGTGCGGGTGAAGGCGTGCTGGGTATCATGCGCGTGTTTCTACCAATGGAGTGACAACAATATGGTTGCATAGTACATTTCCCCCCACATGCATGGTTTTTATTCGTAAGCTGTGGGCTTTTGGCCAAGCTGTTCATGGCCATTTTCCAGGGCCTTTATGTATGCACCACCATCCGCTATCTGCCCATGGTGTTCCAACGACCTTATTGCCTGTGGCCTTCCCAGGAGGTCAACCCCACATGCTTTTATCGGCCTTCGTTAACACTCCGCCCCCCCACCCCCCGGAGGTCTCCTACATACTCTCAGCCCACTCTCCTCCATTACCTCGTTACGGTCATAGCAGCGTCCGCCTTCCTTGCGCTGACTGGGCCTCAACGCTGCACTGACACCCGTGGGCAGCAACTATTTTTTACATGATCCACTCGATGATCGCATGCTCTTCCTTTGACGACATGCGAAAACACCTACTGAGCTTTTTCTGGTGTACATTTTGATCTCTGCCACGCTGTGATTACTTCCTTTGAGGTCAGGTATAGGTAAATCGCAGAAAGTTGATGGTTTGCTCTAGGCGCAAATACTTACGCAGTCACCCAAGCATGCTTCGTCACATCCGCCAGCTGCGTCCAAAGGTTAGCGGTTCGGAAAAGAAACAAGCTTACACCTTAGAAATGTAGGCATGCCGCATGGTCAACTTAAACATCGATAAGCATGTTCCAAACATTGTAAGCAATGAAAAAGAGAGAAAACGAGCGCCGAGGAAAGACACTCAGCATTGGGCCACGAACATGCGATTCTCCTACGATTCTCTCTTGACGCGCTCTTGACTTGTTACACTCGAAATGCACTGCCACGAAGGTATGTGATTTTACACACTTCATGTTACTATTTCAGAGTGTTTTAATTTGCCGAGAAATTTAGTGGCTGTATAAAAATGCAATTCATTCGTGGAAAACTAAAACGTTACCCTTTTGTCTTAAATATTATTTTCTGCCCCTAATGCCCAGCGATTGGGATCCTCAGATGACACTTTAAAACCTATTTTTCTTCCTTTTTTGGGACGGTGTTTCCATGACATAAAGTATATATCTCAGACTACTTCTGTGGTTTGCATTCAGAGTCAGGTACTAGGAGGAAGGGTTGGTGTACTGTTAACACTGGACTGCTTCCAGGGATATTTGCCATGAATTTTTATGCCTGAACATGCGCAGCAGAATTCAAAGGCTCGCCTGTCTTTAGCTCAATATTGTACGCGGTTCGGCCTATGCAAGTACACTATTAAAATTCCAGCCTTTTTGCACGAACCGCACTCGTACACGGGATTGACTCATGAGAACAATAATATGGGTTTAGTTGAACGTATATGTCATATTTTGACATTTGTCTACGCGCAGTTGTTTCCAGCCAGGCTTTAAAACTTACCACATTTATGTTCTTGTTCTAAAGTATTATCACCTTCCACTCTAGGCCACTGCTTGTGAAGCCATGCAGGGAATTTCGCAACACACTGCGCGAAGTGTACAGGCGTCTTCAAGTGGCCAAACTCGAGAGCACATTAGTCCCAACGCATTACGGGCTGTCAGAATAAAGTGTACTACAAACGAAAAATTGTCACGAAAAAGTCCTCAAGTAACAATCGGGCAAGGCGAGAAAATCAGAACGGCGCGCGAAGTAAGTATACGAACGGGCGCATGTTGCAACCTTGGCGCATTGCTGCTGTTTTAACGGCGGAGAAATGCCGTTATCCGCTCGTTACCAAGCGTCCGAGAGCGGCTTCTGCAGATCTCGCAAGGAAGCCCGCTCTGAGCGAAGCCCCTCCAGCTTCCCAGATTGCGACACACCCTTGCCCCTGTCTTCCTCCACTTCTTAAGCCACTCTTTCCCCCTCACCCTCTCATTCCTTTGCCCTTTTCGAAGAAGCGACGAAAGATGGCGCCACAATACCGGCGCCTTCTTGGCGCCACCAGCGAATCGATATCGACTTATGCTCTTCTGCCCTAATTGCGTGCAGCGCTGCCTAAGCTGGCGCGTCAACTAGGGGCTCCCGGTTCTACGCAGTGTACTAACATGTGGGCAGAATAGCGCTCTGCAAGACGAACTTCCACGCTTCAAGTGAATTTGCATGTAGAATAAATATCGTCCCCGAATCCTCTAGCGTGGATGAACGACATGTTTAGCTCGAAACAAATATGTGGTGCCGTTTGAGGATGAGGCAGGAGTGGCACGTGTTCTATGTTCCGTCCATATCGCAATTAGACTGGACGCATCTGTAGCGCTGGCCGGACTGCCGGCAACTACTGAGACGGAATTGCACGCTGCGCCAGTGGAGGCCTGCCGACGTGAGGAGCGGATGTTCGGGTGCTTTCACATCGCGTATCTGGACTGAGGTTGTCGCCTGGTGTCTCTCCTTAATGCGCTTCCGTTTTGTTTCCCAAAACTCGTCATCGGTGGTGTATATAGAAAGAACTGAAGTTTGGATAGCAGGCTTTTCGCGCCGTCTGCTGCCTGAAGCAAGTACTGTGGGTTGGGCATGGCATGGAGATGGACAAATAATCACCATTCAAAGACATTCTCATGCGCATATTGTTGCCATGTATGGCATCCTTATCTTAAGTAGAGACACGCACGTGTAGACCTTTTTTGGTCAATTGTATTTCGGTATGCAAAGTACAGGATAAAAGAAAGATGCAATGGCCTCAGTTTTCAGGCCTGATATCCTTCGTCAATTGGTCAACCATCACAGATTGTTTCAGACCAGTTTTTGACATACAAATTTCTATTCTTGTCCCTGTTGTGTTTTTTTCTTTGTTCCTTCGGAATACCAGCATCGGACTTTCAGAACAATTATTGCTGTTTACTCACAAGAGTGCAGCAAAAAAGAAACAAATAAAATCATGATAGCCCCTGTTAGACAGCCAGGGCGACTCTCGATTCTTCGATTCTAAGTCCCCTGTCCAGTGGTAGCGGGCAAAAACTCTCAAATAATTATACGTTCTTTATTATTACAGTTCTTTTTGAGAATACGGAAACATCGCTTCAGTTGGGAGGTTGGCCCAACGCACCACTCCGAGGATGCACAACATATGTTGGGTGTCGTCACAGTAGCCACCCCTTGACAGAGTCACAGAGTGGATTATCCCCTGTTATTGTGCGGAGGGATGTTTTCAGAGTAAGATGAATTGTAGATGGCCCGCACACCGACCGTGAGACCATCGCTCCAGAGGTAGAAGTGTTTTAAAACTCCACGTGTGGGCAGCGGACCGCTGTTGAAACTTTGCCTCTCTCTTCCCTAGCAAAGCACTGCGTGGGGTCCGGTGCGATGAGGAGGGAAGCTGTTCTGGAGTTCAGGTTTCAGAAACCTCGTTTGGATCTTTGATCCAGATCGAAACAACCTCGCATGAGAGCACCCCGGACGCGGAGGCTTGCAATGTGAGCTGCCGATCCATTACTCCCAACGCGAATTTGATCCGGAAGGACGCTTTTTGGGTATTGGGCCCACGTTCAATAATCCTGAACAGGGCGGCCTGCAAGAGTAACCAAAGCTAGGCTAGCCGGACGATTTAACTTTGGTCGCGGGACATCGAAGGGGACCTCGTGTTCATTTATATTACTATTTTTTGTTACTGTAAGGATTTTGCTCGGTTTGGTTTGCCACTATATGTTGTGTTGTAGAACCCGAGGCCGTTTTCCCTCCAACCGACAAACCCCAGTTCACAGCGACGCCAATTTGACTCACGCTTTTCGAACGGTAATACCTCGGATGGCTTCACGCTGACTGCGGGCGACTTTTTTCATATATAAGCTCTACATGCAGACGGACGATTTTCCTACAGTCATAAAGGGTTTGCACTCTTTCGCTTACAAACACGGTTGTGTAGTTCACACTTAAGGCATTGGATTTTTTGTCAACAGTTCTGTCTTAATTTGGTTGCCTTAATAATGTCGGCTTTTTAAATCACTTTAGCTTCTTCTCTGCGATGTAAGTAAAAAAACACAATGTTTGCTACACGTTTCGATTCTGGGTTCGATTTCTTTCACCTTTGCTGTTTCTCTCACAGCTAGTAAAATTTATTTGCTTTTACGGAACCTACGGGTGCACCAAAGGTACCAACTTCTGGATGCAAACAAAATCGTCGTACTTGTCTCTGTTTAGATGTTGACAGTTTTTTGTGATTCTTCATACGGTAGTGTTGCACTTAAATTGTCACAAAAAGTAGTGGTATAAAACCCAAGCGGCACTGCGGTCCTGCCGTACAGGTCTCGCCTTCCTAGGGGCCACTTGGTGCGACTGGGTTTGTCTGTTTTCACACCTGTTGCTAAGACCATGGTGCTCAAGCCTCGCAAGAAGCTCATGATTAAGAGGATTGTGGTTACTGAGAGAAATCCCGTAAACTAAAAAAATAGTCATCATTGTAGTTAGTACGCATTCAGAGTTAAATATGGCTCTCTTAACTGGGCTAAGCATTCCTGACCAGGGTGAACATGCAAAAATGTCAGGGTAATAAGACAAGACTCCTGTACTAATTTCCACAGGGAATAAGTGGTAATTAAGTGTCTTTTATTTATACGACAGACCAGAAGCTAGGAGAAAAATATTCCGGGCACTGTGCTCGTAAACTTCCATGAATGGAGAAAACATGCCCAGGAATAGCATAACTTACTTTGAACAACGCAGAACTCGTTTGCGGAACCGGAATACATCACAATATAAGTGTAAGCAATTTTTTTTTAGATTTTGGACCCCTAATATTAACGATATAATGCCTGAACACAGAAGTTGAAGTATAACTTACTCGATTTTTAACGAACCCCACACGTTACGGTACCCATTTTTAATGCGTAGAATTTATTGCCGGGTAACCCCCCCCCCCCCCTCCCTCCATCCAGGGCCGTGTAACGCCCTGCATTTCCACAAAAATTCAGATTTCGCGGAAGTGTCACTTTTAACCGCTGTAATGGCGTAAATGATATTGGTCGGACAGCCTAATAGCACATGTCGATTCGTGTCCAATTGAAGCGTCCCAATTCACATGCCGGACGGATCTACAAACGCTTGACCGGATTGGATTTAAGTGTTCTCAACGACGTATATGACAAAGGGCAGGGGATCGAATTGAAAAAAAAAGCGCAACCCGAATTCCAAAATTTCACGGAAAGGGAGAACGTGTTTACGGTAAGTGCTTACATAAACATGTTACTCAAATGTAACGTCCTTTACATGTTTTCCTGTTTCAAACCCATTCCGACGAAGGGAGGAACGCATGCTGCCAGTCTGCTGGTCACGCGCTAGAGTTGGTCACTGCCAAGGATAAAAAAAATTTGAGCGGGGCGTTAACTTTCCGTACATGCGCGCGCAGACACGCGCGCAGTCTGTCAAACTTGGGGGCTGCTTAGCGGCGAGCCACTGCAAGTTGGGATGACATCGGGGCAGGCGCTCCCAGTCGGTTCACTCACCGTGAGCCTTTTTTCGGGGTTCACCTCTATCATGCCCCTCAACAGGTCTTGGCACTCGGGTGGCACAAAGTGTGGAATGTGGAACACCCCTCGCTTCACCTTCTCCAGGAGCTGGCGCAAATTGTCGTCGTCAAATGGTAAGGCACCCTGTGTGGGAGGGGAGGACACACGCACGCAACATGAGAGCCCGTGTCGGAACATTCATTCACTCGTATAATTTTTATATATTCACACTATCAAGATATGTTTTTCCCGTGCAATTAAATTATGTACGGTGCAGGTATTTTCGGCAAAGTGGTATTTACGACAGACTGCCTGCTGGCGGATGTCACCGGTGCGAATTTCAAACCAACACCCATTCAATCCAGACATTCATTGCCTACTGCACATACGTACATGCGTACATACATACATACACAAACACATAGATACATATGTGCATAATTGCACACGAACGTACATACGTCCATAAATACATACATACATACATACATACATACATACATACATACATACATACATACATACATACATACATACATACATGCATACATGCATACATACATACATACATACATACATACATACATACATACATACATACATACATACATACATACATACATACATACATACATACATACATACATACATACAGGCATACGTACGTACGTACATACGTACATCAACTTACACCTACTGCAATTAAAAACGCGTTTCATCGTCCCGCAGTGGTGCGACGCTTGCATCTTAAGCCAGCCGGTCAATATACGTATCGGAACCCAAATTCGGGTTTATTTTGTCATTAACTTTCAATGTTGCTAGGACGACGTTTCAAGAATCATGTCATCACATCTGAGGCCACAACAACTGGCGCCCTAAAGCCTTTTTACAAATAATTAGTACGTGCTGAATATTGAGAAAAAGGACTTCAATACGAGTGTGTCAGACTGGAGAACTTTCCACTTACCACTAGTAAAGCATAAAGAATAACCCCACAACTCCAAACATCCGCTCTTCGGCCATCGTATTTTTCACCCTGCGAAAAAACATAAGACCGAGAAATGTTATGAAACAGCTACAGCGTTGGGACAGCGGAAAGGCAGTTTGCTAATAATCATATTTAAGAGCCTTTATGCGGTAGATCTAATGCAGACAAGAATTGTTTTGTTGAACATGGCTGTAATGGGGGAGTAAAAGAAAACGATTATATGAGGGCAGGGGACTGTTATCGACTTTGTAGGTGATACTATGGAATGTCGGCTGAGCAAGTTTCAATTTTCAGTTATCAGAGAGGCGTTCCACGCTCTATAAAGTTCAAGCACAGCCGTTTAAAACCATGCATTTTAAGCGCTGGCTTTTGAATGATTACTTTGGAACGGTATACAATGCTTCAAATTTTTGTAAGTTTCCCGATGCTCCGCGGTTAATTTCTGGATGCGTCTTCGTTTATTTACACAATCGGAACGCTCTGTTTATGGGCAGTGATTTTGTCTACACAAACGAAAACAACACGGCTAAAGTTGCGCGTTTAGCAATCGCGAGACCAAGAAAGACCAACTCTAATCACAATGATGGTATCAAAATGTTTGTAGACCTTACTAAGGATGGGCGACTGAACACTACAACTTCAGGCTTCAAAGGCAAAAAACGTGAAGTCAATTTTGCGAGAGATGACAAAGTATAGGTGTCTTTTCGAGAAAGAAAAGGCAGCGTGAACCCTTTCTTATGTGAACCCGTAAGAAAAAAGAGGTGACTGCAGAGGGTTGGGGAAAATTTATTCTTACGCCTCAAAATAAATATCTGTACTCAAAGGCCGTAAAACAGGAACACTGTACACAACTTACAATAACTTGCTCAGGTAGCGATTAATTTAGAAAACGACTGCATGTTTTTTTTTTCATATAACTATGTATCAAATATTTCCCTGGGACGAAAATGGTGTGGATATATTAAAACAAGAAGTACGGCTCTATAGTCAGCCACATGCCGCGAACTGCGGTGCATTTTTTTTTATATCGCTTGTGTTTATCGTTTAGACATCTGCTAGATCTATATTCGACGTGAGCTTAATCCTTCATTTTTTATCTGCAAGAATAAGGAATGCTGTGCAGGAAGGGAAGGATTCACACCAAAGAAAGCAAATAAAGAAACGGTTCCTTTCCTGCAAGCGCAGCATTCGATCTTTTTTATGTGTGTTTGTGTGCGCATGCAAGCAATTAAAATATACTACAAGAGGCTGAAGTGAGTCTTACCCGTATGACCTCTGGACAGGCATAGTGTGGTGATCCGCAGGAGGTTTCCAGCATGGACCCTTCCATTTGTAGCGATGCCATGCCGAAATCCGCTATCCTAATGTTGTTTTTTTCATCCAACAGCAGGTTCTCTGGTTTGAGGTCTCTGTGGCTGGAGACGGAAAATAGTAGCGGTAATATGCACCTTGTTCCATGGAATCAACAAAGGTATGGAGCAAGTAGATAATGACTTCCAGGCATGTGTAGGTATGACAGATTATACGCTAACTTCTAAGAATAAGCAGTCCGAAACGCCTACAAATGTTTTCCTTGTTATAAATTACCAATTCCAAAAAATAACTTGCTCATTTACAAACCAAAATGCTATGCTGTATAGTTCAGGGGAGGTTAGTGCGTACAAAAGGTTCAGTTTCATTGTTTAAGCTCACTTAGCAAGCCTCCTATATTGCCCGCTACGATCCTAAGCACCCAGGAAAGTTATATGTAGCTTGCAATTCTTGAAAAACCGGTATAAAGCGTCAGGTAGCGTATTTATGTAATTCTGTGATTGAACAAACCTTCATTAAGCCATACTCGCTTTTGTATGTTAATGAATTGTTTTTTTGGAACTTGTATTTCATAGTGATATAGTAAAAAATTCACTTATTCAACACAATCAATAGCGCCCACAGATACTGCCCAAAGAGGCTAACTTCTCTGACGTACTTTCAGCCCACCATTTGCGCGCTAAGTTCTTGGCGGGGCGGGAGCGCCAATGATTCGAAGTTTGCATTGAGGTTTGCATTGAGACTGTCATAACATAATTAAGGGCACAATCGTCCCGTATAGTCGAGCGATGTTCCAGAAGGACACTACATGATGGCTGCCTTTACGAAAAAGTCGGTAGTTAGTAACTCTCCAAGGCGCCTCTATAGTGGCGTTGGTTGCACAGAAACACCGCTCTGAGTGCTTAAGTGCACTCATAGCGCAAGGTGGGAGTATCTAACCCACCCTCGGAAGCAGATGAGCCTGAGTTCCAATACTCCTCGGACTTCTGAATGGAGAAAACATTTTGAGTTCTCAGATTTGTGCTGGGCACGGATGCGCAGTGATACCATCAATGAATACGTGGTGATGGATACTGTACCCCGAAAACACAGTGACAGACATACGAGGAGAAAAAGAAAGCCTTCGTGAGAATCAGCATCATCATCAACAACCTTCTCAGGCCGACTGCAGGGCGAAGGCCTAATTGACCTCCAACCGCTCCTGTCCTACGCTGATAGAGTCCACAGTTTACCCCCGAATTGATTTGTTTCATCCCTCTATCGTGTTAGTGGCCTTCCCCTTTTTCTAGACCCATCTCTTGGTATCCATTCTGTTATCCTAATTGTCCACTGGTTGTCGGTTCGTCTCACTACTATGCCAGCCCAAGTCCGTTTCTTTTTGTGTACTTGAACTGTAATATCTATTCGAGTTTGTTCTCTGACCCAGGAAGCTCGTTTCCTGTCCGCAAGTCTTACTCCTATCATTATTTGTTCTATGGCCCGTTCAGCCGATCTAAGTATGCTTTCCAGTTGTTTAGTAAGGCGCGAAGTTTCGGCTGAGTATGTCATCACCGGCAGTATGCAATAGTTGTATAGTTTTCTTTTGAGTGATAAAGGTAGCTTACTTTTTATTATTGGGGAGTGCTTGCCGGGTGCTCTCGAGTCGATGCCTATTTTGCGCCGGATTTCTCTCTCGTAATTGGAGTCAGCCCTAACCATCTGTCCGAGGTAATCATATTATTTTACTACTTCTGGCGTTTCGTTTCCTAAGCTGAAGAGGGCGCTTTCTTTCGGCGTGCTTATTCTTCATTAATTTAGATTTATTCATATTTATTTTTAGACCCATGGCCGTTCTTTCTGTTTGTAGTCCTTCAAGCATTTTTCCAAGTGTTCTGCAGTTTTACTCAGCAAGACTATGTCGTCTGGAAACCGCAAATGACTCAAGTATTCTCCGTTTATCCTTAATGCTGTCTTTTCCTAGTCAAGCTTTTTGAATACCAGTCCAGAGATTCTGTGAACAGCTTCGGCGAGATGGTATCTCTCTGTGTTACTCCGTTTTGGATTGGGAATTTATCGCTTTGCTTGTGAAGCGTTATCCTGTCCGTACATCCCTTATATATGCCGCCTAGAAGACTTGTGTAGGTGTCTTCCATTCCCTGGTCTTTTAAAGGAGCCATGAGGACAAAACACAAGTTCGGTTCATTCGAAAGATTGCCTCGATAGAATCATACTCAGACCACCGTTAACGCACACTTCGCTCAAATAAGCTACAAAACTAGGACAAAACGGAATGGCTATGCGACCCACAAGCTCATTTCCCGCAACAGAACCTATGATGTCACATGAGCTCAGCTGTGCGATTGGCTGAAGGCGGAAAAAGTAAATGAAAATTAGGCACGGCTTATAGGCTTTACGAACGAACTATTTGCGCTTAAGTGTAATGCATATTCATTTTACAGCACTAAGAATGGTGCGGAAAAACAATGAAAGTTACAAAAACGCACGTAAGCACAGAACTACCGATGCGCACTGCTGTTGGTAGTGGGCGCACTATGCTTGTTTTAGCTGCACAGCACTCTGCCGCTTTGAAGTTGTTTTAAAGGACACTGGCCGATTGGCGTAAGCGGCGTTGTCTTACGGGGTCCTGTTTGTCGAGGATACCCCACTTTTCATGAGACGATCACTTTTTACAGTAACAAAAACAAGCCAAGTACAAATCGATCAAAAACACAGCAACGGCGGACAACGGTTCGTGGATGACTATAGCAGCGCCATCTGGGAGGACTGACGGACAGCAAGGCCGCAAACCCGAATGCCGCAGTGGAAGTTCGCTTGAATACACGCGCTTCTGACGTCATTTGTGACTACGAAAATTTAGGATTTACCAGAAAATCAAAATTTTAACCTAAATTGATCAATTTCTCAGTGAATACGGCATCATTTGCTGTCGGACAAGCGCTGGGGGCGCTATGAAACGCGAAATCTTTCGAATAAAACAAACTTGTATTCTGTCTTCATGGCTCCTTTAAAGCTTCCAGCATAGCTGCGGTGTGCACTGAGTGAAACGCTCTCTCATAGTGTATGAATGCCATGTAAAGAGGTTCAGTGTATTCTGCGGATTTTTCATCACTCTGTAATACTAATAAAAAAAGGCTGTTTATAACTTCTTGACCCCATGCGGCCTTGCTCATGCGAAGCGTTCGGAGACAGTTTCCACAAGTTGTGTGCTGGGGTTGAGCGACGAGTAGCTAAGGAATGAGATTACTGCTATGCAAAACCGTCGGTGATTTGCGGAAGTGCTCAACATTCGGATTATCCTGAAACTCGTGACATGAAGGTTGTATAAATGCTACAGTGTAAACAAACCCTTGTGCTTGGTTTCCGGCAGCTTAGAAGCTGTGTTGTTGTTTTTAACCGAGCAGATTGTACTCACTTATCAGACTTGACTTAACAGACTTGACGTTATGGAAATACCTGATCATATTACCTCACCCAAGAAGTGATAAGGTAAGCTCAAAGGTCTATTATAGAAAGAGAGCATCGATTTTATAGTGCGGTTGCACCTAGGCTCTACTTGAAGGGCATCGTTTTGCTGTTAATTGTTTAATTTAATACAGCTTTTGTGGTGAAATGAACCAGTGCGCTTACTTGTTCCGTCTTGTTCATGCTTGAACGAACAGTTCACTGATAACGCTACTCACCATATCGAATGGCTGTGGCAGAAATCCAGAGCAGAGATAATTTGCCGGAAAAACCTCCGTGCTTCTTTTGGCGTTAGGCGACCCTTCTTGACCAGGTAATCGAAGAGCTCCCCACCGGACACATGTTCCAGAATGAGATACCTGCGTAGAGTACAGCAATTTGCAGTCTCAAAAAGCGCACCACTTTTTCCCTGCACGCGATTTCACCCCGCACTTATATTTACGTCATTGCTGTATCGAGCATTTTCCCTAGTCAGTCACCGGATACAGCAGTGCAACTGTGCCCCCCGGCATCAAGTGCAAAACTGTACGCGTCTGCCAAGTGGACCGATGGCTTGCGGAGTTGGAAAACAATCTACAGCACCTTTGTTATATATGTATAACTTTGTGTTTACACGGGTGAGGTATAGACGCTTGGTTCATGAAGTGTTTCAGGTTCAATCTGGTTGTTAGGTGATTTAATGGTAATTAAAAAACGGCACAAAAGTCCTGGACGACGAAAATCAATTAATTCGGGTGCAGTTATTTCAATGTAGCAGCTTTCTCGTAGCCTTTATTATTTTCGCTGTGTTAATTTCAAGCATCTCACCAGCTCAACGTTGTCAAAAAATCTTCAAATAATCAATTATATTAACTTTTCTTCCATCCTTAGTTCCATATTGCATTAATTAAAAACAACGATGCTAGGCTTTAATAAATCCAATTCTTTTGGATATAAAAGGAGAAGAAAAGTACACGTGAAGGAACAGCCTGTGCCAAGGAGGAAATTAAATGAAATGTATCATAAACAATATTTTTGCTGAGTTCGCTTCATTTCCTGACAATAAGCTGGCGAGAGAGGTCGTCCTAACAATCTCTCCCGACACCGTCTTTCCTCCCCGCCGCACAAGCTGTCGCCGCATCGCTTAATTTCGTTCTATACCGGCGTCTCGACTGCGGCCAGCGGCCCCCGCCTCCTGTCGCTTCACCGTCGGGAATAGTTTCACGCCAGGCAGGACAGCGTCCGGCTTGGACGCGACAGATAATGAAACGAACCAAGCACGCCGCCATACATTCTTCCGGCTCGCTGAGCCGCGCAGCCCCGGGTCGCCTGCTCGGCTCCGAGATGGGAGGACGCCACGTATAGGGTGCCATATCGGTATTGCACTTCCTTGGGATGTTCGAGACCTGCTCGCATGTGGACCAGTCATTCGCGCACCATCCCGAACCTGTCTGCGGTTCCTTCCTGTTAACTTTTAGGGCGCAGCCCTTTGGCGGCCGTCTCTAGGCTTAGCCGCGTCGTCGTCGTAACCCTTTGAACGATGGCAGGACCGAATAGTAAAAGAAAGCAAAGGAGGAGAGGGTCGCGAATTGTGAGGCAAGGGCGGTTCGCCGTGGCGGTGCGAGCGCCCTCCGAAAGTGTGCGTTAAAGCAGGGAGGCAGTATGCTGTAAGGAGGACAGCGTCGCGAAATTGTGAGGGGAACGTGGTTCGCCGTGGCGGCGCCAGCGCTCTCGAGACCCTCGTCTGCGCGACGCTGGCGAAAACGTGAGGAGGGCGTGCGCGTGGTTATGGTGTGCTTTCTCTGCCTAAGACGCGGGCCGCGGTCCCTTCCTCAGAAGCACTTCGCGCTGCTGACGCAGAGGCTCATCATCGCTACCGTCGAGAGAGGCCATGAGTGAGTGCTGACTCAGCGCACTGCTTCTGCGCCAAAATATCGCATTAGGGAGTATCGTAATCGCCCGACAATTTTTTATCCAACACACCGCTTGAAGCGAATAAGCGGTTTTTATACCACGTCGGAGCTTTAAAACTTGGTCGGAGAGGGCTCTTCTAGAGGAACATCAAAATTTTGGACGGGAACTTGAGTCTTCGATTAAGACAAAATTAAAATACAGTATGAGAGGTAACTAACAACTAGTAACTAACAACTAGGTAACTAATAACTAGTAACCATAGCTGGCAGCGACTATTTTAGGTCCCTGCAAGTAATCACAAAGCGGCACAATTTGAAAAAAAAAAAAGTTCATTTGTGGTCATATTGTTGCTAGAAACAATCCTGCGATGCGATTTTGTCTCAAAATGTCTCCAACAATGATATCATGGGGAGACAGAACAACCAGTTTGTCAGCGTAGAAGTATCTAGCACGATGCATTATAGTTCCGGTCTGAGTAGAGCAGATAACATCAGCGAAAAGAACACCTCCATATAAGACAACGCAGACGGTAATATCTATTTGCAACTTAGTTTTCATGCCTGGCTTAAAAACATGGCGCAACATTGCTGCTCTGGATATCTTGAAGGAGGTCGTTAATGCTTGCTTTAGTCATTTCCAACACCGCCGTGTAATGACGACTGCAATATTTTCTCTGGTGTGTAGCAGACTGCGTTGGTAGGCTTTTAGAGGTGAATCTAACCCTTGACAAGAACAGTGCTGGTTCCTGGGTGTTGGTTAACTATATGACTGATTAGTCACAGCGAAAAACAAATCGCGTTATGGTTTACACTGTGACTATTCAATCGTATACGAACCAGGAATGTTTTGTCAAGGGTTACATGCACCTCGAAACGTCTACCAACGCAATGTACGACACACTAGAGAGAAGATTGCAGTAGTCATTACCCGGGGGCTTAAGAGAAGAATGAAAGCAAACACCAACGGTCTCCTTCAAGATATCCCGTAAACGGCGATCAGATTGTCGTTTCAAGGAAACAAAACGGCCCTCATTTCGCGCTTTTTTTTCTCACTTCCTTTCTCGGTTCACAAGGAAGACAGACCAACTGTTTCCAAATTCATTCCTCCGGTTTCAATTTGCCGTCCCGCTTCAATTTCTCACACGCGCCAAGCGCAGAACACAGTCCCGTCGGGACGTGAGGAAGCAAACAGGTGCAAATGTGTTTGCTCAAGGCACGTCCGCAAATACGCCCTCGAGCGGTACACGAAAGACAGCACGGAGAGCCGCGTACTTACAGGTATTTCTTATTCTCGTACACATCGTAGAGGCCGAGCACGTGGGGATGTTCAATCAGTTTCATAATAGCTATTTCTCTTTCAACCTGAAAATAATAAAAAAAAAGAAGAATGCGGCAAGCAAAAAGGCGGTTCGCCACTGGCACGGGGCCAATGGCCAGAGTAGACTCGAAGAAACCGCTCCGACAAGAAAGAAATAAGCGTCCATTTATTTTCTGGACGAACTGGCAAGAACATAATAATATGGCAGGCTATGGGCGTGTTCATGCACAAGCAAACCGACACACACAATTTTCTCCTCAATAATCTGTAACGAACTTGAAAGGCCGATGACACGTGGTAGTTCCATTAGATTAAAAAAATCGTGATGCCTTTCTTTATGCTGGAAAGTGATGGGTCCACTAATTAAACCAGGATCGGACTCATAGTCACCTCCTGAAGAGAGGAAGGTCATTTTACCTTTCTGCCTACTGATAATTCACTGCACATATAGAAAAGTGAATAGCAAACTTTTTTTTTCATCCCTAAAGGTTTAACCACCATCGCACAATTAACCCATTCATCCTGTTAAGCACGCAGTTAGAAAGGAGTGCGCAATGATCACGAACGGGTCGATGCAAGTTGGCCTAAGCAAGTGCAACAATCACTAGCTGTAATTTTCATCAGCATTATTTGACAACGCTGGAGATTGTGACAACGATAAGAGGTCGCGGCTTGGGTAAGTACGATCACACGGACATTTCTTTTTCTCGCCAGTTGCCAAGCATACATGGTATTCGATGATTAACAACAAAAAAAAAAGCAATGAAGCTTTGTCTGCAAGGCTTACCTTTTGAAGAACAGATTCGCTAAGTTTCTCGCGATTGATGATCTTCACAGCCACTTTCCTTCCAGCGACGCAGTGGATCCCCATTTTCACGAGCCCTGCGTGGAGCAAAGAGGCAGCATATGTAGGCGTGCTGACCAAAATATTAGCGATACCAGACTTCAGATGACAAATTGCGATAGTTTTTGCAAAGAAACGCTATCGGTCTATAGCAATGGGAGCTTTGCGTAAGATACAGAGCAGCTATCAGAATAATACTCAGGTTCATACCCTGCTTATGTTAGGAAGTCCGAACGTTGTCCGAATGTAATAAACATTATAAAGTTGGTGCAATCAAGTTGGTCATTACAAACTTTGTCTATGCTACTCTTTTCAGTGACGCTGGCGAGAGAAATTGGATAACCCTGCAGTGAATTTCAATTCGACTGCTCTGGGATAGCACGCGGCAGTGCGCCGTCACAGTATACAGCGGAAATTTATAACGCCTTGCCCCCAAGCAGCCTATATCCAAATATACAGAATATTTATGGAGTGGAGCCTACGGGTTTATGTTCCTGATCTCTTACGGATACAACGCTTACGGATACGGATACGGATACACGTTACGGATACAACGCTTAACCGTACAGTTTAACCGTACAGTTACGGTAAGTGCGCAGAACAGCAAGGGCTCTAGTCCTTGCTGTTCGGTGCTGTAAGCGTTTGTCATGTACAGTCGCCTACAGGCTTAGCTGGAGCAACGATTTACCCCTTCATCGTCTCCTCCTCCTTTGGTGTAAAGTAATTTAATCACAACTGCTGCACTTATTTCAAGTTTAAGGGGGCTCTTAAATCCTTCACATTCGTTTGAACAGTTTTTTTAAAGGAAATTTTGAGATATTCCACACTAAAATCATGTCTGATGCTCCAACTAAGCCTGAGGAGGACTGTACAGCCAACATGCTCATCTGGTTCTTAGCGAATTAGCAAGCTGTTTCTGATGCTGAAAATAAACAACAAATGGTTATAAGCTGCCGAAAACGGTACGTCGTGTGACTGGTTTGTCTAGCTGGGCACGAAAAGTAACATTCTTTTGCGCCCAATATATCCCGGTGTGCAGCAGGAAAGACTCACGCGAATACATCTGCAGTGAACAGGACATCACGGAAGTTGGAACATCAATTTCGCTACCGTCGCCTGTTCAACTAGCGGCAAAATACGGCGTTTTTGTGGCTCGCATGTGGCAATACGAGTATTTCGGGCTCCAGCAAACCACGAGGCAGTAGCGAAAAAAGAAAAAAAGCAGTCCAAAGGGTTTGCGATTCGTAGGCATGGTGTAACAGCCGCAGCGGTTTTAGAAATGGGCGTGTTTTGTGGCATATAAGAACGGGTGGCGAGATAAATAAATTTGGGAGAGGAGTGGATGGGCTGGAGTGGAGCGGGGGTTTGTTTTATTTGCGTGTGTGTGCCTGTGTTGGAGTTGGGGGTGAAAAACAGGATCTTGTGTGGAGATATAAACAGCTAGTCAGAAGCCCTTGGTGACCGCAACCCGTTGTTGCTACCGCATTTATAACCTTTAAAAATGGGTCCTGTGGGCATAAATAAGGTGCCTTCCATTTATATTGGTGATTGGGCATTAATATATTCAATGTATGTTAGCGTTTTCTTGTAAAATGTAAACGTTTACAAGACCATGTAAACATTTTCCTTTACATTCTCATGTAAGATGCAAAGAAACTGTAAACGTATGTAAACATTATGTAAGATGCAAAGAAACTGTAAACGTATGTAAACGCCTCCGTCTGTATAAACATTTTGCGTGTTGTTTTAATGAAAAACTATATAGCCGGACATTGATACAGATTGGTGCTACTGTAAAGTACGCGAAAAAGACTTTTTAGATGCGACTGCATCTCATTCACTCGCCTTGTCCCTCCATACGGCGTTGCTGCTGTCCGTCCACACCCCTCCCCCATTCTCCTCGCCGTGCGAGCTGCGCTCTCCGCCGCTCATCCCCTCTCCTCTCCGATAGCGAACACTCTCTCGCTAGGGGCATTGGATTGGATTCGATTGGGTTGGCTTGGCTTGGCTTGGCTTGGATTGGATTTGGATTGGATTGGATTAAAGTGGATTGTGTTGCGTCATAGCCGCGCCACGTTGCGTCATAGCCGCGGTCGTTCCAGCACCGGCGTTCCGATTTCCATCGATGCGTTGAATGGAGCCTAACAATTATGCTATCGCCCGCGCAACCGTAACAAGCACCGATCACTGTGATAACAGGAATGCTAGCACCACTGAAGACAAGGCTGCGAAGCGGCGTGAACGTGATGCTGAACGCAAACGATTGAAGCGAGCAGCCGATTCCTAACTTCGTAAACGTGATACCGAACGTAAACGGTTGAAGCGAGCAGCCGATGCTGAACTTCGTAACTTCGTCAACGTTACGCCGCGTGTTAAATAAAGAATACATCATACACGTTCCTCACACGTTTTACGCAATTAGAGAATCAACCCAACGGAAACACCAAGTGAACCCCCAAGATGCGTCGCATCTCCACAGGGTTCCCCTCGCGGGGAAGTGGGGTAATTTTTTTCAAGCGAAAGCTTTTTTAGTTGGACCGATAGCGTTCTGTAAAAAAACTACTGCATATATCCGTAGACTGGTTGGTCGACCAGAAAGCTGTTATAAGATCTCCGGACACACGGCGCGTGCGTGAAACCCGGCTTCCATGGTGTCAACACGATTACTTGAAGATCGCGAAAAAGGAGCGCTCCTAGATAAGACAATAAACGCATCGATCATGAAAAAAGGAGCCCAGTAGGAGGCAGAACCGGGCTAATAATAATGATGATGAATATACCTTTATTTCATAAACCATGTATCGGTATACATTTAGATCGCCCGTAGATGCGTTTACTCAGCGCGCAAAAAATCGTCGCGTGGGCTTCTTCCTCCTTTGCGATTTGGGTCTTTGAAGGTGTTTGGCGATCGATTGGACGCACATTCAGTGAAGCTTGGGCGCATTTTTTGTCTTCGCGCTCCTCTCAAGTTTCTTTGCGAAGGGATGGTAATTTTTTTATTCATCTCGGCGCTCTACCCTCCCGCACTGCATACTTGAACTGCTGGGTTTGTTTTCTCTGCACACTACGTGAAGGCCCAAAGAGCACACTCGACGTTCTCTGTAGCACGTGCAAAGGAGCCACCGCATGTCGATAGCGGGAATATTTGAAAATTTGCTTGTAAGGTTCTGCGACCCGTACATCGACCCGTCGCTCTCCTCTCCCACGGACGGAAAGGATTTCCTTGTTATAGGGAATTTAGTAGCTGCCATCCTTACTTACGCGTACGATAATCCCGTGGTTCAGCTTCACCGCAATACACTCTACTGACCACTCCATGCAGCTAACATAGGCGAATAACAATGTCGAGCATACGATACGACTCAAAAGTTGGGTCTGCGCAGTGGCATTGCGCAATGCAAGTGTGACCGTCACCATTGCCCAAGTGCTACTGCGCAGATCACATTCTTGAGTCAGATGGTGCGCACCTTGTGATTCGCCGAATTGGCTTATTCGCTGCCTGGACTGGTTACTCGAATGCACTGAGGGGAACCTAAACCGCGTGATTGCCTCGTGAGTGTGATCACTTAAAGGGACCCTGCAACACTTTCGATAAGCGCCTTCACTCATTCCTGTGCGTTTGGAACCCCTAAGAAAGCTATAGGTATCGCCAGCACGGAGCGTCACTGCGTGATTTGCTAGTCACACCAGATACGCCTTCCATTTCTGCTTTGTTTTTGTCGCTTTTTTTGTTTAAAGCTGCTATCGAAAAGCGTTCTTGCTGCAACTGAAGTAAAACCGGCCAACAGCCGCCACATGGCCTTAGGTGACGTAACTCGAGCCGTCGAAGAATGTCAAGACCGAAAAAGGGAGCAAAATCTTTTGAGCGAATTTACAAGTTACCTAATGACCATAAAGAAGTAATTTTTGGCTGAAATATTTTGTGACCCCCTAATCTAAGCACCGGGGGTGTTAGATGACTACGTTCTGCAAGCATTTAAGATTTCAAAAAAAGTTGAAAAAAGTGTTGCAGGGTCCCTTTAAATATGAAAACCTCATTAAAAGAAACGTGAACTCTTTCTTCTCGCGAAATTAAAAGTTCAGAGCAACTCTGACAATTTAAAGAAAAGGTACGTGAAGAGCGTTCCTAGTTCAACTCAAAATAAAACATCTGGGAAAGCCCGTACTTAATTTACATTCCACGAAAAGCATTTGATTCTGGGGTATAGGGATTGCGAAGCCAGGTAGCTAAAATGTTTTTGATGCGTACGGCTTCTGTCAAATGCGTTCAACCCATTAAGAGGCCCCATAATCTTTGATAGCAGAATTGAGAAGTCCAACGTTAAAAATATCGGCAGGCAAGGATAAACGGCCCCTTTTATTAAATTTAAAGTCGCTTTATAAGGCATGCCTAGGAGCCTAGAACTCCAGAAAGCAGGGACACGAATAAAGCATGAACTATTCAACCACTTGGAGACTCGCGGATGAAGTCCCCTCTTTTAGTGATTCAGCAAATAACGAGCAGTATATGGTCGAAGACTTACTTAAAAATTTGCTATTAAGAAAACTGCGAAGAAGTTTTTAGGGGGACGCCCCAACAGACGACCAGTGAATCAGCGGTTTTGTGCAGGGAATGCAGAGTTAAAATACGTACGTAAAAATAATTACGTTGCCATAGTACAGTCAGTGCCGTTTCGAACCATGAGAAGTAAATATGACTTGGAATGAGTACAAGAAGATATAGTAATTCAGAAAAGGGAGCATGCAAACGGTCGTAGCGTATCTGTCGGACTGAGACGATACCTATACAAGCTACAACCAATGCGCACTTCGCGCGTCCTCATAGGGCGTATACATTAAACAATAGATGCAATGGAGAACATTTTGCCCTTTACAATGAACATTTCTATACGCAAAGATTACGTGCTCTCGTGCTCACGCACAGGAATGGCATTCGTTGTCTTACTAAGCGCGTGAAATAAAACGTAGGTCATAAAGACTCATGACATGAAGGTGATGGGCGTCGCGCTTTGGAGTAGGAAGCCGGCATCTTGAATCCGGGAAAAGACTTGCGTGAGAGACATCATCGATACGCCGTGTGACGAGGCAGACAACACACGCGCCCCATTAGTAACCGTGGCCACGGAAAAGCTGGGATAAAAAAGTGATAGAAGGATGAAAGCAGGGTGCCAGATAGCTAGTTTCTAGGCTGATGCAAGATGCAAGGATTTAGGTGCTTGGAGAAGCCATAATTCCGCAGCGTGGAACAAAAATATGCTGCTGCTATTGATAATTGTAATAAGGTGTCATTCTG